>NC_064620.1:530103960-530414750 GCF_023898315.1 Schistocerca nitens
GACTGTAACCTCTGCAACCTCACATTGACGTAGCATTACAGAAATAGAGTCGCGTTTAAATACTACAGGCTCCATTACGACTTCTGTCCGAGAGACTATCGTCGTTACGGTCACCACACATAACCTTTTCTGGGTGCCTAGTAGCGCGCTTCCGATGCACCACTTCGCCTTTACTGCAACCCTCGCACCACCGCAATTACATTGCATCATAGAGATTGCATCGCGATTGAATACTACAGGCTCCACGCATATTTCTTTCCGAAAGACGAATTTGGCAACGATTACGTCATGGAACGTCTACTGTCATTCCTGTATCTTGTTTCCGATGCACTTCAACCAATTGACTTGAACATCCGCACCCTCACATTGACGATGCAACAAAGAAATAGCGTCGGGATTGAATACCACACACTCTATGATGACTTCTCTTCGATAGAGAAACGTGGCTACGGTTGTCGAATGGAACACCTCCAGGGAGTTCAGTAGCTTGTTTCCGAAGCAGCACATCCCCTTTTACTGTAACCCTCGCACCCTCACATTGACGTTGCAAAACAGAAATTGCAACGCGATTGAATACTACGGGCGCCATGAAGACATTTCTCCGAGAGACTAACGTGGCTACGGTCACCGCATGGAAATACTCGTGGGAGTCCAGTTGATTGTTTATGATGGACCACATTACATTTACTGTAATCCTCGCATCCTCACATTTACATTGCATCATAGAAATTGCAAGGCAATTGATTACTACAGGCACCATGCCGCGTTCTTCCCGATGGACGAACATGGCAACGATCACCTAACGGACTGCCTCCTGGCAGGACAGTACCTGGTTTCCGATGCACTTCAATACAATGACTGTAACCTACGCACCTTGACATTGACGATGCAACACAGAAATACCGTCGCGATTGAATACTACAGGTACAATGACGACTATTCTCCGAGAGTCTAACGTGCCTACGGTCAGCGCTTGAAAGTTTTCCTGGGTGTCCAGTAGCTTGTTTCTGATGCACCACATCTCCATTACTCTACCCTTCGATCCCTCACATTTACACTACATCATAGAAATTGCATCGCGATTGAATACTATAGGTTAGATGCCGATTTCTTTCCGAGAAACGGACGTGGAAACTATTACCTCATGGAACGTTTCCTGACAGGCCAGTAACTTGTTTCCGATGCACTTCAACCCAGTGACTGTAATCTACGCTCCCTCACATTGACGATGGTACACAGAAATAGCGTCGCAATTGAATACTACAGGCTCCATGACGACTTTTCTCTGAGAGAGTAACGTAACTACGGTCAACGCATGGAAATTCTCCTTGGATTCGTAGCGTGTTTCAGGTGCACCACGTTCCCATTACTGGAACCCTGACACCTTCACAATTACACTGCATCGTAGAAAGTGCACCACAGTTGAATACTAAAAGGCTCCATGCCAATTTCTTTCCGAGGGACGAACGTGGCAACGATAACCTCATGGAACGTCTCCTGGTATTCCAGTAGCTTGTTTCCGATGCACTTCAACCCATTGACTGTAACCTTCACACCCTCACATTGACAATGCAACACAGAATAACGATGCAATTGAATGCTACAGTCTCCGTGCTGACTTCTCTTCGATGGGCAAACTTAGATATGGTCATTGAATGGAACGTCTCCAGGGAGTCCAGTAGCTTGTTTCCGATGCACCACATCCCCTTTACTATAACACTCGTACCCTCGCTTTTACACTGCATCGTAGAAATTAATAGTAATTGAATACTACAAGCTCGATGCCAATTTCTTTCCGAGAGACGAACGTGGCAACAATAACCTCGTAGAACGTATCCTGCTGGCACAGTAGCTTGTTTTCAATGCAATCCAACACGATTACTGTAACATTCGCACCCTCACATTGAGGATGCAACTCTGAATTAGCGTCACGTTTGAATACTACAGGCTCCATGACGTCTTCCCTCTGAGAGACTGGCGTGGCTATGGTTACCGCATGGAACATCATCCGCGAGTCCAGTAGCTTGTTTCCGATGTACCAGACGCCCTTTACTGTAACCCTCGCACCCTCTCATTTACACACCATCACAGAAACTGCATCGCAATTGAATACTACAGGCTCCATGACGATTTCCTTCCGAGAGACGAACATGGCAACGATCACCTCAGGGAGGCCAGTAACTTGTCTCCAAAGTACTTCAACGCGTTGAATATAACCTTCGCAAACTCACATTGACGATGCAGCAAAGTCATAGCGTCGCGACTGAATAGTACAGGCTCCGTGACGACTCATCTTCGATAAACAAACGGGGCTAAGGTTACCGCATGTAACCTTTCCTTGGAGTACAGTAACTTGTTTCCGATGCACCCCATCCCCTTTACTGTACCCCTCGCACGTTCACATTTACATTGCTTCATAGAAATTGCATGGCAATTGAATACTGCAGGGTCCTTGCCGATTACTTCCCGTTAGACGAACGTGGCAACGATCACCTCACGGAATGTATCCTGGCAGGCCAGTAGTGTGTTTCCAATGCACTACTTCTTCTTTACTGTAAACCTCGTACCTTCCCATTTATAATGCATCATAGAAATGCAGTGACACAGAAACTGCAACACTTTTCATGACTTCAGGCTCCATTCCGACCTCTCTCCAAGAGACTAATGCTGCCCTTAGGAGATTCTTCACCATTAGGCAGGTGCTGGGCCATTGCATAGGCCTCTGAGACAGTTTCGGAGTCATTCTGCCATTCTACATCTATGATACTGGTGCAGATATGGTCACTGCACAGAACTTCTCGTGGGAGTCTAGTAGCTAGTATCCGATGCACCACTACCTATTTACTGTAATCCTCGCACTCTCACAGTGATGATGCGACACATAAACTGCATGGCGTTGTAATACTACAGGCTCCATGCCGACATCTTCCATAAGACTAACGCCAACCTTAGGAGATGTCTCACCATTAGGCATGTGGTGAGCTATTGCTCAGCCCTCGAGGACATTGTCGGAGACACTCTCCTAGTGTACATCTATGATACTGGTGCAGCTACGGTCACCACATGGAACCCCTCCTGGGTTTGGCTCAAATGGCTCTGAGCACTATGGGACTTAACATCTGAGGTCATCAGTCCCCTAGAACCTTTAACTACTTAAACATAACTAAGGTAAGGACACCACACACATCCATGCCGGAGGCAGGATTTTAACCTGCGACCGTAGCAGCCATGTGGTTCCCAACTGAAGCGCCTAGAAATGCACAGCCACTATGGCTGGCCCCTGGGTTTCCAGTAGCTTGTATCCACTGCACCACTGCTAATCTACTATAATCCTTGCACCCTCACATTGATGATGAGTCTATGAAATTTCATCACGATTGGTTACTACAGGCTCCATAATTACTTCTGTCAAAAAGTTTGTATCTGGTGCATCTCTGCCCATTTACTGTATGTCTCAGACACTCACATTGATGATGGAACACAGAATTTGAATCACGATTTAATACTACAGGCTCCATGCCCACTTCTGTCCAAGAGACTATTGCCGCCCTCAAGAGATGTCTAGCCATTAGGCTGTTGCTTGGCTATTGCATAAGTGTTGAAGACATTGTCTGAGTCATTCTGCTAGTGTACGTCTATGATACTGGTGTGGCTATGGTCGCCACATGGAACTTCTACAGAACGACCAGTTGCTTATATCTGATGCGCCACTGCCCATTTACTGTAACCCTTGCACCCTCACATCAACAATGCAACACAGAAATTGCATTGCGATTGAGTACTACAGGCTCCATGCCAACTTTTCGCCAAGAGGCTAATGCTGCCCTCAGGAGCGGACTCACCATTAGGAGAGTGCTGGTCTATTGCATAAGCCGTGAGAACATTCTCGTCTGCTAGTGTACATCTATGATAGTGATGCATCTACTGTCAACACATGGAACCTCTCCTGGGAGTCAGTAGATTGTATCCGATGCTCCACTGTCCATTTACTGTAACCTGCATACCCTCATATTGACGATGCTACAAAAAAATTGAATCTAGCCTGAATAGTACAAACTCCATGCCGAAATCTCTCCAAGAAACTGATGCTGCTCTAAGGAGCTGTCTCTCCTTTAGGTGAGTGCTGGCCTATTGCATAACCCTTGAGGACATTGTCATAGTCGTTCTACTAGTGTACATCTATGATATTGGCGCTGCTACTGTCACTGTAAGGAACCTCTCCTGGTAGTCCAGTAGACTATCCGATTAACCACTGCCTGTTTCTGTAATGCTCGCACCCTCACATTCACGATCCAACACAAAAAACTGCATCGCCTTTGTGTACTACAAGCTCCATGCCAACTTCTCTCCAAGACACTAATGCCGCCCTCAGAAGTTGTCTCTCAATAAGCCGTTGCTGGACTATTGCTTAAATGACGAGGACTTTGCTGGAGTTATACTGCTAGTGTACATCTGTGATACTGGCACAGTTAGCGTCACCGCGTGGAATCTTTCCTGTATGTTCAGTACCTTGTATCTGATACACCACTCCCCATTTACTGTAACACTTGCAGCCTCGCATTGACGAGTTGACTCAGAAATTGCATCGTCATTAAATACTACAGGCTCCATGCCGACTTCTCTCCAAGAGACTAATGCCGCCCTGGAGTTGTTTCAGCATTAGGTGGGTGCTAGGCTATTGCATAAACCTCAAGGACACTGTCAGAGTCATTCTGCTAGTGTACGTCTATGATTCTGGCGAGGCTACAGTCACTGCATGGAACCTCTCCTGGGAGTCCTGTAGCTTGTATCCAGTGCAGCACTGTTCATTTACTGTACCCTCGCACCCTCGGATTGATGATGCGACACAGAAATTACATCGTGATTGAATACTACAACCTCCATGCCCACTTCTCTCCAAGAGGCTAATGCCACACTCAGTAGTTGTCTCACCATTAGGTGGGTTCTGGGCTATTGCTTAAGCCACAATATGATATTCACTGTCATTCTGTTAGTGTACATCTTTGATACTTGTGCAGGTTCAAATCTCTCTAGGGAGTCCAGTGGCTTGTATCCGATGCACCACTGCCCGTTTACTATAACCCTCACACCCTCACAGTGACAATGCGACACTGAAATTGAATCATAATTTAATACTACAGGCTACATGCCAACTTCTCTCCAAGAGACTACTGTCACCCTCAGGAGTTGTTTTGGCATTAGGCAGGTGATGCGCTACTGCATCAGCATTGTGGACATTGTCATCTCGTTCTGCTAGTGTTCATCTATGATACTGGCATGGCTATAGTCTCCACATGGAACCTCTCCCGGGAGTCCGGTAGGTGTTGGTCACCCTTAGCCTTGATGACAGCTTCCACTTTTACAACCATACATTCAGTCAGGTGCTGGAATGTTTCTTGGTGAATGTCAGCCAATTCTCCATGGAATACTCCACTGAGGAGAGGTATCAATGTCTGTTGGCTAGGGCTGGTACGTAATTGGCGTTCCAAAACATCCCAAAGGTGTTCTGTAGGATTTAGATCAAGACTCTGTACAGGCCTGTCATTTACAGGGATGTTATTGTCATGTAACCTTTCCGCCACAGGCCTTGCATTATTAACAGGTGCTCGATCGTGTTGAAAGATGCCATCATCATGCCCAAATTGCTCCTCAACAGTGGGCAGCAAGAAGGTGCTTAAAACAGCAATGTAAGCCTCTGCTGAGATGGTGCCATGCAAAACAACAATGGGTGCAAACCCCCTCCATGAAAAATACAACCACACCATAACACCACAACCTCCAAATTTTACTGTTGGCACTACACATGTTAGCAGATGACGTTCACTGGGCATTCACCATACCCATACCCTGCTATCGGATTTCATCATTGTGTACCATGATTTGTCACACCATACAATATTTTTCCACTGTTCAGTCAACCAATGTTTATGCTCCTTACACCAAGCAAGGTGTCGTGTGACATTTACCAGTGCGATTTGTGGCTTATGAGTAGCTGCTCGCCCATGAAATCCAAGTGTTCTCACCTCCCACCTAACAGTCATTATACTTGCTGTGGATCCTGATGCAGTTTGGAATTCCCATGTGATGGTCTGGATAGATTTCTGCCTATTACACATTATGACCACCTTCATCTGTCAGCAGTCTCTGTCAGTCAACAGACAAGGCCGGCCTGTACACTTTTGTGCTGTACATGTCCCTTCATGTTTCCACTTCACTATCTCATCAGAAACAGTGGGCCTAGGGATGTTTAGGAGTGTGGAAATTTTGCATACTGACATATGACACAAATGACATCCAATCACCTGACCGTGTTTGAAGTCCGTGAGTTCCGTGAAGTGCCCCATTCCACTCTCTTGTGATGTCTAATGACTACTGAGGTTGCTGATATTGAGTAACCGGCAGTAGGTGGCAGCACAGTGCACCTGATATGAAAAATGTATATTTTTGGAGGTGTCTGGATACTTTTAATTACATAGTGTACATATTGACAAATACACAGTAATATACTGCATACAAGAATAGTCTGAAGTAAAGTATTGTCTGTTCATACATGAAGAATCTGCAGACAAAAACAGAACTCACAGAACTAGCGGTACTGCAATACACAAAAGGTTAGTGATGCTAATCACATCTGTCAGTTGTGAAGTGGGAGGTGTGATGACGGCTTCAGCTGTTCACACAGAATAACTGGAAGGTCATTGTTTTACCATTCATAATAGCTGGACTTTTCTCTGTTAGGTCTCTTCATTTTCATGTAGAAACATTTAAAGTTATTTAAGTTCATCTACATCTGCTCTTGTTTACATTTCTTGTATGTTCAGAACAGCTCTCTTATTCATGGGACAATGAAAACTGCAGTGGCATTGTAGCAGTTCTAGATTTGCTTTTAGAGGAAGATGAGCAGATAGTATGACACATACAAAATATTAGATCACTTTATTAAAACTTGAATAAGATAGAGTATTAAACTTGGAAACAATCCAGGTTATGCGATGACACCTTTTCCCAATGCTGTTTCTTGCTGAAAACTTTAAAGAAAACTCTATCCTGTGGCTGAAATGTTGTCTGACCTGGCAGAATGAACTGTTTCTGTGGTGTCTGCAAAAGATGCAAACAGGGTCGGTGACAACAGCTGTGTAATAGTCCTGCTGGCAACTTCTCTTTGTGTGGCGAGAAGCAGTACGAGGAAAGAAAAATATTTAATGGTTGCTTCAATGTGTGGGAGGAATGGAGTTTCTCCATGTGACTTTTGAATGTTAAAATGGACTGTTCAGTTTCACCGTCAGACTGAGGGTGAAAAGGAGCAGTAGTTACATTGTGTATGCCATTGGTGGCACAAAATTGTTGACAATCAGCTGATAATAACTGTGATTTATTGTCCAAGACAAGGACTCCAGGAAGACATCTGAGAAAAAAAAGACAAGACAAGGCTGGTACAATACTAGCAGTCGTCATGGATGGCATGGGGACTGCAAAAGGAAATTAACTGTATTTGTTTACCATCAAAATCATGGCATATTCCAGAATGGATCTGTGAAATCAATATGGCTGTGTTTCCATGATCTGTACAAATATGGTGACCATAAAATTTTTGTAGTGGAGCAGACTGATGCACCACACACTCATTGCAATGAGGGGTCATTTGCCAAATCTGGCCGCCATGCCCTGCCAAGTACAACAACATTGGGCAAGTTGCTTTATATGAACTGCGCCCCGATGGCCTTGATGCGATAGTGAGAGAACTTCCCACTGGTGGGTCTGAGGAATCACAATGCATGTACTGTCATTCATCATGTGCAATGGCAGAACACCTGACTTTGCAGATAGCATGTGATGAAGGAAAAAGCAGTGATGCATCACTGGACGAGGAATTTCTTTCAAAATACATAGTCACCCATGATGCATGTATTGCAAAACTAACACAATGAGCTGGGTTGGAAGCACTTGCTCCAGAAATATGCCAAAAATTGAGAGGAAAATTTTGAAGAATTTCAAAATTTTGAATATAAATTTGGCAGCATGATTCCTCAGTTGAATCAGATGCTGTGTCTCTACCAACCAGTAACTGTGACAAGAAGTCAGCATTTGAATGTTGTGCAGCTGGCATGTCGTTGTATAGATAATTAGAAAATAATGAAGCCTCATGTTTCAATTTTTGCGCTGTCTGAGGAGGGACAGGATTGGCAGTATTGCACAAAGTTGATGATCTGTAATCAAAAAGAACTTCCAACCATACAAATACTGACAGAACTTGGGAACACCACAGTCAATGGTGAATGCCTCTTTGTCAGGGTGACTGAATACCTCTGTGTTTTGTGGAGAGTTTTCAAGGAAAAAGCAGTGGGCCTATTAGATGAACAAATTCTACAGCAGAGCTCAACTCCGATCCCATAAGAAGATGCATCTACAGCTAACACAACAGGCTTAGATGGATCAGAATCAATTGGACAATGATGACTTAATGATACATAACTGTTAAAATGCATCCTGACATTCTAGCGATCACACAAAAGTAACACCTTTCTGGCACAGCTGGTTCAGTGGAGTAGCAATCTGCATAACATTTACAATAAACTTAATGTAATACGAGAATGTAAGCATCCTCATGACAGCCTGGAACTCCTTGATGTTATGGGGCAATGGAAAATCACTGATCACAGACAAGTGTGAAGAAGCAGGTAGAATAACCTGTGCATTTATGACATGGCCTAATGTATTCAAGTTCTCTGTGGAAGAGGAAGCACTTTCCCTAATTACACTTTAAGCCATCCACAGGAAATACTATTAACAAATGTTCTAAATTCGCCAAATGTTCCATAGGTGTCCAGCCTGTGACAATGATATTACCCAGATAATTTGTATATGAAGTGACTTAAACAGTTAATTGTTCCAGGAAACACTGAAAAATAGCAGGAGCAGAATAGCTTCCAAATGGTAGCCTCTAAAGTGGAAGAATCTCAAATCAATGTTGGTTACAAAATACTGCTTGAACTCTTCATCTAGTGGTAACTGTAGTATGACTCATATAAATCAGTCTTGGCTTGAAAATCAGCATGCAGATGGAAAACACATGATTATTTTTTTCTCTTTAAATATGACCAAGGGTGATACCCACTGAATTTCAGACATGGGTCATATCACTCCATAGTCTTTCCATTGTTGCAGTTCCTGAACAACTTGCTCACATATAGCATGGAGGAAAGGTAAGGTATGAGGAAATGGTGGTTGCACACTGTCTTTAACAAAATTGTGTGCTTCAAAATCCTTATACCTTTCTAATCCTGGTTCAGAAAGTCCACTGTATTTATTAAATATCAGCATGAAGCATTGAAACAGTGGTTTCTATCATACTGAACAAATTAAACAGGTCTAAACCAAAAATGTTTGTACTTATTCTAGAACATAGTACATGAAATGAAACACTCTTTGTAACATAACAAAAAGTTTCTGGCAAACTGCACTTGCCAAGTACTGGTATTTTGTGTCCATTATATGCAGATAAAACAGAAGTAGGCATCTGTTGCTACGGGCTACCAGTCACTTCATAGGTGTTTTATTTATGAGACCAGGAGATGCATGTGTGTGTAATTGAAATTTAATTGTCTTTCAAGCTACTCTTAATTGGACGAAAAGTTTGTTTGTTTGTGGACTACAGTAAAAGGTTCTGCAATGCAGAGAAGTGAGCCTTCACTTCTTGAAACCAATTTTCATGAACAGAACCTGTCCGGGCTGCCTTGCTGACAGGAGGTCTGGATGTGCAAACACTGGAAACCATTTGTGTCATAACAAGGACAAGCTTTCCTATCATGATGTGAAAAACACTGAGAATGATACTTCCTTGCCTTATTCTGAAGTAAGCTTTGCATATCATGCGAATGAATGATTTTACCTTTATGTTTAATCTCAATCTGAGCCAAGCCTTTATTTACTTATAGTAAGTCCCTCATGCATTATGAAAAAGAGAAATAGGCAGAGCCTCAAAATCAGCTTCAGTTGTGTCCAGTATACGTTGAGCTCCAACAGTTGACAAAAATGTTTCTAGAGCCAAGTCACAATTTTAGTATAGCAGCATGAATGGGTGCATCTGACACAATTTGTGTGATTGCATCATGTAACATAAAGTCATTATAGCTTAATCCAAAAAAATACTTAAACCTGAAATGGGTTGCTAGCCCCCTAAAGTTCAGCAATCTCCAGTTTTAATTACTGTTCAGGGTGTTCATTAAGATGAAGGAATTTAATCTTCACCACAGTGATATGAGTCTGTGATTCAAAATGCTCATCTAGTTTATGAACACCTTCTTCATATGCAATATCCTCTAGATAAGAACCAGGGAACAATTTTGTACATGGAGAAAATATGTCACATCCAATAATTGACAAAAAGAAAGCAATACACACCATTCATATAAGGTTGTGAGCTGTGAAGTGGGCTTGGGTTGCATGCAATATCCAGACCTGTCCTCTTCTTTACTGTTTTTGCTGTTAAACTGGTAGAATATGGGAGCAGCAGTTGTCATGGAGCTGCCTGTTGTGACAGTAAGGTGTCATTTATTAGACACTCAGCAGCAGTTATTCAGTCTGCTGTGCCTGAAACTGGACACTTTGTTTGGAGACATTTCTCATGAGGGCTCAGATATGATTAAACACGTTGTGATAGACACAACAGGAGATAGAATACATGATGAATATTTTGGCCACTGATCAGTGGAATGCTAAGAGGGTGCACGAGGCAGACCAGGGCAGTATATACATAGGAATAACATACACACTTGTGTGTCCTATTTTAGTGGTATTGTAGCAATTACTTCTGGAGGAGGTTGAACAGATACTACAGCACACACAAAATATTAAATCACTTAATTAAAACTTGAACAAGATAGATTACTTAACTTGGAAACAATGCAGATCCACAGGAATGTCACTATGTATATGTTACTCTCACTGAACAGTAAAACTTACCACTTATCTTATATAAGTAAGCATACAGAGATTTAGCATATGGAACTTCTTGATGGTGTACCTATGCTGATGTCTCCTATTCATTGCTTCATCAGACAATGATTGTCCTTACTTGTAGTTCTGTCATGAGGAACCAACTTCGAAATGGGGCCTCATTCTTTGGATGACACTGGAATAACTACAAATGTTGAAAGAAATGTGCAGTACACCATGTCAATTTTTGACTACTGAAATAAACTATCAGTTCTCAGAAATTATCAGAGTGGTCATGAAAACATCAGGCAAGCAGTAGTTCGTAAAAACTACCTGGAAAACGGAGGAAACATCAGGTTTATTTTTATTTTATTGTGTTTATTTTTTGCAAATGGAATCTTTCCTGATTATGTTGTGATGTTCATTTATAATCTAGATCAACACAAATAGAATGTAATGGTTTAATGATACTCTTGTTTTCATTACAGTGTGCAGAATTATTTTCTTATAAGAATTTCTTTGTTAATGAATAAAGGAAGGATAATCAGAATTTAATGCCACTCTGTTGATGCATGTGTTGAGCTATGCACTTCTATTGACTAAGATCATTATGCAGTTCTATTGACCCAAATCTCCCATGAATGGCAGCTTACACTTCTCATTTTCTTTGTAAGTGCTATACAAGCATTGTCATTTTGTGCATGTTAGAAACAGTTAAGCAGTGGAATTGTGCCCTAGATAATTTGGTAATACTGATATTGTCCAGTGTACAAAAAGTAAATAAAGCACTGTGTTCTAAAACAGGTTTATAGTCTCCAGTGAAAAACATGTTTTTCAAGCAGGTTCAGTGCACACTGCTGGTGATTAAAAGTGCAACAGCCTGAAGATGACAGGCAACAAATACCATATTCGTGCATTTCAATAATGAAATGATTAGCATTCCAGAACAACTGCATGAAGTAGGTATATGCAATGCCATCTACATTTTGTACACAAGGAAAAATTACATTGCAGGTTTCCTTTTCAGAAATCACATCTGAATTGTGTTTGGTTGTAAGAAGATCATGCTACACCTTGTGTAAAAGAAGAAATATCTATCATCATGCGTTGGTATTTCACAGTGACAGGACTGAGACTGCAGTTTGTTGTCCCACTTTGGGCCTGGTGGTCTGGTGGAAAACGTGTGTGGAAACCAAAAGATCACAGGATCAAATCCTGGTCAGACCATGTAAATCTTGTCTGCCTTTAAGCTAACTCTTACCTCTCAGTGATGTGAAGACTCTCCCAGAATGACATATAGTTCAGATTACATGTTAAACAGTAGGTTAATTATCATTATTATTCCATGATGTCAGTGCTCCATTTGTCCAGGATCTCATGAATGTCACATGAATATGGAATCAGTGGACTCAGGAGGGCCATACTCAAGACCATGTTGGATCTCTGTGGTAAAAGGTGGTCACTTGGCTGTACAGGGTCATACAGCCACATCGTGTAACTAGCATCAGGAAGATGGCTAGTTTGTGGCAAGTCAACTACTCACATGGACACTGTGAAAATGTCTGGTGCACAACAGACTGCCAGTATTGCAACCATTCTTGTGGTTTTCCATAACTCTAGTAATACCAAGGCAATTTTCATAATGTGCATTATCAGGGGCAGAGGGTACTTTGTGCCCACCCAGAAAGAAAAAAAATTAAAATTTTTTTAAACTGTTATTGATTTATATTACCAATATACATTTTAAAGAGGTAGTGACTGGTAAGTGGGACCCAGAAACTGAAAATACCTTTCAGCACACTCTTAGCAATACCAGCTCACTTTCAGTAATGTGTACTACCAGCTTCATGACCATCACAAAAAATATAGACTACAGAACCAGAAACTGATACAGCTGCCTAATATTGTGTGGGGCCCCCACAAGCACACAGAAGGGCGGCAACACCATGTGGCATGGACTCGATTAACATCTGAAGTAGGCTGGAGGGAATTGACAGCATGAATCGAGCAGGGCTTTCCACAAATCCATAAGAGTACAAGGGGGTGGAGATCTCTTCTGAACAGTACGTTGCAAGGCTCTCATAAATGCTCAGTAATGTTCATGTCTGGGAGTTTGGTGGCCAGTGGAGGTATGTATACTCAGAAGGGTGTTCCTGGAGCCACTCTGTAGAAATTCTGGATGTGTGGGGTGTTGCACTGTCTGCTGTAAATGCCCAAGTCTGTTGGAATGCACAACGGGCATAAATGGATGCAGGTGATTAGACATGATGCTTAAGTACATGTCACCTGTCAAGGTTATATCTAGACATATCAGGGTCCCATATCACTCAATCTGCATATGCCCCACACCATTACAGAGAATCCACCAGCTTGAACAGTCCCAGCTGACATGCAGGGTCCCTGGATTCATGAGTTTGTCTCGATACACCAACAAGTCCATCCACTCGATACAATTTGAAACAAGACTTGTCTGATCAGGCAACATGCTTCGAGTCATTAATAGTCCAATGTCAATGTTGACAGGTCCAGGTGAGGTGTAAAGCTTTGTGTTGTGTGGTCATCAAGTGCACACAAGTTGGCCTTCAGCTGCAAAAGCCCATGTCAAAGATGTTTCGTTGAATGGTTCACACTCTGACACTTGCTGGCGCCCAGCCCTGAAATCCACAACAATTTGCAGAAGGGCTGCACTTCTGTTATGTTGAACAATTCTCTTCAGTCATCATTGGTTCCGTTCTTGCAAGATCTTTTCTCAGCCACAGCAATGTCAGAGATTTGATGTTTTATTGGATTCCTTATATTAATGGTACATTCGTGAAATGGTCATATGGGAAAATCCCCACTTCATCACTACCTTGGAGATGCTGTGTCCAATCGCTCATGTGCTGACTATAACATAACATTGAAAAACTCATTTAAATCTCGATAACCTGCCATTGTAGCAGCAGTAACTGATCTAACAACTGCACCAGACACTTGTTGTCTTATATATATGTTGCCCACTGCAGAGCCAAGTTCTTCCTGTGTACATATCTCTGTATTTTAGTTCACATGTCTATACCAGTATCTTCGTTGCTACAGTGTGTGTGTGTGTGTGTGTGTGTGTGTGTGTGTGTGTGTGTGTGTGTGTGTGTTGGAAGTACTGAGTACCACAACCATTTGGGAAAGTAACATTTACTACTGAGACTTAAATTTTTAGGTTAGGTTTAACTGGAAAATCTAAAACGTACATGGAATCAGGTAGAAGAATTCATTAAATATTTCTCCAAAATTTTAAAGTATAAAGTAGCTGACTAGAACTCTGCCACTTAGAGTCTCATGCCTGGGATCTCATGATGGAATGAGGAGGGGGAGGAGTAACAATCTCATTAAAAAAACCTGGGTCTATCTGGCCCTGTGAGGACCTCTGCGTAGGGTTACAGAATCAACCTGGTCAACAGCCTCAAAGGTGGAAGAGGAAACCTAGCTCCTAATGGCAGAGAGAGTGGTAACACCTAATGGAGAAAATCATGGAAATAATCATTTTGGACTAACAATCAAATCTTATCTTCGTATTTATTTCCTACCATGTACAATGTTGCAGAATGGAAAGTCCACTAAAAGTAAGCACTACACCAGATGGTAACATGAAAAAGGAATCCACAATTGCTTTATGCAGTACATTGGCACCTAGGGTTCTGGGGGGGTCCCAACTTCTGCAGTAAGAATGAGTTGGGGCAGCCTTTGTATCTTTCCAACTCAAGTTCAAAAGAATATTCTTCACATTACCTAGAATGTAAACTCAGTACTAAAAATTGGTAAATGGAGAGAACTTGAAATTCTTCTAGAGAGGCATGAAATACAAATTTTAGCAATACAAGAAACAAGATTTTTGGATGAAAATGTTATAGAAACCAAAAACCACAGTATTTTTAAGTGTAAACCAACAATAAAAATTATAAGCATGGCAATACTTTGTACTGCCTTCTATACTCATAAAATTCAGTAAGTAACATTGCAGAATTCAAATCCGGCTCAGAAAGACTTTCTCTTCTCACAGTGAAATGCAAAAATAAACAGTATACTTTTGCTAATAGCCATTCTCCAATTAATGATGACAATAAGAAAAATAAAATTAAAGCAGAAACATTCTGAGAACTTTTGGAATACAAAATGTTAAAAACTCCAAAATCATAAGTTGTGATACAACTGGGGGATTTTAATGCATGAATAGGGAGGGAAAAACTTTTGGAAAAATAGTAGGAGACCAACCAACAAAAGAATGAACAGAAATGGCAACAACAAACAATGGAAAATCTGTGATGGAATAATGTAACAATATTATGAAAGAGATAGTTGCTATTCACCATATAGTGAAGATGCTGAGTCACAGAGAGACACAACATAAAGACTGTCACAAAATAAGATTTCAGCCAGCAAGGCTTTCATCAAAAACAGATGACAAAAACACACACACACACCCATCCACACACAAACACACACACACACACACACACACACACACACACACACACAATTGTGAATCAATTCACACACACAAGTCTACAGTCCCTCACAGCTGAAGCCAGACTACGAGCAGCAGCAGCAGTACATGATTGGAGAGCTGACTGGGTGGGGGTAAGGAGGAGGCTTGGGTGAGGAGAGGGAGAGAGAGTAGAGTAGGGGTGGGGAACAGTCAAGTGGTGCTGGGGAGCATTCTAGGATGAGGTGGGGAGTGGGTATGGCAGCTAGGTGCAGTTGGGAGGTTAGATGGGGTTGGGGGGTTGGGTGGAAAGAGGAGGCGGGGGGGGGGGGGGGTAGCGGAAAAGGAGGAAAACAAAAAGGCTGGGTGCACTGGTGGAATTGAGGGCTGTGTAGTGCTTGAATGGGAACAGGGAAGGGCAAGATGGGTGAGGACAATGACTAACGAAGGTTGAGGCTAGGAGGGTTCGGGAACATAGGATATATCGCAGGAAAAGTTCCCACCTGTTCAATTCAGAAAAGCTGGTGTTGGTAAGAAGGATACATACAGCTCAGACTGTGAAGCAGTCATTAAAGTGAAGGCTGTTGTGTTGGGTAGCATGCTCAGCAAACGGGTGGTCCACTGTTTCTTGGCCACAGTTTGCCAGAGGCTATTCATGTGGGCAGACAGGTTGTTGGTTGTCATGCACACATGGAATGTAGCACAGTGCTTGCAGCTTAGCTTGTCGATGACTTGACTGGCTTCACAGGTAGCCATGCCTTTGGTGGGATAGGTGATGTTTGTGACCGGACTGGAATAAGCAGGTGTGGGAGGACGTGTGGGAGAGGTCTTGCACATAGGTCCGCTACGGGGATTTGTTGTTGTTGTGGTCTTCACTCCTGAGACTGGTTTGATGCAGCTCTCCATGCTACTCTATCCTGTGCAAGCTTCTTCATCTCCCAGTAACTACTGCAACCTACATCCTTCTGAATCTGCTTAGTGTATTCATCTTTTGGTCTCCCTCTACGATTTTTACCCTCCATGCTGCACTCCAGTACTAAATTGGTGATCCCTTGATGCCTCAGAACGTGTCCTACCAACCGATCCCTTCTTCTAGTCAAGTTGTGCCACAAACTTCTCATCTCCCCAATCCTATTCAATACCTCCTCATTAGTTACGTGATCTACCCATCTAATCTTTAGCATTCATCTGTAGCACCACAATTCAAAAGCTTCAATTCTCTTCTTGTCCAAACTATTTATCACCCATGTTTCACATCATACATTACTATACTCTATACAAATACTTTCAGAAACGACTTCCTGACACTTAAATCTATACTCGATGTTAACAAATTTCTCTTCTTCAGAAATGCTTTCCTTGCCATTACCAGTTTACATTTTATATCCTCTCTACTTCGACCATCATCAGTTATTTTGCTCCCCAAATAGCAAAACTCCTTTACTACTTTATCTCATTTCCTAATCTAATTCCCTCAGCATCATCTGAATTAATTCGACTACATTCCATTATCCTCATTTTGCTTTTGTTGATGTTCATCTTATATCCTCCTTTCAAGACAATTACAATGTCATCGGCGAACCTCAGAGGTTTTATTTCTTCTCAATGGATTTTAATACCTACTCCAAATTTTTCTTTTGTTTCCTTCACTGCTTGCTCAATATACAGATTGAATAACATCAGGGAGAGGCTACAGCCCCGTCTCACTCCCTTCCCAACCACTGTTTCCTTTTCATGCCCCTCGACTCTTATAACTGCCATCTGCTTTCTGTACAAATTGTAAATAGCCTTTCGCTCTCTGTATTTTACCCCTGCCACCTTCAGAATTTGAATGAGAGTATTCCAGTCAACATTGTCAAAAGCCTTCTCTAAGTCTACATATGCTAAAAACGTAGGTTTCCCTTTCCTTAATCTAGCTTCTAAGATAAGTTGTAGGGTCAGTATTACCTCATGTATCCCAATATTTCTACGGAATCCAAACTGATCTTCCCTGAGGTCGGCTTCTACTAGTTTTTCCATTTGTCTGTAAAGAATTCATGTTAGTATTTTGCAGCCGTGACTTATTAAACAGATAGTTCAGTAATTTTCACATCTGTCAACACCTGCTTTCTTTGGGATTGGAATTATTATATTCTTCTTGAAGTCTGAGGGTATTTCGCCTGTCTCATATATCTTCTACATCTACATCTATACTCCGCGAGCCACCTTACGGTGTGTGGCGGAGGGTACTTATTGTACCACTATCTGATCCCCCCTTCCCTGTTCCATTCACGAATTGTGCGTGGGAAGAACGACTGCTTGTAAGTCTCCGTATTTGCTCTAATTTCTCGGATCTTTTCGTTGTGATCATTACGCGAGATATATGTGGGCGGTAGTAATATGTTGCCCATCTCTTCCCGGAATGTGCTCTCTCGTAATTTCGATAATAAACCTCTCCGTATTGCGTAACGCCTTTCTTGAAGTGTCCGCCACTGGAGCTTGTTCAGCATCTCCGTAACGCTCTCGCGCTGACTAAATGTCCCCATGACGAATCGCGCTGCTTTTCGCTGGATCATGTCTATCTCTTCTATTAATCCAACCTGGTAAGGGTCCCATACTGATGAGCAATACTCAAGAATCGGACGAACAAGCGTTTTGTAAGCTACTTCTTTCGTCGATGAGTCACATTTTCTTAGAATTCTTCCTATGAATCTCAACCTGGCGCCTGCTTTTCCCACTATTTGTTTTATGTGATCATTCCACTTCAGATCGCTCCGGATAGTAACTCCTAAGTATTTTACGGTCGTTACCGCTTCCAATGATTTACCACCTATGGCATAATCGTACTGGAATGTATTTCTGCCCCTATGTATGCGCATTATATTACATTTATCTACGTTTAGGGAAAGCTGCCAGCTGTCGCACCATTCATTAATCCTCTGCAGGTCTTCCTGGAGTACGTACGAGTCTTCTGATGTTGCTACTTTCTTGTAGACAACCGTGTCATCTGCAAATAGCCTCACGGAGCTACCGATGTTGTCAACTAAGTCATTTATGTATATTGTAAACAATAAAGGTCCTATCACGCTTCCTTGCGGTACTCCCGAAATTACCTCTACATCTGCAGATTTTGAACCGTTAAGAATGACATGTTGTGTTCTTTCTTCTAGGAAATCCTGAATCCAATCACAAACCTGGTCCGATATTCCGTAAGCACGTATTTTTTTCACTAAACGTAAGTGCGGAACCGTATCAAATGCCTTCCTGAAGTCCAGGAATACGGCATCAATCTGCTCGCCAGTGTCTACGGCACTGTGAATTTCTTGGGCAAATAGGGCGAGCTGGGTTTCACATGATCTCTGTTTGCGGAATCCATGTTGGTTATGATGAAGGAGATTTGTATTATCTAAGAACGTCATAATACGAGAACACAAAACATGTTCCATTATTCTACAACAGATTGACGTAAGTGAAATAGGCCTATAATTATTCGCATCTGATTTATGACCCTTCTTGAAAATGGGAACGACCTGTGCTTTCTTCCAGTCGCTAGGTACTTTACGTTCTTCCAGAGATCTACGATAAATTGCTGATAGAAAGGGGGCAAGTTCTTTAGCATAATCACTGTAGAATCTTAAGGGTATCTCGTCTGGTCCGGATGCTTTTCCGCTACTAAGTGATAGCAGTTGTTTTTCAATTCCGATATCGTTTATTTCAATATTTTCCATTTTGGCGTCCGTGCGACGGCTGAAGTCAGGGACCGTGTTACGATTTTCCGCAGTGAAACAGTTTCGGAACACTGAATTCAGTATTTCTGCCTTTCTTCGGTCGTCCTCTGTTTCGGTGCCATCGTGGTCAACGAGTGACTGAATAGGGGATTTAGATCCGCTTACCGATTTTACATATGACCAAAACTTTTTAGGGTTCTTGTTTAGATTGTTTGCCAATGTTTTATGTTCGAATTCGTTGAATGCTTCTCTCATTGCTCTCTTTACGCTCTTTTTCGCTTCGTTCAGCTTTTCCTTATCAGCTATGATTCGACTACTCTTAAACCTATGGTGAAGCTTTCTTTGTTTCCGTAGTACCTTTCGTACATGATTGTTATACCACGGTGGATCTTTCCCCTCGCTTTGGACCTTAGTCGGTACGAACTTATCTAAGGCGTACTGGACGATGTTTCTGAATTTTTTCCATTTTTGTTCCACATCCTCTTCCTCAGAAATGAACGTTTGATGGTGGTCACTCAGATATTCTGCGATTTGTGCCCTATCACTCTTGTTAAGCAAATAGATTTTCCTTCCTTTCTTGGCATTTCTTATTACACTTGTAGTCATTGATGCAACCACTGACTTATGATCACTGATACCCTCTTCTACATTCACGGAGTCGAAAAGTTCCGGTCTATTTGTTGCTATGAGGTCTAAAACGTTAGCTTCACGAGTTGGTTCTCTAACTATCTGCTCGAAGTAATTCTCGGACAAGGCAGTCAGGATAATGTCACAAGAGTCTCTGTCCCTGGCTCCAGTTCTGATTGTGTGACTATCCCATTCTATACCTGGTAGATTGAAGTCTCCCCCTATTACAATAGTATGATCACGAAACTTCTTCACGACGTTCTGCAGGTTCTCTCTGAGGCGCTCAACTACTACGGTTGCTGATGCAGGTGGCCTATAGAAGCATCCGACTATCATATCTGACCCACCTTTGATACTTAACTTAACCCAGATTATTTCACATTCGCATTCGCTAATAACTTCACTGGATATTATTGAATTCTTTACTGCTATAAATACTCCTCCACCATTGGCGTTTATCCTATCCTTGCGGTATATATTCCATTCTGTGTCTAGGATTTCGTTACTGTTCACTTCCGGTTTTAACCAACTTTCCGTTCCTAATACTATATGCGCACTATTTCCTTCAATAAGAGATACTAATTCAGGAACCTTGCCCTGGATACTCCTGCAGTTTACCAATATTACGTTAACTTTTCCTGTTTTTGGTCTCTGAGGACGGACGTTCTTTATCAACGATGATAATGTTCTCTCTGGTAAGCCGTCAGGTATTTTATCGTTTCGCCCAAGGGGGGGTCCCTCTAACCTAAAAAACCCCCGTGTGCACGCCACACGTACTCTGCTACCCTAGTAGCTGCTTCCGGTGTGTAGTGCACGCCTGACCTGTCTAGGGGGGCCCTACAGTTCTCCACCCAATAACGGAGGTCGATGAATTTGCAACCATTATAGTCGCAGAGTCGTCTGAGCCTCTGGTTTAGACCCTCCACACGGCTCCAAACCAGAGGACCGCGATCGACTCTGGGCACTATGCTGCAGATATTAAGCTCAGCTTGCACTCCGCGTGCGATGCTGGTTGTCTTCACCAAATCAGCCAGCCGCCGGAAGGAACCAAGGATGGCCTCAGAACCCAAGCGGCAGGCGTCATTCGTTCCGACATGTGCTACTATCTGCAGCCGGTCACACCCAGTGCGTTCAATAGCTGCCGGAAGGGCCTCCTCCACATTACGGACGAGACCCCCCGGCAAGCACACCGAGTGCACACTGGCATTCTTCCCCGACCTACCCGCTATTTTCCTGAGGGGCTCCATAACCCGCCTAACGTTGGAGCTCCCTATAACTAATAGGCCCACCCTCTGTGACTGTCGGGACCTTGCCGGAGAATCGGCCACTGGCCCAACAGGCGAGGCATCCTGTGGTGGCTCGGAAACGATGTCATCACCACTAGGAAGCACCCCGTACCTGTTGGAAAGGGGTAAGGCAGCCGCCACGCGGCCAGATCCCACCTTCGCCTTTCGGCCAGGCACGCGCGAGCCCACCACTGTCCGCCATTCACCCTGGAGTGATGGCTGACCGGTAAGATGCTCACTGCCGGAAGACGCAGCGACATCAGGGGTTCCATGTGATTCCAAGGCCACCGAAGTAGGCATAGGTCTCACCACAGTTGCCCCAACGCCACTACGAGCCGACGCCTGCGCCTCGAGCTCGATGAGCCTAACAGACAAAGCCTCCACCTGTCCCCGAAGAGTGGCCAATTCTCCTTGCGTCCGCTCACAACAACCACAGTCCCTACACATGACTATGTTTACCCTACTCTATACGGTGACAAATTCCCAAGATAATCTTCTGATGAGCTACTCTGATAATCAAGAAACACTCACTGAAATACGAGACGCGAAAACTACGCTAGGTTTTCCCAGAAAAACTATTTAAAAGCTAAGCGCAGCAAATAAGTACAAAAACACTGTTATTGAAATAAAAGGTTCTACCTAGTAAGCACTCGAACACGCAAGAAATTACAAAAATAAACTAGTAATTACACAGATAACTGAAAATAAGTCGCTGCTGTTTGTAAAATATGTAAGAAGCAAACGGTGTACTCGCCTTAGTAGTAGCAGGAGCTAGCGATGCGCTCTCGCTGACGGTCTACCATATGGTAGAGTTTTGTCAGGACTGGCCCTCCCAAGGCTGTCAGTAGTTCTAATGGAATGTTGTCTACTCCTGGGGCCTTGTTTCGACTCAGGTCTTTCAGTGCTCTGTCAAACTCTTCACGCAGTATAATATCTCCCATTTCATCTTCATCTACATCCTCTTCCATTTCTATAATATTGTCCTCAAGAACATCACCCTTGCATAGACCCTCTGTATACTCCTTCCACCTTTCTGCTTTCCCTTCTTTGCTTAGAACTGGGTTTCCATCTGAGCTCTTGATATTCATACAAGTGGTTCTCTTTTCTCCAAAGGTCTCTTTAATTTTCCTGTAGGCAGTATCTATCTTACCCCTAGTGAGATAAGCCTCTATATCCTTACATTTCCCCTCTAGCCATCCTCACTTAGCCATTTTGCACTTCCTGTCGATCTCATTTTTGCCTGCTTCATTTACTACATTTTTATATTTTCTCCTTTCATCAATAACATTCAGTATCTCTTCTGTTACCCAATGATTTCTAGTAGTCCTTCTTTTTACCTACTTTATCCTCTGCTGCCTTCACTACTTCATCCCTCAAAGCTACCCATTCTTCTTCTACTTTATTTCTTTCAGCCATTCCTGTCAATTGTTCCCTTATGCTCTCCTTGTAAGTCTGTACAACCTCTGGCCTAGTCAGTTTATCCAGGTCCCATCTCCTTAAATTCCCACCTTTTTGCAGTTTCTTCAGTCTTCCCTATGCAAACCCTGCACCCAACCCATTTCCTCATGGCTCATATCATTGTTCTTAAAACTGAAGAACAGGGATATGAGCCATGAGGAAACGGGTTGGGTGCAGGGATGCGTAGGGATGGACGAGTATATTGTGTAGGTTCAATGTACAGCAGAATACCACTGTGGGAGGGGTGTCAAGGATAGTGGGCAGGAAATTTCTCATTTCAGGGCATGATATGAGGTGATAGAAACTATGGCGGAGAATGTAAAGCAATTGCTCCAGTCCTGTGTGGTACTGAGTAATGAGAGGAATGTTCCTCTGAGACCAGACGGTGGGATTTTGAGAGGTGCTGGTGACTGGAAAGATAAGGCATGGGAGATTTGTTTTTGTACAAGTTTGTGAGGATAGTTACAGTCTCAGTATTTTTCTAGAGAGACTGTTTATCACTGCAGATGTGATGGCCATGGGTGGCATGGCTGTAGGGAAGTGAATTCTTGGTATGGAATAGGTGGCAGTTGGCAAAGTGGTGGTATTGCTGGTGGTTAGTAGGTTTGATATGGACAGAGGTACTGATGTAGCCATCTTTGAGGTGGAGTTTAACATATAAGATGGTGGCTTGTTGTGTTGAGTAGGACCTGGTGAAGCAAATAGGGGAGAATGTGTTGAGGTTCTGGAGGAATGTGCATGCAGTGGCCTCAACCTCAATCCAGAGGGGTTTAGGATTCTCTGTGTTTAGGAAGGAGTCCTCTAAATGGCCCATGAATAGGTTGGCATGGGATGGTGCCATGCGGGTGCCCATAACCGTACCCTGGATTTATTTTCAATCTATCATATGTTCCAGTAACCCTCCTGGCCTCAACCTTCGTTAGTCATTGTCCTCACCCATCCAGGCCCTTACCTGCTTGCAATCAGCGCTACACAGTCTTCATTGCACGGTCACACCCAGCCTTTTTACTGCCTCCTCTTGCCACCCTCCATCTAACCTCCTGACTGCACATAGCTGCCCTACCCTCTCTTCACCTTGTCCCTCCATGCATTCCAGCAGCAATTCACTGTCCCCCACCTCGACCCTGCTATCTCTCCCCCACCCCACCCCAGCCTCCTCCTTACCCCCCCCCCCATGCAGTTGCCTCTCCCATCATGCACTGCTGCTGCTACTCATAATCTGGCTTCAGCTGAGACTGCAGTCATGTGCATGTGAGATGCATTTGTGTGTGTGTGTGTGTGTGTGTGTGTGTGTTTTGTCTGTCATCTATTTTTGACAAATGCCTTGTTATGCGTATCTGCAACTCAGCATGTCTACTATATGGTGAGTGGCAACTATCATTTTAATAATGCTGAACAAAAATGTTCCAAGAGTAAGCAATCTTTGTAAAGCATTTCAGTTTAAGTTAATATCAACTTCCTTCAAAAAATTGGCAAGAAAAGCCAATATCTTCAAATATAATACAAGGGGAGTTCTAGTTGGGTCACATGGCTATTTCTCAAAGCAGTACTAAAGAAATCATGAATGTAATAACAAGAAACAGAGGATTTGACTCTGATCATTATCTGGCTGAAACTGAACTGAAACGTCCCCCTAATAAAAGCCAAAAGAGACAGCAAAAATTGATATAACACAGACAGGCTCAGCAGCACAAAAGAATCAACAGGGCAGCATAAAATATATTTGGTTTGCCAAAAATGAAGAAGACAGTATGGTGGAATGAAACTTGTGGAAAAGCGGTTGCAGAAAGAACAAAACAGTGAAAGCAATGGAAATGTTCTGGGAAGACAACTGAACACCTTGATGAATTTAAAATCCACAGAAAAGAAACAGCAAGAATACTAAGGAGTGCTAAATGATCTTTTGAGAAGTCATGACTTCTTGACACACAAAACTGCTTTGTTAAAAATAACTCCCAGAACTTCTGTCACATGTTTAACAATCTCTGAAGGGCTATGCTACCAAGCTCCAAGTATTTGCTTCAGAGATGAAAATGATAAAATGGGCCTAAGCAACACCCAGAAATTTGAAATACTCAGGAAGTACCTCGAACAAATTTTTGAAATGTGAAGAACTGAGCTGTAAGCTAGAGATTCCAGATCTTCATGAAGACAAAGAAGCTAATCCATCACCTTCAGCTAAAGAGATAAAGAAAAGTAGTAAATACCATGAAAAACAACAAAGCTTGTGGAGCAGATTGTATTACATAATAAAATGGTCTTGGCCAAAGCCAACCTCGGGATCATGTTGAAGAAATATGGGAAACTGAAAAGATTACAGAGGACTGGAAAGTGGCTCTTATACAACCTTTGCACAATAAGGGTGATAAGCATGACGTAGATAACTAAATATCTCACTTGGAAGCAGGTTATAAAACATTTTCAACAATATTACTAAGCAGGATAGCAGCAACACTTGATAGCCATTTGGGAGAATATCAGAGAGAATTTAGAAAGAGAAGATCTTACTGATAATAGATTTTCAACCCAAAGCCCATAATCTGTCATAGATTTACAAACTCTAAAGATATAGTTGTAATACATAGATTTTAAAAAGGCATTTGATTTGAGTGATAGGGAAATACTAGATAAAGTAATTCGAGAGACTGGCGTTAAATCCAAACTAGCAAATCTTATTCATGAAATCCCAACACACATGAAAGCAAAAGTAAAGTTTTGTGGTGAAATATTTAAGGCAGTCAGAATAATAACAGGTTAAGGCAAGGTGAAAACTTGTTCCACTCTTCTTCAACTGTGTCTTAGAGTAAATAGTTAGAGAATGAAAACAAAAACTAAAAGAACATAAGCTATTGTCAATAAGACTGGGGACAAAGAACAAAGGTACTGAAATTCACTGTGTAGCATGTATGAATGATTTTGGCCTTCTTTCTGATAGCCTAACAAATGCAGAAATACAGATGAACCTTTTAGAAGAAATAACAAACAAAGCAGGTTTAAGAACTATTGTAGAAATACAGAATTTAAAATGGCTCTTAGCACTATGGGACTTAACATCTGAGGTCATCAGTCACGTTACAAAATTTATGACATCATAAAAAATGCTCCAGAAATCCTGGTAACAAATATTGGCCAGATAAAGAGAGTTAATAAATCTCACTACTTGGAAGAAATTATTCAGGAAAATGGTTTAGAAAAATTTGCTGTCAAAGAAAGAGTATGTAAAATTGAGTGAGCATATGGTATAACCAGGAACTTTTACAACAAAAGGTCTCCATCTACAAATTTGAAAATACAGCACTACAACACAGAAGTCCTAGAATAATTCAAAAAATATTCAGGCTGCTAAGAAATACAGAGGTCAAGAATGAAGAAGTAATGAAGAAGCATATCACAACACAGAAAACATAAATGAAATGCTATGGAAGAGGCAACCGCTATTTTTCAGACATTTGTACACAATGAACAGCAAACAGAATTGGAAACATCTTTGGGATATGATGTCAGCAATAGCCTGGATTCAAGAAGTTAGGAAAGATTTAGAGAGAAACAACATAAGTGAAAAAGATGCAAGAAAAAAAGGCATTTTTAAGAAGAAAGTGTTAAAAACAGAAGGATTCCAAAGCTGGAGGGAGAAGAAAACAGGGTCAAAATGGTCTCGGGTGAGATAAAGGAAACATAGAGAGAAGATAAAAGAATACTGGAGGAATAAAAAACAAGAACAGAGGAGAAAGCATTGAAATTAGTGTGCAGTTCTTAGAGAACCCGTATGGAAAAAGAAGAACAGGAAAACTAACTGACTAGTTAACAATATTTTCAAAAGGTGGGCATAAAGTTATCACCCCTCCCCCACACCTCCTTCCCCTTGGTATTGTGAGGGTGAATGCAGCAGCAGATAAAGGTACCCTGACAGTACTACATACTACACTCAACAACAACAATGGACACATGAGTCAGTGCTACCCGCAATAACAACATTGGATGCTGGAGTGACACTATCACATATTTTCTTACAAGTCCTGGTTCAGTGTACTGTGTCACAATGGATACATCAGCATATTAAGGCTCTGAAGAGAACAAATTTCGCTATATTGTACACTTGATTGTTCTACAGGCTCAGCAATTGGCATGATGCCACTGGTTGCAATTGGGTGTATAACATGACAACCTCTGAGTTGCAGAAAGGCACAACAAAACAACTTTCTGACAGTCTTTTTGTAGTACCTTTCTGTGATTCAGCATCTGTTCTACATGGTGAGTGGCAACTATCCTTTTAATTATATAGTATGTTACATCTTGGATTTTCTATTATTTAACATGAGAACCTCTGATTCACATAGACGGTAATTTGCTCGCAGCCATTACTGATGTGAGAGTGCCTGTAATCTACCACTCCCTCCCATTATTGGTTGATTGTTACTGACTTCATAATTAACTCTTTTTAACAAGCTTTGAGAAGAGTAAGATTTACAATAAACTTTTTACTTATCTTCTTTTCTCATAGTTGGCTCCAGTTCTTCACGTCTAGTGGCTGATTCTTGAAGCTGAAAGTTTTGATATTACAGGCTCTCATGGTTCCAATTGACATAAATAAAGCTGAAGTATTGCCTGAGCAGTAATTTCTGTTATTCTTTCACATTTTTCTATATCACATCATATTTAGAATTTCTACTTCAACAAAACTGAAATTTACATTGTTATTGCCAAAAATGAAAACATGTCTGATCACATTAGAGGCATGCTCATCCATTATCCAGTACTGACAATATTCCAAAGACTGTACAGATTTTCTTGACAAATGAATTTCCAGCTATTATTATTATTATTATTTATTTTATGGCCTTCATTGGACCACTGTAGCCAAAAATACAATGTTCTAAACAAGTTGTTACAAATGGATACAATTTGGTTCGACAATAACTTAATATATTTAGGTAATATAATTATTAGAGGCTATTCTTATATGAAAGGTGTTTTGCTCTTCTGTCTGCCCAATATTTCTTCATTCTTTCAGATATTTTCTTTCTTTCTTCATCTGAGACATTTCCTGTACTCCTTTTATTGATTTTCATTTGTAGTCTGGTTTGCGGGTCTTGCAGTATTCTGGTTTTCTGTCTTGTTTTTTAGGTCAGCTACTGTAATTTGAAGTTCTTTTATATCTTCCTTAATTTCTGTGATCCATTTAATGTCGCTCTTGCTATTCCACAATTTTTGTATTATTTTTTTACTAATTCTGTTTTCCGGAGTTCTCATCAGATGTCCAAAGAATGAGATGCGTTTCTTCCTGATTGTGCTCATGACTGGTTCTATTTTCTTATATACTGTTTCATTTGATGCTATTCTCCAATGTCCATTTATTTTATACTGTTTATTTATACATGTCGTAATTATTCCTCTTTCTATTTTTAGTAATCTGTCAATTTCTGCTGTACTAGTTGCTTTGAAGATAGTTTCAGCTGCATACGTTATTTCTGGTTGTGTAACTGTTTTATAGTGTTTTAATTTTGCATCTATAGATAGGCTTTTTTTGTTGTATGTAGTTTTGGTAATGTAATTTGCATAGTTCAGTTTTTTTATTTGTAATATCTCTTTATATTCGATGAATTATTCAGATACAATTCTACCCTTGAATGATGTTTACTAATTTTCTATCTTCATACTCGCAGAATCCATTCGAAAGGTAGTTCATACAATAGCTATGCCATGAGCGCATAAGTATTCTTTGTAGTACTCTCTCTGGTGGTTGTTAAAAAAAAAAAAAAAAAAAGGAAAGGGAGCTTCCGAGATTGTCTTCGTGCCGATTAGCCTGAGATTGGTTTGGAAGAACTGTAATCTGATTATTGAGATTTATCACAGAAGATAACTGATACGAACTGTACGATTAAAAAGGAAATATATATAGATTGCTCCTTCAAAACAAAGGTGTGTGTTTGACAATTGAGAATTAATGATATTTATCGATATATTGCGTAGTTGTTAATCAGAAGGGAACTTCCGAAAGACTGGATACGAACCTGCATTTAATAATCCAAGAGCTCCATTACTTCTTCGGAAGGTTAAACTTCATCAAAGCCAAATATCCGCTTGATATGAGGTTTCCCGACTGATTATACAACGCTCCCAAAATTACGAGGCATTTTATTTGTACAGATTAGCAGACTGCCGCAAAGCACGAGCCTGCAGAGAAGAAGAATCATCGCCTGATTTCATTCTAACAAGTAAAATTTCAGAATCATTTTGAGTGACTGAGCTATGACTGTGTTTCCTATCATTAATGATTGATTACTCGAACGAATTGAGAGCTACAGAATTTCGTAGATAGGAGGAAAAATTACAGTGGGGCCAGTGTGACAGGACTCTCTTGGATTGTTATATAATATATGTATTTTTTGTTTCATGAAAAACCAACGAGAACGAGAGGTAACTAATCTGAAGAGAGATTCGGTGCCCATAGTAAAAGATTGCTGATACCAAGAAACGATTTCAAGTATTGGACAACACCGAGACTACAGAACAAGGCCAGAGAAATCTAATTTTTTTATCCTGTAGTTAAAATAGTTTGAAATCAATTTGGAAAGAACTTTTTTCCAGATAGTAGTTAAGATTGTAGAACTGTATATTGTGTGATTTTCGTATCTGGACATTGAACTTTATACCATCTGTGAAGTAATTTGAAAGTTAAGTGTGTCTACGACAGTAAATTTGAAGCTGTATTTTGTGATTAGAACCTGATATTGGCAGTTATTTATTGTTATTGACTAGAGCGGCATTTAAAATGTCATTGAATCACCAACGAGACGTGCAACAGCCTTCAGCTGTTTGCGCAGAAGCAGAGGCCATGGATAGCAATTCTGAGACTGTTGTGGCTAGCGGTAGCAATATAAATAATCCCGCTGGTTCAGAAAACATTCATACAACAGCTGATCAGACTGTTGTTGACACGTTAGTTGTTATTATGCAACAGTTGTCTCTATTAGCCGAAGGCCAAGCGGAGGTAAAACGAGACTTATCCGTTATACAAAATGAACTCCAAAATCAATTAGCCGAAAATCAAACAGAATTACAAAATCAGTTAAGAGCAACCTTTACCGAATTAGATCAGAGATTAAATACCCAGACGCAGGAAATAAAAGAACAGGCAGAAAGGACCGAACAGAATCTTATTGCTCAGATTGAGCAGGTCCGCCAACAATGCCAAGAAAACAATAGTAAATTAAAAGCGGAAGTAACCGAATATGTATCCGTCAAAATTGACAAGATACAAAAACAAGTAGAACTGTTTCCTCAAGTAATACAAGCTCAAGAGGACATACAGTGTTCCGTAGCTATAATACCAGAAATTATACAATCCCAAGATAATCTAAAGAAGCAATTTGACGAAGTGAAGGAAAAACAGGAGACAGTGGAACATAGAATGAATGTACTTGCGGGAAAGTTTTCAGAAATGACATTACAGCGGCAAAATTTTCCTTCGGAAACCATAGAAGAAACTGCGAAAGTAGCTTTACAGTCAATCTCAGAGAGTTCCGAGGAGAATTTTTTTCAACAAAGGGTTAAAGGAAGTTCGTGAACAACTTGGCGAAGAATTCTCACACTGGAAAGGAAATATCGAAAGATCACTAAATCTCTCGCAGGAGAATTTAGAAACAGGGAGAAGTAGGAAACAACATTCTCAATCTGCGCGTGAAATTCCGTCCACGTCAAGATCCGATGTAGACAGAACTGGAACGTCACAAGTTAGATTCGATATAACGGATAGCCACAGGGAAGAGTACGAACAGGATGATTTTTGGAATCGTAGTACCGTTGAGGAAAAGATGATTAAACAGAGACAATTTCAAATCTTTAACCCTGACAAAAAGAATGTTCATCCTGTAGTCTTTATTCGAAGATTCAGAGGTCTATTTCCACGATCTTGGACAGAATGGCAAAAGATTAGTTTTGTATCTGGATATATACAAGGATCAGGAGCATTGTGGGCATCCGAACAAACATCTTCTTGTAAATGTTACAAAGAATATGAGCAGGCTTTTCTAGCAAAATATTGGTCTGCTGGAGTACAAGAAAGACTTAGGCAGGAAGTATTATATCCTGAGCCTTTCTCATTTTCTGGAGGATCTCTAAAGAGATATTTTGAGAAATACATTAATAAATCTTTGTATTGGGATGTACCGATTCCTTTGCCGGATATACTTAAAATACTCAAGTCCAGACTACCCACCAGTATAAGGAATCAGCTGTTATATATAAATGATAAGGATATAGACTCATTTATGACTACGCTTGATCGTATTGATATAATTGAGGAGGACAATAAAAGGGCAAGAGAAATGTCATATCAAAGAAGAGCAATAGAAGCGAATCCGAGCTGCAACTCGAGTGGGAATGGCAGTAATGGTAACAGTAACAATAATCATAACCAACTACACTCTCCGAGGAGACTTAGCAATGGACAAAATGCAAACAATAATTATTACCATAATGGAAACTTTAGTAATGGTGCAGCGAGGGGCTATTTTAGGAACAGTAGGAATTTTAATCGATATAATCCAATGTATGGCAACACAGGACCGTTCTACCAACACCAGCAGAACAACAACAACAATTGCACGAATCAAGCAAGACAACATAGACAGAATTACCCACAACAACCGATAATCACTGAAGTGGCTGAAGAGACAAATACCAATCCGACCAACAATCAGTCAAACTAAACATGACCGCATCGTGCCCCGGAGGAGCGGTCAGGGGATCTGTTAGGGGCGAAACAGTAAAATTACAATTGTTAAGACATAATGATGGTGAGCTGTTGACTGAAGAGTTAACAAAGGATTTAATAACGTGTCATAATGGCAGATCGAGTGTTCCGGTATCGGAAGTATTTGTTGAAATAGAGGAAGTTCCAACGAATGTGATATTGGACACCGCCGCTTCCGCCAATGTCATCTCAGGCGCTCTTTTTCGGAGAATTATTAGGAAGAAGAAGGTACCAATTTTGCCAGTACAGAACTGCAAAATCATCGGAGCTGTTGGAACACGCTCTCCCAATGTCAAAATACAAACACAATTAGAGATGAAAATGGGAAATGTAGCAATAAAATGCACGTTCCTTGTAGTGGAGAAGTTATTAGTGGACTGTATTCTTGGTATTGAAAGTATGCAGGAGTACGATTGTCAGATTGAATTTTTGGAAGGAATAGTTAAATTTAGATTAAATGGAGAAGAGATAGCACTGGATTTAAATAGAAAGGAAACGGTGCATGAGAAATATTGTCGCGGTGCCATAATTCAATTAATTGACACTACAAATGGTCGTTGGAAGGAGCTTTCAAAGGATTTGATACAACAGGAGGACTTTAACCAAACAACAATGATAAAAGCTAGTGAATCAAATCAGCTTACCGGAGAACAAAGGCAGCAGCTTCATTATTTGTTAGAGGCATATGAAGAGATTTTTGATGAGAAACCAGGAATTATTAAAGGGTATATTTGTCACCTACAAGTGAAGCCACATCATTCTTACTGTTACACGCACTATCCGATCCCCTGGCGTTTAAAACAATCCGTTCAAAGGGAGATAAACAGAATGTTAGAATGGAACTTGATTGAGCCATCAACTAGTCCATATTGTTCTCCGCTCTTAATTGTCCCAAAACCTGGAGGTAACGTTAGATTAGTTCTGGATGCGAGAGAGATTAATAAAATAATAGTACCTGTAAGAACTAATCTGGAAAATATAGATGAATTAATTCAAAATTTCCAGGATGTTTCGTACTTAACTAGTGTTGATTTGAGAAGTTCGTACTGGCAGGTCCAAATGGATGAAGAATCTAGGAAATATACCGCATTTATCTATGCTGGGAGAAGTTACCAATTTAGAGTTGTCCCGTTCGGACTTAATATTAGGGACGGAATATTTATTTCAGCGTTGGATTATCTTCTTGGACCAGAATTGCGTAGTCGTATAACTGTGTTTGTTGACGACTTATTAATAGCCACGAAAACACGGGAAGAGCATTTGCATATTTTGGACAGGATTTTTGCTGTTTTCAAGAAACCAGAATTACAGTAAACTTACAAAAGTCTCATTTTGCTTTACCACAAATTAAGTTCTTAGGACATATGATAGATGCGAAGGGTATCCTGCCTACCGAGAAGAAGATAAGTGCAATTCGAAATTTTCCATCACCATGGAATAAAAGACAGCTGAAGGGATTTATAGGTATGGCATCGTTCTTCCGTTGTTTCATAAAGACTCAAGCCATGAATTCTGAGGCATTAAACCGGCTTCTACGGGAGGATGTGCCATGGCAATGGACTGAAGAATGTGAACTAGCTTTTCGAGACATTAAAGACCAACTCGTTAACGCATCCTTATTATATCACCCTGATTTGAATTGTGAGTTCTGTCTGTCCACGGATTCATCGGATGTTGGATTAGGTGGTTGTCTCTTCCAAATAAAGAAAATAAAAGGGGTACCAACATTCTGTCCGATAGCATTTGCTAGTCGGGTGTGATCGCCCTGTGAAAGAGCCTATACGACCACAGAACTTGAAGCACTTGCGGTTATCTGGGCATTCAAGAAGTTTAACTATTATTTATATGGTTCGAAAACGATTGTGTATTGTGACCATCAATCACTAACCTTTTTGCAAACATGTAAATTATTACATCCTAGACTGTCACGTTGGACAATGACACTACAACAGTACCAATTTAAAATTATTCATGTGTCTGGCAAAGAAAATATTATTGCGGATGCACTGTCAAGACCCCCAGAAGGTTTAACGCCGGAAATAGAATCAGTAAATACTTCGGATTTTCCAGTATTACTGTTGCAGGACAATATCTACAAGACTTATTATGTACATCTTTGTAGGGATATGGGAAATTTACAACGAAAAGACCCTCAATGGAAGAAGATAATTCAGCTAAAGGAACAACAAAATTCAAGGGCTAGTTTAGATCATTATAAATTAGTAAATGGAGTATTATTCTTCAGATGTGGGAAGGACAACAATCCACGGTGGTGTGTATGTATCCCGAAGGAATATGAGGAAAAATTAATTTGGTTTATCCACTTATCATGGGGACGTTTTGGTGTAATTGAAAGTGCTAATAAAATAGGAGCATACTGTTATTTTCCGAATATTCGGAGAAAAGTGCACCAAACAATACAAAACTATTTACTCTGTCAAAAGGCAAAACTGGATAACAGAGGTAGTAAGCATGTTCTGCATTCAATTATTCCACAAGAGCCAAGGGCGTTAATTTCGTGTGATATCTGCGGCCCTCTCCCACGATCAAGAGGAGGAGTCAAATTCATTGTTGGATTCTTTGACGTGTTTACAAAATATGTAAAACTATATCCATTAAAGTGTGCTACTGCCAGAGCTGTTGTAGTGAGATTGGTGCGTGACTATCTTCCGCATGTAGGTTTACTGAAATCCATAATTACAGATAATGCCAGAATTTTTACTGGATTTAAATGGAAGCAAACATTAACACAACTTGGTATTCGACAAATTTTGACATCGTGTTACCATCCACAAGGTAGTCCAATAGAACGAGTTTTCCGAGAATTAAACCGATTTATGCGTACATACTGTCACAGTAAACAAACATCATGGGCTGATTATTTGTCAGAATTTGAACAAATATTTAATAATCTGACACATACCTCAACTAACTTTACTCCAACAGAGCTTATGTTTAGTCAGATTGAAAAGAACTTCTGGATAAACCATCTGCCAAAGTATGAAGACCAGAATTTAAAATGGGAGGAAAAGATTCGACTCGCACTTGTCAATTTAACTACAAAGGCAATACAACGGAAATTGACATATGATAAACGGATTCACCGGATTCAGACGTTTCATCTTGGGGAAAAGGTTTTATTGAGGCGACACATCCATTCCTCGAAACTGATGAAGAACATAAAGAAATGGAATCTTATTTATACCGGACCATATGTTATTGCAAATATACCAAATCCTGGATCATACTTGTTGGCATATCCCGAATCGAAAAGAATAAAGGGATTATTCCCGCATAATGATATTAAGAAATTTTTTGAAGGATCGTAGATCTGTGATACCAAATATGGAGAAGAATTTAGAGTGGAATTTGGCTATGAGTCGAATGTGTATATAAATATCAAGAAGTTTATGTTGTCTAGAGGTTAAGAGACAGTGAGATTACTCCTGTGGTAGGTTAAGAGACAGTGAGATTACTGCTGTGATAGGTTAAGAGACAGTGAGATTACTCCTGTGATAGGTTAAGAGACAGTGAGATTACTCCTGTGATAGTTTAGCACAAAAAATTTTAGATAGAAGAATTTGTTAATAACTAGTGTTTGTAAGTGTGGACTATGAGCAGAAGCCACAGTGATATACAATGAAAGTGCATCTACATTTCCTCAAGACACAGCACTTATGTGAGAATTGCGTGTGAAATTTGAGCAGTGTGTGATATGTAGGTAAATACGCTGTGAGTATGATGTGCGCTGTTCGCGCAAGAAAACAAATGAACTGTGAAATGAAGCAACAGTCGATAATGTCACTGTTGCAAACAATTGAAGAAACTCTCTGGTTGCGCGAGAGAAAATTATTATAATTTTTAGATTTTTCATTATACCTTCTCGACCAGGAGAATTAATTTAAGAATTTTAATTAACTTTTTAAGAATAGCAGTTTGTGTGTTTCATATTATGGACATAATTGTTGAAATATATTTCCATAAATGATCATGAGAGGATGAAGAAGATTCTGCGATTGGATGATTTGTTAAATGAACATACGTCATCATTAATGATATTTATTTGCAAGTGGATCTATAAATCAATTAATTATAAGAATAATGAAAATTATTTATATCGTTCCTTTTGTGGAGTCAGTGTCATATGCCTATGTTTAAAATTTTTCATCAGGTGTGAACTTAAATTTTATCCATAATTTCGTAATTGAAAGCAAACCTCGGACAGATTCAATGCTCTAGTTCCACCTGCACTATAACAAAATGAAGATTAGATTAAAATTTTTTTCAGAGGAATACATTCGATATGAGCTACAACAAAATTTAAATGCCCACAGTCTATTTGGCAATGTTTTGGACAATCAGCAGTTGTAATGCAAAACAACTTTGGTATTGAGGACTACAAAAAAAAATTCGCGATTGTCAGGATTGATGGATGTTCCAGTCTAGTACAGATGGAAGAATATAAGAATCCACCCCGATTTTGAGTTCAACGATGAAATATGGACTTCGTTGCCTTAATCCACTCTCTTCCAGGGATTTTTTCAGTTAGAACCTTTTCTTTTTCCACTTTAAACCTGTTTCATGTTCACGTCCCTGACCATCTGTTCCTGAGATCATCTTCCTGTTTCTACGGCACGTTACCAGCTTCTGTCCTGTACCATAAGCCATCGCCTGTCCTCCGTGCCGCCTCCGCCAAACGCTGTACGTCACCTACCCGGTGTCCTTACCCAGTGTTCCTGTTCCATCGACTTCACAACGAGATCGCCGGCTACATCGTCGAAAGAAGAATTATGAAAAATTTTTTTTAGCAATATTGTAAATTTTTTTTTGGCTATGAGGCACATTTCCTTCGATCTAATCTATGGAGCTTCTATATATTTCAAAATTACTGGATTTAGGCTTTCCTATCTTCTTTAATACCTGAGCTGGGGTCTATTCTTCCAGGTTTTCCAGGGTTTCCCTGTGAAGGCCAGTTCCCAAATGGGTAGACCTTTTTCGTAATTACACCAATCTACATCTTCCCTGGTTATGTACCAGGGATGCGGGTACACCCCGGTACATGTAAAAGCTACAGGTTAGGTATTCTCGTAACTTATTGTCTTAATATGTTACCCATACTCTCTATAGCAAAATTCTACTAATTCAAAATATTCCTCTTTTGAATAAACAACCCAACAAATTTTTTCTGTTAGCTCGCAAAGTGTATTATCATTAACTTTGCTCGCTGCGAGGGGCAATTGTAATATCTCTTTATATTCGATGAATTATTCAGATACAATTCTACCCTTGAATGACGTTTACTAATTTTCTATCTTCATACTCGCAGAATCCATTCAAAAGGTAGTTCATACAATAGCTATGCCATGAGCGCATAAGTATTCTTTGTAGTACTCTCTCTGGTGGTTGTTAAAAAAAAAAAAAAAAAAGGAAAGGGAGCTTCCGAGATTGTCTTCGTGCCGATTAGCCTGAGATTGGTTTGGAAGAACTGTAATCTGATTATTGAGATTTATCACAGAAGATAACTGATACGAACTGTACGATTAAAAAGGAAATATATATAGATTGCTCCTTCAAAACAAAGGTGTGTGTTTGACAATTGAGAATTAATGATATTTATCGATATATTGCGTAGTTGTTAATCAGAAGGGAACTTCCGAAAGACTGGATACGAACCTGCATTTAATAATCCAAGAGCTCCATTACTTCTTCGGAAGGTTAAACTTCATCAAAGCCAAATATCCGCTTGATATGAGGTTTCCCGACTGATTATACAACGCTCCCAAAATTACGAGGCATTTTATTTGTACAGATTAGCAGACTGCCGCAAAGCACGAGCCTGCAGAGAAGAAGAATCATCGCCTGATTTCATTCTAACAAGTAAAATTTCAGAATCATTTTGAGTGACTGAGCTATGACTGTGTTTCCTATCATTAATGATTGATTACTCGAACGAATTGAGAGCTACAGAATTTCGTAGATAGGAGGAAAAATTACATATTCTATTTTGCCATGATGGCTTCTCATTTAGATTGTATGTTATTATTTTGCCTAAATATTTAAATTTATCAACAATTTTGATTTCCTGTTCTCCTATTGTAATTTTGTTTGCAAGTGGTGGATCAGTTAGCATAATCTCAGTTTTTTCAAATGATATTCTAAGGCCTACTTTCTCTGCTATTTCTTGTAGTGATTTAACTTGTTGCCTGGCTTCTTGAACGGTGTTGGCTAGGAGAGCAAGATCATCAGCGAATCCCAAGCAGTTTAAGCTAATATCATCTTTTGCACTTCCAATTCTTATCCTCTTTGGATTGTCCTTGTACCATTCTCTCATGATGTATTCCAGTGCACAGTTGAAAAGTAATGGTGATAGGCAGTCACCTTGTCTTAAGCCTGTTTTTATGAGGAATGGTTCCGAAATTTCTCCTCTAAACTTCACTTTTGATTTGCTGTTGGTTAGAGTGAGTTGTATTATTTTCATTAGTTTTGGATGGAGTCCTAGATTTCTTAAAATTTTTAATACTGAAGGTCTGTGGAGACAGTCATATGCCTTCTTAAAATCTACAAATGTTATTGCCAGAGGTTTGTTCCGTTTCTTGTAGTATGCCATAATTAATTTTAAACTAATTATCTGCTCTGCACAGCTTCTCCATGGTCTGAAACCTCCCTGATATTCCCCTAACTCCTGTTCTAATTGCTCCTTGATTCTTTCATATAGGATCTTGGATAGAATTTTATATGTGCAATCTAGGAGAGAGAGTCCTCTGTAGTTGTCTGGGTTGCTCTTATCTCCCTTTTTGTGTAGTGGGTGGATGATAGCTGTGGTCCAATGTTTGGGAAATTGTTCTGTTACCCAAATATTTGTTAGAGCCATGTGTAAGAGGGTCTTGACTGTGTCACTTGCATATTTCCACATTTCAACAAAAACCTGATCTTCTCCACATGCCTTATAATTTTTTTGTTCTTTAAGAATTTCTTCTACTTCTTGGAAAGTTGGAGGGTCTAGTTTGTTAGGTTTGGTTTTTATTCGGGTATTTATGTTGATTTGTAAGGGTTCTTTGGGTTCCTCGCAATTCAGAAGTTTGTAAAATGCTTTTGCCATGATTTCTGCATTTTCCTTGTTATTGTGCGTCATTCTTCCATCTTCATCTTTCAGTATTAGTGTAGGGGCCTCATATTGTTGTAGTTGTTTCCCAAAGATTTTGTAGTACTTCCTGGAGTTGGTTTTATGATAATTACCTTCTATAGACTTTATAATATCTTTATGAAATCCTCTCTTGATTCTTCTAATATTTTGAGTGAATTTTTTTCTTTCATTTTTTAGGTTGATGGCATTTTCTTCAGTCTTATGTGTTTGAAACTTTAACCATGCTTGGTGTCTATCTTCATGGAATTTGTCACATTCTGATGTCCACCATGCATGTTTCCTTTGTGGGTTCAAGGGAGCTAGATTCTCTGCTTCTTTTTTAAGATAAGGCACTATTTGTTCTAGATCATCTGTTAATTTGATGGTTTGTGTTATTTGTTGGTACTTATTATTTTTAATTAGCTGATGTGTGTCAAACCTCCTTTTTATTTTATTAGTTTTTCCGGTCCTCTTCTTTAACAGTGTGAATTTGATTTTAATTTTAACCATGTAATGGTCTGAGCCTGTGTCTACTCCTCTCAGTACTTTAACATTGTGGATCTCCTTATGAAGATTTTTGTCCATACAGACATGGTCTAGCTGCCACTTGCCCTTCCTCCAATCTGGATGTTTCCATGTTTTAAGTTTACTTGGCTTCCTCTTAAAGTATGTTGATTTAGATATAAGGTTGTGTTCTCTGCAGAGTTCTACAAGTCTTTGACCGTTTTTGTTTGTAAATTTATGTGGACTCCATTTTCCAATTATATCTTTATATTTCCTTTCTTTTCCCAACTGAGCATTGAAATCTCTCAATAAGATTTTTACATTCTTTTTATTTACTCTGTTCACAGTTTGTTCTAGGAGGTCCCAAAATTTATCTACCTCGTCCTTTGTTTTTGTTAGACAATTTTTTTCATTTGTTGGGGCATGAGCATTTATTATTGTATAGGTTTTATTCATTGTTTTAAAGCTTAGAGTCGCAATTCTTGGTGATACTGCTTGAAAATCCGTTACTGAATCTATTATTTTTATGTTTACTAAAAACCCTGTTCCAAACTGGGGACATTGTTTCATTGCCCTCGGTCCTGGTTTCCCATTATAAATTCTGTATCCTTGTGATTCGAACGGGTCCTCTGTGGTGTTTCTCATTTCTTGGATCCCTGTTATTAAATTTTTTTGTTTATTTAGTTCATCTGTGAGTTCCTTGAGTTTTCCGGTCTGAAGTAGTGAGTTTATGTTGTGTGTTGCTATATAATTTATTTGCTCGTGTTTAATCTTCTTTTTGTGTTTTAGTGTGCATTTGGATGGTTGCAAACGCTCCGATTCGTTGCTGTCTTCTAGTTGACTACCCACCGAATCATATGTAGCCTTTTCCTGCCTTTTTGAGCAGGACGGTGGAATTTTTTTCCTAGAAGACCTTTCCATTTTTGACTGTCGAAGGTTGTCAACCTTAGTTGGAGCAAGCTCCAATTTACAACTCTGGTTGTTAACCGCAGAGGGTGTGTTTGGTCTGCGAGAGCTATTTTATTTCACTCAAGTCCGCCAGTAAACCGGTGAGGACTTCCCTATTCGCCACTTGGGACCTGCCACGTAGGAGTATCACCTCTCCTCCTACTATGACAGCATAGTAGGTTCCAGCTATTAATATCATTTTTTATAAATTAATCCAGATGTAAACATAATAAATATCATAATACTGGGCAATTAATACAGGAATTTTAAGTGTGCCAGATATTTCATTATTTCAAATTTTAACTGTACATACAGAGCCAGTACACATTGACTGAAACAACGAAAACAAAATAATTTATTTTTATGGATTATAGCCTGAAATGTACCAAATCATGCACAAAATCATATGAAATTCTTTTAGGAAAACAGCTGAGACAATATTAACCTGTTTAAAAAGTTGTAATTATTTTTGGTATCGACTACTTTTGTTGAGGAAAAGTAAGGCTGGAGGAGGATATCCCTTTGCAATATCCCCTTAAAAAATTTGGAAATGTGTTTACAGTATTTTTTGACAGACTATAAGGTCTGGCAAATGGTGTACAAAATAAAGTCAAAAGATGGAATACAGATGTGTAAAAGTGGCTCGTACATAACATATTACAGAAAACATAAGAAAAATATCTAATATACAAATCATAATTATACATATGTCAGGACATGACATTCAGATTTTCTGATCTGTGGAACCTTCTGTCACAAGACAATTGATACGAAGACAAAACCACATTACAACACTAAACCATAGAAATAAATACAGAGACAATGTAAATTACTGGAATTACAAATTTCAAGTTTACATCCATAAAATCACACTTTCAAAATTTTCAAATGAGAAGAGAAAAAAAATTCAGAGCCTAAGTGTACAACAAGTGAGTTGACATGAAAACAGACCAGAGTAGGAATATAGCACAAAATCAATTAACCACATAAACCAGAGCATTTAAGGATTTGTTGACTCATGAAAGGACAAAATGATGAAAAAATATTGGGGCCTAAGCTTACAATATGGGGATCGAATCATGAATTCAAACCACACTGGGTACAGACCACCAACAAATGTTTCGACACAACAAAATGAATAAAATCCATAATCATATCGATAAGTTCAATCATATGTAAAGAGTAATTATAAGAAGCATCTAGCCTCAATCAATAGTTGCACGCTCCCCTTGAGTACACACACAGAGTCACCATCACCAGGGGTACCCATAACAGAGTTAAGCATGAGTTTGCCCACAATTCAAGTTCCAGTCAGATACAATATTGCAGCACTTGGGATAAATAAAGGTAAACAGAGTCATAAATACCTTTGAATTATGACATAATTGAGTGGCTTGAGGACCAAAATCTGTGTATGAAAATAGACATGTATACATCTTGTTATATTGTCTATACTAGTAAAAGGTTTCTACACTATTTGACAATTGTCCACACTAACTAACCTACATACAAAAAGGCCTAGAAGATTCATTCACAACAGATAAAAAAAAAATAAACTGATTAAAAGTTACATATTGTATTGGAAAGTTAATTCCCCTAGTTGAAAAAAACATGCATTTATGTGGAATAACACTGTCTTTGGCAGTCTTGGCTAACAATTTACAAATCTCAGTCACAACACTGATGTAGTTGACAGATGCTTGAGTACATTACCCAGCATCTATGATCTGTTGTAAGTCGAATGGTCCAAAGGGTACAGCCACACAGCAGTGTGGGAGTGTATCCACCGACATCTCTCAGTTTCCTCGCTAGAATTCTCATCACACACTGCAACACAATCAAATCGTGGAACATTGTTTTGTTTACTAAATATGTTGTTCAACACCTTCCTCACATCACATGGCATACACTCTCCCTATTTATATTCCAAAAGCAAGTATAAAGAATTTACATCAGATGAGATTAAAAAGTATTCACATATGCAACAGAGCTACATGCAAAGAAAAAAATGAACTAATATGAGACACACACAGATATACTAAGATACTATTTCTAATTTTTACAGTATGAAAACTCACTACTAGATATTTAATGGCATTGTCCCAATTCAAAATTGTAAAAAGATCTACTCATGGCATATATGTTTCAAATTCTAAAGCACAAAACTATTACAAAACATTATTATGTAGTGTATCATAGATTTAAACTCATTCAATAGCTAAGACAGAACTTTAAAAATCACATCATCTTACATACTGTATTCCTGACAATGGAAAAAGAAGAGAATTAGATATTTATGGACCATGTCCATACACTTTCAGTTCAGTGATATTGTGTAATCCAAACAACTCCTTAGATTTAGGATACACAAGCATACACAAGCATTAGGCTGTGGACTTTCAAGAATTTCGAAAGGTCCAATATTAATATTAAAAATTTCCTTATCTCAGAAGTCAACACTTCAGATTTCTCTTTTGCTTTCACCAACCCAAGATCTCCTACTTAAGACTTAGAAAATCTACTTTTAGCATCATGTCTGTGCTGTCTTCTATACCCCTGTTTTTTTGTCACCTCCCTAACACACTCTTCCCTCTCTTGCAGTGACATTCTCAGAAATAAGGGTAAATGATCTATGATTAAACATGATTTCAGATGGTGAAAAACCTTTGAGGAATGTTGTTAGCTGTTCATAATATCCTCAAAACCACTGTCATAATCTATCCATCTGGTATGATTTTTACTACAATATGTTCTGAACAGTCTTCCAATCTCTCTGATATATCTTTCTGCAGGATTACTCAAAGGATGGTACACCGAGGTTAGAAAATGCCTTATTTTTGTATGATCAACAAACTCTTTGCAAGCTTGTGATGTAAACTGAGAACCACTATCAGATAAAATTGTTTTAGGAATACCCATTTGATGAAAATCTGTGTTTTCAAACTTAGAGACGATTTGCTTACTGGTATCTTTCTTAAGAGCAAACAGCTTTATGAACTTTGAAAATATGTCAACCACCACAAAAACATGACAAGATCCATTCTTAGACTTAGACAAAGGTCTATAAACATTCACAGACATCAGATCTAGGTTACTATTAGACAGTTTTTTTTTTTTTTTTTTGCTCTGCCTGTTTGGTTATATACCTTCACACTTTGACATCTGTCACAGCTGGCCATCTTCTTCTTGACTCTCCCTCCTACATTATGAAAACAGATATTTTCCTGAATCTTTTACATGCATTTGGTTGAAACACAATGACCAAAACTCTCATGTGTGTAAGTAATTAAAGTATGAATACATTGTTCCAGCCAACATAGTTTCCAGTCCTCCAAGTCAGTCTTGTGTCTCCTGAATAAAATACCCTTGTGCACTTTATAATACTGTCCCATCTTTCCTCCTCCTTTCTTACCCAACATGATCTTAACCAATTTCCAATTCTGATCATGACTTTGATACTTGCAGATGGCTTTGCAAATTTTCAAGATCTCTTTGTGCTGTCAATGTATCGGATTTCATAACTGAACTGCTGTAAAAACAAGGCCCAATGAGTAATTCTGTTATGGTGCAGCTTATACACCTGAAGGTAACATAATACTTTGTGATCAGTGTAGATGTTGACTTAGTGATCTAGTAGGTAATTTTTAAACTTGTTCAACACCCAATGTACAGCCAAAAGTTCTTTCTCAGTTACAGTGTACGTATTTTCATTTCTGCAATACTCTATTAGCAAGTGCAAGAGATCTATGCTCAATGACACCAACAACTTCAACCTCCTGAATTAAATGAGCATCCTAATCAACATCACTACAGTCTGTAGTGGAAGGAAGAAAAATGGAAGAGACAAATCCAGCCTGAACAGTATCTGACTCTGACACAACTCTCCATTGATCTCATCAAAAGCATCCTGACACTCCTAATTTCCAATCCCAAATTGTACTCTTCTTCAAAAGTTCACACAAGCATGGAGCATTCGAAGCTTGGCTGCTACAAAATTTTCTATAAAATCCAGTTAACACTAAAAATGATTTAAGCTGTCTTTTGTTGTGAAGAGTAGGAAAATTGGCAATAGTATCAAGTTTCTCTTTCTCAGGTGTAATTCCTTTTTCAGATATAACATGTCCTAAAAATTTAACTTCTTCCACACCAAATTTACACTTACATATTTTCAGAGTCACGCCTCCTGATTCAAATTTTGAAAACACATCTCTTAACAGATCCAAACATTGTTCCCAAGTCTTTTCAGTGACCAGAATGCCATCAACATACGCAATTAATTTTGAACTCACTTCACTTCCCAAAACAGAATCCAGAGCTCGTATGAATTCAGCTGCAAGTACATTTAACTACTCATGTATTTCACATAGTCAAAATTGTGTAACAGCTCATCCGTATTCTCAGGACGGTCATTCTCACTGATAAGAAATTTATTAAGATGTCTAGAGTCCAAAACAATTCTCACTTCACCATTTCTCTTACTTATCACAACTAAAGGATTATTATAAGCTCTCCTACTTCCCTGAGTTAACCCCATGTTTTCATTTTCTGAATTTCTTTCTCTACATTTTTCCTATATGAAAATAGTATATTATATGGCTTGAGAAAGAAAGGTTGATGATCTCTAAGGTAAAGCATGCAAACAGAGTTCTAACTCCAGTAACAAATTCTTAAGTTATTCCTTTTGTAGGTCATTGAGAGTTGAAGCATCCCATACTTTAGAATCTATTACACTTTCAAATCTTGATCCTCGGTCTCATCAAAATCTATATTGTCATCAGACACCTGGTACTCACCTTGGTTCACAATTTTTTGCAAAATTTATTAAAAAAATTATCTTGAAACTTTGATATGTTTCCCACTGACTTAAATTTAAATTTACCCATGATAAAGCTTCACCTTCAAGGCATCTTTTAACAAATTTAATTTTTTAATAATCACTCTCACTATTTATTATTTTATTTATTTATTTATTTATTGATTTATTTAACCTGGCAAGATTAGGGCCATGAGGCCCTCTCTTACATCTAATCAGGCATTCTACTTATTTTACATTCATATGTTTTAATAGGCATGTTAAACTACATCTAGTACAAAAAGAAATAAACAATTAGAAAGGTACACCTGGAAAAATACATACATATAGAGTTTATGTTCGTAGATCATAAGTACTGTTATAATTAGACATTATTGAAGAGACAGATTTTATATAGGAGTGCTGGCAGCAGGGAGTATGAGGGAGACTCATGGTGAAGGGAGGAGAAGAATAGAGAGACATGATGAAACATAGTTAAGGAAATATAAAGGAAAAGAAGATTGCGTGGCTAATAGAGATAGATGAAGAGGAAGGCATCTCAGGAGCAAGATAGGATACGCTAGCTTTGCTATTTGACAGATGAGAGGATTGGCCTTGTACATTAATTTTGTGGAGAACTTTATGAGGATGATAGTAGGAAATGCTTCAACTTCTTCTTGAAAGCAGCAGGTGATTGAATTTTGCGCAAGGTAAGGGGCAGTTTGTTCCAGAGGAGGACAGCAGCAACTGAGAAGGAGTTTGCAAAAGTTTTTGTTTTGTGAGTGGGCACAGTTAGGATACCAAATAAGAGTGACCTCGTGTTTCGATTATGATGGCATGACAGGTTTTTAATCTCTGAAGCAAGGTACTGGGGTGCTTGCGCGACGAGGAGTCGGTGAAGTAGACATAGAGTGTGGTAGTCACGCAATTTGTCCGGCCGCAGCCACCCTAGCTTGGAGTATGAAGCACTAACATGATCATATCAGCGAATGTTGCAGGTGTAACGCACACAGGGATTCATGGTTAGCTCTAGCCGTCTTTTGTTTTCACTACTCATGCCTTGTTGAATCACGTCACAATAGTGGAGGATCGGTAGAACGAGTGCTTGTACGAGCTGGCGTTTCAAGTCCTGTGGAACCATGTTCCGAAACTTTTTGAGAGCATAGAGACAAGCAGACACTGCGACTATATTCTCCGCCCAGTTGAGATGCTCATCCAAAGTTACACCCAAGTTCTTCACTGTTTTCTGATATGGTATTGGAGTACCGTCGAGCAGAATAGGAGGTAGCCGTTCGCGGAAATCTGAACTTATTAATTTCTGATGGGCTATTAAGATTACTTGCGTGTTTTTTGCATTTAGTTTAAGCCCCAGGTTTTCCGCCCGTGTCACTACTGAGGACAGATCATCATTCATCTGAGCGATTGCAGTGTTTATATCTTCAGGTCTGACGCTTAGGTAGAGCTGGAGGTCTTCGGCATAGAAATGATATTTACAGGAGGACAGAACCGACGAAATATCGTTGACATATAAAGAAAACAAAAGTGGTCCTAAGACTGATCCTTGTGGCACACCCGAGGAAACATGTTTCCAGGAAGATTTTTCATTTACGCAAACAACACATTGCTGTCTGTCTTTGAAGTAGCTTTCAAACCATCTCATTGCACTATCAGAGAAATTAAGCTGTTGCATTTTTATGAGCAATATGTCAAAGTTAACAGTGTCAAAAGCTTTGGTGAAGTCCAGTAGTGTCAATATTGTTGCCTTTCGATTGTCGATGGCATATTTCAGGTCATCAGTTACTTTAATTAGAGCAGTGTTTGTGCTGTGACGTTTACGGAAACCGGATTGAAATTTGTCATATAGGCTGAATTCATGCAAGTGTTCAGTGATTTGGTCATGAACAACATATTCAAGTGCTTTGGAAACAGCAGGCAGTATGCTAATTGGTCGGTAATCACTAGGCAGTTGTGAGTTTTCGATCTTAGGGATGGGTCGAATTATGCTTCTTTTCCATGCTGTGGGGTATATTCCGTATTTGTTGTTACATGTTTTAGATGGAAGGTATCGTTGTTAGTTATCCTGTTTGGGGATTCTTGTGGACGGTAATTATCAGCCGTGCGGGTATTCAGAGGTGCAGAGAAGAATTCATTTAATTTGTTAGCTGACACATGAAAAGTAAAACGAGGAGAGCAGGAGAGCTTCTGTAAAGTTTGGAAGGTAGGAGACGAGATACTGGCAGAAGTAAAGCTGTGAGGGCCGGGCGTGAGTCGTGCTTCGGTAGCTCAGTTGGTAGAGCACTTGCCCGCGAAAGGCAAAGGTCCCGAGTTCGAGTCTCGGTCGGGCACACAGTTTTAATCTGCCAGGAAGTTTCATGTCAGCGCACACTCCGCTGCAGAGTGAAAATCTCATTCTGGAAACATGAAAAGTAGTTTCCGATTTTGCCTTTCCGACCCCCAAGCTATGGAGATTCTTCCATAGAGTCGTGAGCATCAGATCGCTGCATACAAGGGAGCGAGCGTGCCTGATTTTAGCATTGTGAATGCATTGTTTCACTCTGTACTGTAGCTTTCTATATTCTTCGAAACACTCGGGTTTCGGATCTGCCTTGAAACGCCTGTGGGCAGCATCCCTATTAGTCATCATTTGACGTAATTCAGCTGTCAGCCATGGAGCAGGGGATATTCTTACACGGATTGTGCGTACAGGTGCATGTTTGTCATAGAGGGCAGTGAGTTTATCACCAAGTTCATTAATTTTGCCGTCAATTGTAGGTTCTCTGATTATTTGATGCCATGAGATTTCTGAGCAATCGACTTTTAGAGTGTCAAGGTCAATACGTTTCATGTTCCTACAAGTTATGTAACGCGATTTGATCCTTGGGGGCTGCACAGAGTAGGCCAGGAATATTACATCATGTGCTGAGTTTTGTTTGACCAACATCTCTTACTTTGTCAGTCTGTTTCATTGCGATTACGTCTATAAGAGTATGACTGTGCGCCGTATGGTGTGTAGGTTGTAATGGAAGAATGTTCATGCTATTGCAACTAAACAGTCTTCTTAGGTTTATTGCGCAGGGAGTGTCTCTTAGCAGGTCTATGTTCAAGTCACCCATTACGATGACATGTTCGTATTGACACTGAAGTGAATGTAATTCCGACTGGAAGGAACTCATTGAGCTTATTTTTGGCGGCTTGTACACGACGCCAGTCAAGAATTTCCGACTTTGTATATTTATTTCAATGAACATGAATTCAGCCTCTTTTTCTTCAGCAGGATTTGACGTACGTAAGACTTTCGCTTTGAGATCTGTTCATATATACGCGCCAACCCTGCCACCTTGCTTTTTTGATCTGTCTGCCCTAAGAAATGTGTACCCTGGGAGATGAATAGACGCAGAGGATATGTGTGGTTTCAACCACGTTTCAGATAAGAGGATTACGTGGTAGTTTAGATGGTTGAAGAGGAGGCTAAGTTCTTCGTAATGTGCAGGTAAAGACTGGATGTTGCAGTGAGCTGCTAAAAGCTCTGACGCGTTCCGCTGAGCAGCCTGGAGTACGGTGGCAGACTGGTTTGTCCCTTTGTTAGGCACTACCTGCCGCAAGGGGCACTGGCCGCTGCTTCCGCCAGGTGACATAACACAGGGGTGTCCGAGATTTTGCGCGCCCTGTTTGTGACTCCGCGAGTGCCGAAAGAAAGGCGACTGCAAGAGATTTCCTGAGGTTGCAGGAGTATAGAAAATGGATTTGTCGTATTCGGTGCAAGGAGAATATGACCAAAACAGTGACGGCTGTGTGACACTGTGTATCCTATGTCGTAAGAGGAGAAATGTAATTAGCGTATTTGAAACAGCTTAGGGTGGAAATAAGGGAAAGGGGAGTGATTTAAGAGGCCGATGCTGCCAGCAGAGAGAAGTAAGCTTAATAATTAATAGATTATCGTAGGAAGCTAGAATTAAATTGAAATTTACTAAAGTGATACTGGTGGAGATTATCGTAGGAAGCTACAATTAGATTGAAATTTGATAAAGTGATAATGATAGTGAGTTTTGTTATGAACAATTTAAACCGAAGAGATGGGTGATTAATGAACTACAGGAGAGACTAATAATTGCAATAGAACTATTACAGAATGGAAAAGAATAAACTGAGAAAATGAAAAAAGTATTAGCAGCAACTAAAATTAAGTAATGGTTAGAGCTACAGACACAAAAAAATAGTAAAAAGTTAATACAGTTACAAAAACAATTAGTTGAAGGTACAAATATGGGTATAATTAAAAAGTTAATATAATTACAAGACTATATCTGAATATAGGGCTGCTACAATTTGCAAATGGTGTTAAGTTTGCACTTTTGGCTCGAGTAGCTTCACTTAATACTATTCAGTTCTGTCATGTTTGTGACTGTCTTCTTTCCAGCTGCTGTCTTAATGATTACTCTGCCATCCTGAGTCCACACATTCTGAAGACCGAAATGGGATATGGCACTGTTTAAAATCTTTAGCCGTTAGTGTGTCAGATCTTCCCTTATTGTAAGCCCTGTCCTTGCTAACTTCCTCTTCTGGGTAAAGATCTCTGCCCTTTTTCGGTATGAGACAAATTTAATTATTATTGGACGAGGTTTGGTAGCACCAGGTAGTTTTTGTCCCACCCGATGGCTCCTGTCAATGTCTGCCTTGGTCACTTCAACGCCTAATTTTGTCACGCGCAACTTGTATAAGCAGGTTGTCCGTGTCTTCTTCCTTATTTTCTGCTACTCCAAACAGTTGTAGACTATTTCGCCTTTGGTACTGTTCTAACTCGTCTGTTGCGGCAGATAGTTTCACTTCCAACTCTCGTGCCTTTTTCTCGTATTCAGACACAGACTTTTTTAGTGCTGTAATTTCGGCAGTATTGGCCTCAACAGTTTCACGCACTTTGGCCAATACTGCTGCCGTTACAGTATCTGATATAGTGCCTGCTATCAGATCAAGATTGTTTTTATCGCGAAGCGCAGCGTTTACCTCAGAGCGGACCAGCTCCGCTATACCGGGAGCCGCGGCCGCACCTTCCGCCAAGAGCAGACCCGCCGCACCTGCTGCTTCCCCGCTGCTGGACGCGCTGCTGTTGACTCTTCTGTTTACCATTTTCTCGAAGATATTAGTGGAGCACAGAAAAAAATAGCACTACTGCACAGAACACTGTTGTTTACACGATTTCCACTTGTACTAGACAACACCACCTGCGAGAACACCTTCGAATTCAACTAAATTTCGCGAGCCGAACTTAACACGTGTTACACTCCAGCCGCCATGACACTATCTCTACAGTGGTGCAGAAAATCCCCTGGATGTAAATTTTTTGATGTAAAACTTTTGATTGGAGTGTTGGACCATACAATACCATTGTTTGAATACATATTTTTGTGAATGCAATTTTTCTGAACTGTTGAAATTTTTTGGTTTACATTAGTTTCCGTATTGTTTTCAAGATTTAAATTTTTTGGGTCTAAACTGGTAATGATTTGTTCCATTTCTTCCATTATGGCCTTCTCTTCAACTCTGATATCATTAATATTCTTTGATTGTTTTGCTGATTCGACAAGGAACTTACTTTCCAAAACAGTACATTTATTTTCTAAGACATCAATTTTGTGATTCACACTTTTTAACTCCTCTGACAACCAACTTTTTAGCTCTGAAACTTGGTTACTAAGTTGGTCTATTTGGTATTGTACACTATCCATTTTACCAGTGTTTTCAGTTTTTAGGTCATTTAATTGTCCTTGTAGTAAAGTAAATTTTTTGGTTAACTGGTCATTAACTGCACAAAATTTGCTATTGTTATCTGTCTTCATTTCCTCTAGTTTTGCCAAAATTAACTGCAAAATATCAGTTTTCACTGTGTCTTTGCTGACTACATTTTCACTCGGCTCAAACATGTCCTGACTGGGTCCCACAGCTTTCACTTCTGCATCACACCTGCACACCTCTATTCATTTTGTTAACAAGCAGATGAGTCCACAAACAAATTAATTTCACAAATAGTTTGTACTTGTCTTTCCTTTTTGATGTCCCTTGTGCAGCTGTAAAGCCCTCTTTCATTGTTGGTAGTACATCATCACAGTTGATATGACTTTGTTGGGCAGATCTTGGTCTTCTTTCTTCAAGTGATTGGAAATCCTTTCATATACAAACTGCAAATGACAAGATCATTCTCTCTCCTTCTCCAACAGAGAAAACTTCATTATCAGCCAATTGATCCCGAATTATGCCACCACATCATTTGTTGATTTCACTAACTTCATAATTAACTCTTCTAATAAGCTTCGAGAGCAGTAAGACTTACAATAAACTTTTTAATTATCTCCTTTTCTCGGAGTTGGGTCCAGTTCTTCTCGTCTAGGGGCTGATTCTTGAAGCTGAAATTTTTGGTATTACAGGTTCTCATGGTTCCAATTGATGTAAAGAATCCTGAGGTATTCCCTGAGCTGTAATTTATGTTTCTGTAATTTTTATTCTTTCACATTTTTCTATATCATACTGTCTTTACAAATTCTCCTTCAACAAAACTGAAAATCATATTGTTATTGCAAAAAAAAAAAAAAAAAAAAAAAAAAAAAAAAAAAAAAAAAAAAACAATATCCAATCACATCAGAGGCATGCTCATCCATTCTGTGGTACTAACAATATTCCAAAGACTTTACAAATTTTCTTGACAAATTAATCACCACCAATTTATATCATTATTTTATGAATGAATTCAGAAGTGAACATAATAAATGTCATAAGATTGCATATTTAATAATAGTAATTTTAAGTGTGCCAGATATTTCATAATTTCAAATATTTCTAAAAAAAATGTAATTTTAATTGTACATACAGAGCTAGTACATATCAATTATAACAACAAAAATAAAGTAATTTCTTTTTTTGGATTAGAGCCTGAAATATACCACATTGTGTACAAAAGCATATGAAATTATTTTAGAAAAACTGCTGAGATAATATTAACCTGTTTAAAATGTAATTATTTTTGGTGTTGACTCCTTCTGTTGAGGGAAAGTAATGCTAGAGGAGGGTGTCCCTTTACATGACCTACCCTTGAGGTTGGTGTGACATTGTCTTTAAATAAAATAACACAAAACTACATGTTGCCTGTGCTATCCAGGCATATCTAAATACAGAGGGTGTTTGACTGTTGCTTTGGCCAGCATGTTCTCCTGATCTCTGTCTCATTGAAAACATCCAATCAAGGGACTCCAAGAGACTGGCTTGCCAACACTCACCAACCATTATGACTGGTGAATTCTGAGATATAGTTGAAGCAGTATGGAATAAGGTACTCATATCTGTCATCCGGGCTTACTTTGTCTTGATGCTCAGCTAGATTAAAGACATTGGAAGTTCCGTGTACTAAATTTTGCACTCTATATACCCTAAATCACCTACCAATTTATTTAAGCATTCTTCCTAGTATACTGTATATGCATAATAAGAAAAATTACAGCTCTTGCTGTCCTTCCTGGTGTTGCAATTTAGTGGCCAGCAGTGTGTATCACACTGGCTCCTCAGGAAACATGAAAAGTACATAAAGGGATACAATAATGCCATTGGCACATATCTTTGAATTCAGTATATCACAGCTGCATTATACCTCTTTTAGTTATGTAACTTAGCTCTCTTTCTTTATTTTGGCCATCCTGTAGAATTCTGCCAATACAGGGCAATAGATAATGAACTATATCATCAGCATAACAGCATACCTGGGATTAGCCGAGCGGTCTAAGGTGCTACAGTCATGGACTATGCGGCTGGTCCTGGTGGAGGTTCGAATCCTCCCTTGGGCATGGGTGTGTGTATCTGTCCTTAGGATAATTTAGATTATGTAGTGTGTAAGCTTAGGGACTGATGACCTTAGCAGTTAAGTCCCACAAGATTTCACACACATTTGAATATTTTTTTCTGATTTTTGTCATGGATGTTGTTTACATGTTCCCTATGTGTTGTGCTTTGATAAGAATGTGACTTTATAGGTAAAAGTTCAAGTATTCATGGATCCTCATCAAGATTGGATAAGGTACAAATTATATGACTCAACCTACATGCACTGTTATTGAAAGTTGTGATGAAGATTTGTATCATGTGAATTTCATGACAACACAGGTTTCTCATCCATTTCTTGTATAATATTTTAACAGTTGACATGTCATCATGCACAAATGCATCCTGAGGAACTGAATCTCCAAATATTTATATCAACTTCAGTTCCTTCCTCTTATGGAGTTGAATGGATTGTGTAAGGGCTTCCCAGTTGCCCTTCACAGCCATTCAGGTTTACAGGCTTTCATCTAATTTTACTAAAATGGTTCTGCAATTCTTGCATGTGTTATATGATTAAGTTTTTACATTGTAATGCTTTATTTTGTGATGTGCAGTAAAAGTTAACACTGATTTTTTGGATAGGAAAAACCACAGTTCTGGCAGTGCTGGACATATTGCATTACACATAATATAATTAAATTTTAGTTGACGTTAAGGTTAAAAGTAAAGAAACAGTAAATATTTGAATTGAGTTTTGAGTTGAGACACAGCAGAAGCTAATGTAGAGTTACTTTCTATGCTAAATTATAATTCACATAAAGTTTTTGTGGTGGAAGACAGCAGAGGTTTACAATGTGTTTGGAGTTTTCTGCCATGCACTGATCTTTGGTAATGGGAGCTCTTCACTGTGTTGGCTTTTAAGACTGTAATTTTGACTAATTGTTTAAGCAATGTTACTATGCAAATTTATTTCAGAAAACCTTTGGATAGCATTATTTAATTCCAATTTGCGTTTTATTTCCAGATTTTTGTCTCATTATACTTAAATATTTGAGATGTATCATAAATAATGTTATCTTAAATGTGATTGTGCATAAAATGAAAAGCAATAGACCAAGTATAGATCCCTGTGGTACAGAGAAGACTTCTTGCTTCAGATCTTCTTCTCTCTCCTGATGTTTTTCTAATTTCTGTATATGCTCCTGTTTTATGGGTACAATAGGATCCAATCCTATCTCTTCCCTCTTATACCATGTAAGCCTAATATTTCCATGCAAGTTTTATGGTCTGCACAGTCAAATACCTTAGCTAGATCCATAAGTACTAATACAGGATTTTTTTCAGACTGTAAATTCATTATGACATTCTCAGTGAGATCTATGGTAGGACTACACTTATCTTCCCGCAGCCAAATCGATTTTTGTTGATTATTACATATTTTATCAGAAATGCAATGAGCTCTGTGCATAAGCTCATCCAAATATTTTTGATTTAACTTGTAGGACAGCCATGGATCTATAACTTTCAGGTTCATATTCATTTCCCATTTTTTTTTCATGGTTTCATTAATGCTTGTTTCAAGCAATTTAGAATAACTCCTTCCAAGAATCATTCATTGTGTAAGACATTTCTTGAGTTCCTGCATACAGTATATAATTTGTACAGATGAAATTCCATTAGTTCCATATGATTTTGTTTCTTTTAGGTTTTTTTATTGTCTGTAATGATTCTTCTTCTTGTTGCTGGAAACAGTGCCATATTTCTCTTATGTAGACTAAATACTTGTCTTACAGGGAGTTATATCTAGAATTAGTTTTTTTTTATCTTAGTTTTCGACCAATGAGGAGATTTGTCATGTTACTGTGTTCTGTTACAGTATTTTTGGCATCACAGACCGTAATTTTCTATGTCCCTGTGAGTTTTGTGGCATTTTATTTGCATATACAGGGTGATTAGAAACAGACTTAAAAGTTTTTCTACATCAGCCAAGACTACAATACAGTTTCTGCTTATCTTGTTATGAGTTAATATAGCAGCTTGACCACCTTTACTATTACTACTGTATGAACTACCTCTTACATTGTAATTCACTACAGTAAGATTTAAATTTTCATATTCATTTAGAACATACTCTGTCAGAGCTAGAATATAAGAAGTTTCAATTAGAATAATTTCTAATTGGTATAGCTTATTTTTGATGCATTGTATATTCTGATGAATTATTTTACTAATAAAATGCTCTGGTCCTTTTTTGTGATTTTTCATTTGGGATTCTCCTTTTCTGAGTTTGGCTTAGTAAGGTTTGTCTTGGCTTGTCTTAATCCACCTGTCAAGGTATATTAGTTTTTCCTGTGTAACTTGCACTACTTTCATGCATATCACATTATTCCACCTACAGAAGAAGTTTATCCCTTTTGTCTGGTTGGCAATGTGTGAGCAGGCATTGAGGTCTCTGAAACAGGCCCTTATATCAGCCCCCTGTCTGGCCACATTTCAATCAAGTAAACAATTGGTATTGGCAATGGATGCATCTAACAGTGTTATTGGGACCTTCTGGCTTACAGAGACATGGATGGCGTCGAAAAGCTGATTGTTTTTGTGTCAAAGACTCTAAATATTGCACAAAAGAGACAATTTCAAATCAAAAAGTAAGCCCTTGAGACTATCTTTACGCTGAAGTAATTCTATGTTTTACCCCGCAGAATAAGTTCTTACCTCTTTACAGATCATAAGCCATTACCCTCTCTCTTCAGTTCATTGGTGTGGCTCCCTGAAAGGACTGCTTTCTGCCTCCAGCACTTGATGCTTTTTCACAGTGGGCATCATTACTAATTCTCTGCTGCAATATCATGGAATATGTCAACGTGAACTCTCTTTCCCATCTCTCAACTGGACCTAGTCTGGAGTTTGACCAAGACAAGATTTTGTGCTTCCCCCTGGATGAAGAGGTTCAGCAGGTGGTGGACACTATTCCTATAATGGCACCCCTTGTGGCAACAGTGATGGCAAAAGATGCCACGGCAATGTGCAGTGGTACATCCAGCATGGCTGTCCTGACCACATTCTTGTTCTGTCTCAAACCTACTGTGCCACTACTTTCACCTTTGCCACCAGGTCATCCTGGCAGAAGGTGTCCTCTTCGTTACTACTGACCAACAATATCCCCAGGTGCTCCTGCAAAAACCTTTGCACCCAACAGTACTGTGGATCCTACATGAGAGTCACTGGGTTGTCTCTGATACCTGAATGCTTACCCGGTGTCTCATGTACAGGTTGAGAATCTTGTTTACAGTTTCAGAATGAGATTTTCACTCTGCAGCGGAGTGTGCGCTGATATGAAACTTCCTGGCAGATTAAAACTGTGTGCCCGACCGAGACTCGAACTCGGGACCTTTGCCTTTCGCGGGCAAGTGCTCTACCAACTGAGCTACCGAAGCACGACTCACGCCCGGTGCTCACAGCTTTACTTCTGCCAGTATCTCGTCTCCTACCTTCCAAACTTTACAGAAGCTCTCCTGCGAACCTTGCAGAACTAGCACTCCTGAAAGAAAGGATATAGCGGAGACATGGCTTAGCCACAGCCTGGGGGATGTTTCCAGAATGAGATGTTCACTCTGCAACGGAGTGTGCGCTGATATGAAACTTCCTGGCAGATTAAAACTGTGTGCCCGACCGAGACTCAAACTCGGGACCTTTGTCTTTCGCGGGCAAGTGCTCTACCAACTGAGCTACCGAAGCACAACTCACGCCCGGTGCTCACAGCTTTACTTCTGCCAGTATCTCGTCTCCTACCTTCCAAACTTTACAGAAGCTCTCCTGCGAACCTTGTTTACAGTTGTTCTCAGTGTGAACAACAGCAGGAGCACCCTGTCAGATCTTATCTTCCTGGCTGATGTTTTCCTTCCCTCAAGAATGGGTTCATGTTGATCTTGCAGGACACCTCTTGGATATGGCATGGCTGATTGTTATTGATGCATCCTCGAACTCAACTTTCTGTGTGTAGTCAACTGTCAGTCCACAAGTCCTTTGCTGAGCAGGATTTTCACTCTAGGAGTTCTTCCTCTTACACTGGCTTCAGACAATGGTCCACACTTCTGTTCCCAAGTTTTCAACAAGTTTTGCCACTGCAATGACATTCACCATCTGCTCACCACCTTTCCACCCCGAGTCAAACAGTGAGTCTGAAAGGCTTGTGTGCACATTATACACACAGCTGTGTGTGAGTGCACTGGTTCAGGTACCAGGGCATGTGAATTCCCATGGTCATCCAGCAGCAGTGGGGCTGTCATGTGTTCACTTTGGACACTAAGTACTGGATGGTGATGTGCCTTCAAAATCAGCTCTGCCTGCAGCAGGAGATCCAGCCACACCATCCCCCAGGCTCTCTGAAGCTGGCTCACTGTCACATCACCACAACATTCACCATTCCTGTGTCATGCCCTCTGCTCCCTCCCTTCCTATGCCTGAGCTGTTCCTGCCTTCACCTTCCCTGCCCTGTGCACAGCCCACATCCCCACTCTTGTATGTGATAATGGCTTCATAGGTGCCATGCCCATGTCTTCTGTTTCTTTCCATGGAAGAACCCATTGTGGATACGGCATGGCTTGCTGATAGCACTGCCAGGTGGGTACCTTTTGGTCATGAGCTCCAGTCTGTGATGACTGGGAATTGGTGAAGCCAGAGGGGTCATTTGGCACCCTTGATGACAAAAGCCTGGTTTGTAGCACTGCCGTGAGCCCGACGATGCATGGGTCACCATGCCAAGCCACACTTCATTTCTTACCCATGGAGTAATGGATGTGGTAATTCCTGAACAATCACCCAGGTGTCATTCAATGCGTCCATCAACAGTTGGTAGGAGGCGACATGGCTGTGCAGGTACATTTAGCACCACCCGCCATATGCGCCTATGAAAGGGAGTGCTGATTGGAAATTATTCCTCCACTACTAAGCCCTTCCTCCCATTAATGAGTAATGCTACACAGGTGAAATAGCTTTCAAAAATTAGCTTTATATATTTTTTCATTTCACATCAACATTTCCAGTTACCAGAACTTTGGATCTTCCAACAATTAACAACACTGCAGCTGACTAGAACTACATTGCAATGGCAAAATTTGTTCATAGTCTGATTTCCTACTTTCTATATATCAGTACTTCATATGTATTGACTACCTATCATTTCACAATGTCAATAATATACCATTAAAATAAAGTTTTGTATTAACTGTGTCTTTGGTAATCTTCTCGTACATAACATATGTATTATCCAGATTATTAATACAAACCGTGAAGGCAGCCATTAATGAAAAAAATGAGCAGTCAAAACAAAAAAGATACTGTGAAACAGTTGTTTACAGTTACATAACATATGCTAGTCATTAAAAATTCCAGAAATCCAAAAACAACGAACTGTTTGAAAGCAAATTGTCAAAGTTAACTATTCCAACTCTAATGAAGTTGTGACAATCTCATGATAATCTTACAATTCCTAACTGCAAATTTACCAAAATGATCCATAATAAACTGTTCAAAAATACTGAATTGACAATAGCTTTTACTACCAACAGTATTTTGTAGAACAGGCTGAAACATACAATTGAAAACTGCAAAAATACTGTTTACATTCTGGTGTTTTAAAGTAATGTGTGATGACTGTGATGAAGAGTACATTGTCACACCCAATAAATACAATGTGATGGTTGTAAAATCAGTTGCAATGTAGTGTATTTCTTGAGTGAAAGCATATGGTGGTGACATGAGGGAAACATGTGAATTTGTTGTAACCACAACATAATAAACACACAAATAAATTAGTGGCTCACAAGTATAAAACGAAACAAATGAATACTGTACAATGAATACAATGTTCATGGTTCCACATGGCAAGAAAACAGTAAAACAGTTTAATGATGAAGTAATTCACATGTGGTGCCAGAAGTGAACAAGGGCAAGTGCCATTGGTCATGGTAGAAACCTTGTTATTTATTATAAGGAACATATTTGTCCTGAGGGCATACAGCTTTACTGTATGGTTTAATGATGGTGGCGTCCTCGTGGGTAAAATATTCCAGAGGTAAAATAGTCCCCCATTCGGATCACCGGGTGGGGACTACTCAGGAGGACATAGTTATCAGGAGAAAGGAAACTGGCATTCTACGGCTCGGAGCATGGAATGTCAGACCCCTTAATCGAGCAGGTAGGTTAGAAGATTTAGAAAGGGAAATGGATAGGTTAAAGTTAGATATAGTAGGAATTAGTGATGTTCACTGGCAGGAGGAGCAAGACTTTTGGTCAGGCGAATACAGGGTTATAAATACAAAATCAAAAAGGGGTAATGCAGGAGTTGGTTTAATAATGAATAAAAAAATAGAAGTGCGGGTAAGCTACTACAAACAGCATAGTGAATGCATTATTGTGGCCCAGATAGGCACAAAGCCCTCGCCTATTACAGTAGTACAAGTTTATGTGCCAACTAGCTCTGCAGACGATGAAGAAATTGAAGAAATGTATGATGAAATAAAAGAAATTATTCAGATAGTGAAGGGAGATGAAAATTTAATAGTCATGGGTGACTGGAATTCAGTAGTAGGAAAAGGGAGAGAAGGAAACGTGGTAGGGGAATATGGATTTGGGCTAAGAAATGAAAGAGGAAGCGGCCTGGTAGAATTTTGCACAGAGCACAACTTAATCATAGCTAACACTTGGTTCAAGAATCATAAAAGAAGGTTGTATACATGGAAGAAGCCTGGAGATACTGACAGGTTTCAGATAGATTATATAATGGTAAGACAGAGATTTAGGAACCAAGTTTTAAATTGTAAGACATTTCCAGGGGCAGATGTGGACTCTGACCACAATTTATTGGTTATGAACTGTAGATTAAAACTGAAGAAACTGCAAAAAGGTGGGAATTTAAGGAGATGGGACCTGGATAAACTGAAAGAACCAGAGGTTGTTTAGAGTTTCAGGGAGAGCAAAAGGGAACAATTGACAGGAATGGGGGACAGAAATACGGTAGAAGAAGGATGGGTATCTTTGAGAGATGAAGTAGTGAAGGCAGAAGAGGATCAAGTAGGTAAAAAGACGAGGGCTAGTAGAAATCCTTGGATAACAGAAGAAATATTGGATATAATTGATGAAAGGAGAAAATATAAAAATGCAGTAAATGAAGCAGGCAAAAAGGAATACAAACATCTAAAAATAATATCGACAGAAAGTGCAAAATGATAAGCAGCGTTGGCTAGAGGACAAATGTAAGGATGTAGAGGCTTATCTCACTAGGGGTAAGATAGATACTGCCTACAGGAAAATTAAAGAGACTGTTGGAGAAAAGAGAACCACTTGTATGAATATCAAGAGATCAGATGGAAACCCAGCTCTAAGCAAAGAAGGGAAAGCCGAAAGGTGGAAGGAGTATATAGAAGGTCTATATAAGGGCGTTGTACTTGAGGACAATATTATGGAAATGGAAGAGGATGTAGATGAAGATGAAATGGGAGATATGATACTACATGAAGAGTTTGACAGAGCACTGAAAGACCTGAGTCGAAACAAGGCCCCAGGAGTAGACAACATTCCATTAGAACTACTGACAGCCTTGGGAGAGCCAGTCTTGACAAAACTCTACCATCTGGTGAGCAAGATGTATGAGAATAGCGAAATACCCTCAAACTTCAAGAAGAATATAATAATTCAAATACCGAAGAAAGCAGGTGCTGACAGATCTGAAAATTACCGAACAATCAGTTTAATAAGTCACGGCTGCAAAATACTAAAATGAATTCTTTACAGATGAATGGAAAAACAGGTAGAAGCCGACCTCGGGAAAGATCAGTTTGGATTCCGTAGAAATATAGAAAGGCTATTTACAATTTGTACAGAAAGCAGATGGCAGTTATATGAGTCGGGGATATGAAAGGGAAGCAGGGGTTGGGAAGGGAGTGAAACAGGGTTGTAGCCTTTCCCCGATGTTATTCAATCTGTATATTGAGCAAGCAGTGAAGGAAACAAGAGAAAAATTCGGAGTTGGTATTAAAATTCCAAAAGCAAAACGAGGATAATGGAATGTAGTCAAATTACGTCGGGTGATGCTGATGATATCAGATTAGGAAATGAGATGCTTAAAGTAGTAAAGGAGTTTTGTTAATTGGGGAGCAAAATAACTGATGATGGTCAAAGTAGAGAGGATATAAAATGTAGACGTGCAATGGCGAGGAAAGCATTTCTGAAGAAGAGAAATTTGTTAACATCGAGTATAGATTTAAGTGTCAGGAAGTCATTTCTGAAAGTATTTGTATGGAGTATAGCCATGTATGGAAGTGAAACATGGATGATAAATAGTTTGGACAAGAAGGGAATAGAAGCTTTTGAATTGTGGTGCTACAGATGAATGCTGAAGATTAGATGGGTAGATCACATAACTAATTAGGAGGTATTGAATAGAATTGAGGAGATGAGAAGTTGGTGGCACAACTTGACTAGAAGAAGGGATTGGTTGGTAGGACATTTTCTGAGGCATCAAGGGATCACCAATTTAGTACTACAGGGCAGCATGGAGTGTAAAAATCGTAGAGGGAGACTAAGAGATGAATACACTAAGCAGATTCAGAAGGACGTAGGTTTCTGTAGGTACTGGGAAATGAAGGAGCTTGCACAGGATAGAGTAGCATGGAGAGCTGCATCAAACCAGTCCCACGACTGAAGACCACAACAACAACACTTCTGGTATGTCTCGTAATAAGTCAATTTTTGGACAACACTTGACACATCACAACTGCTCTGAAGGACCTGTTATTGTAACCTGAAAGTTCTCTACAATGCATAGAAATCATTTTTACTTAATAAAATGGAAGAGATAGAAATTTGTGCTCGATAAAAATAAACCTTGATCCATGCTTAATTAGTACAAGATTTCAGAAAAACATGTTTTGTTATCTTTTTGAAGACATACCAAACAACGTTTCATGAAATGTTTTTTCTCTGTTATTTTTATTTTAGATGTCTTTTCTATTTTCCAAATAATAATTTTTAATTTCATCATTGTAGGTATTTTTATTGAATTTGAGCTACATATAATGCCATAGGTCCTCTTTTGTCACACTGATGCTTTGAGAAAATTTTGTACCTTAAATTTTGCATTCTCATTTTTTGGATATCAGTGATCCTGAGAAAAGATTGTACACCAAATTTGTAGTTCTCATTTTTTCTGATAACCTTGTTTCCACATATGTCAATATTTTCAGAGGATATTGTACATTGAATTCTGTGTTTTCACTTTATTTCATAATACTAGTCCCATGAATATAATTTGCCCAAAAAGCAGTTCCGCATTGTATATAGGATAGCGACACTGACTATAAAAAATATAGGGAGGCCCATACTGGGGGGGTCTTGCCCTGGCAAATATTCTAAATTTTAGATGAAAAATAGTGAGTTTTAAAGTTTTTAAGCATTTTAGAGTCATATGATCAACATTAGTACCCCAAAAACTGGACTCATGATAACTTGATACTCTGGGAGACTCGACAAGCCTGACACATTTTTTGGGTTTGAAAAAAGATACAAAACAAAAACACGCATGGTATTTTCATAAAAAGCTAATTTAATTTACAGTAACAAGAGAGTATTACAGAGCAGTGAATATATAGCTCTGAAAAGACTGAAATTATATTTAAATAAATCCTAAACTATCATTAAAAGAATAAAACATAAAATATTGCTGTTGCACAGTAATAGCACTTTGATTAATACATGAAATAGCTAATTTAAGCTTATTTTGAATAAGGCTCAGGGTTCATTAAATAAAACCAATATCTCAAAGTTAATGCTTTAATGCAGTTAATACAGTTAATGCAGTATGCCTAATACTTTCAGTCAAAAAGTATGTAAATAATGGGTTTTAATTGGGTCTTACACCCTACAAATATTTAAGTATTTGAAATTAACTAATACAGTACTATAGTAATATAGTAATTCAGTACTAAACTAGTACTAATATTTCTAAACAAAATTTAACATTAGGTATGTATTTAATTCTCTATTTTATAAAGATTTTTAACATTGTTCTAAATGCTGTGATTAGGGCTAGAGTGTCTTTAGAAAGGTGCAAATGTGGACCATCTGACTGGATTACTGAATATGGAGTCATTGATGACTGGTCGATATCCAATTCATCGAAAACATCTCTGTGGACATGAAGAACAGCCAAGTTGTTCAATCACTTTTGTCCCATTGTTGATCGGAGATATGACTCCAGACATCTAAGGGTGCTAAATGACTGTTCTGCTGTTGCTGTCATGATTGGAACTACTAGGTAAAGGTTAATGCACTTAACTACTTCACATAACATTTCTCCAACTGCATGCTCTTGTGGAATGTTCTTTCTTACATCACATATGATTTTGAAGACAAGTTGTTTTTTTATTAGAAATATTGGCTATGATATTCAAGTGTAAGTGCAATGTCTCAATGTCTAGGTCGTTTTTGAAAAACTCAGTTGATTTTTCCAAATTTGTTTCACCTCTATTTACTAAAAGCAAGCACTCTTGTTCAACTGCAATGACCTGTGTGAGTCCTGTTGGAGCAAACCTCTCACTAATGCAAGATTGCACCATTTCACAAATTTCAATGTAAATAGCTTTGTAGTATTCCTTTGGGGTTTCAAAAGTCTGCAGTGAGCTGGTTTCATTGCTTTCATACTTCCTTGGTATACTTCGATTCTGAGGAGGTGAAGGAACATCAGCTTATGAAGGTTTTCCTTTTAAACACAATTCCCAAAAGTGTTCATACTATCACCCCTTCCATTCAATATACAAATCAAGCCATCATATAATTTTTCCAGATCAGCAGCATTTAGATGAGGACATTGATTTTTTTCATTGACATCCTCTACTGGGTTCACTGCATGGCAATAAAGACATAAAAAGAATTAAGTCATGAATTCTAACATTGACTCGGGTAGCCTGCACATTTGTAACCTGCCCCTGTTTTTGCTCTGCAGAAAATGTTTCAAAAAACTCTAGAAGTTCTTCAAAGTTTTTCAATATTCTCAAGATACTAGAAGCTCTCATAGTTCATCGAGTCGGGCAAAGGGGTTGTAGGCCATCTTGGTCGTTGGTGCACTCGCAGCGTTTGCTTCTGAAAAGTCCCATCCTTTTGTTGGATTCCCTTACCATGTTTATTAAGTCCTTGGCTAAAGCCATAATATCCCTCATAGACGTAAGATGGTGGAGTCTGTCTACAACTGCAAACTCTAAACTTTGAGCAGTGCAGTGCACATAATGTGCTTTTTGTTGTATATCCGAAACTAACTTTTTTAGTCCTTTGAACTTGCCCCTCAGATTAGATTAGATTAGATTAGATTAGTTTACGTTCCATAGATCCGTACTGAGGAGATCCTCGTGGATGTGGAACATGTCATTTTTTTATTTTTTTTAATTTTTATTTTTTTAGCTGAAATAACAATACTAATAGTATGAATATATACAATACATCATTTGTTTCTATTAAAAAATTCGTCAATGGAGTAGAAGGAGTTGGCCACTAGTAAGTCTTTCAGGCTCCTTTTAAACCGATCTTTATTTGTAACTAAATTTTTTATGTTTACTGGCAAATTATTGAAGATGAGTGTTCCTGAGTAGTGGACCATTTTTGAACTAAAGTAAGTGCTTTTAAGTCCTTGTGCAGATCATTTTTGTTCCTGGTATTGTATGTATGAACTGAGGTGTTTGTTGGAAAAAGAGATATATTATTTAGGACAAATTTCATTAATGAGTAAATATACTGAGAGGCAGTAGTTATTATACCCAGTTCTTTGAAGAGGTTTCTACAGAACGTCCATGAATTTACTCCACAAATAATATGTATTACACGCTTTTGGACTCTGAAAACTTTTGTTTGACTTGAAGAGTAACCCCAAAATATTATACTATATGACATTATGGAATGAAAGTAGGCAAAGTATGCAAGCTTTTTCATTTTTATGTCACCTATGTCTACTAACACTCGAATTGCAAATACAGATTTGTTAAGGCATTTCTGCAGTTCTGTGGTGTGCTCTTCCCATATTTGAGAATCATCATAGCACTGTCCTCTTAGTAAGCCTTTGACAAATCAAGACGAGCAAAAACATCTTTATACTAAACAGAGTTTGTGATTCAGTGCTGGGGTCTTGTATAAGCCAATAAAGTCTTCATTGATGATTAAGGAATCATTGAAAATATGAATACAAAATGACACTTGCTCATGAATTGAAGAATCACTGTTTCGTCAACCATAATAGAAAAATTTGCAGTCTTCTTGATTGAAGCCAATACCTTTCTCAGCACAGACATTCCTAGAAGATCAATGATCTTGTTTTGAATATCGCCAGTTTGTGTTGTTTACGGATGTACTAATCAATCTGATCGTAGTCTAAAGTTTAAAGGAATCACATTTCATTCCTAAGTGGAGCCGTTCAAGCAATATTTTCTATTGTATACGTGAATTATGGTTGCGCTGCTTAATTTTATCTTAGTGGTTTTATTTCTGTCATCTGACTTTAGATTTACCTTACTTTACTCAGTATCCATTCCTTCTCTTCCTACCTGTGTTATTCATTGCCTTCCAAATCGCAGACGCTCAGACATCTGAGCCACAGTGCATCAGCAGTCTCGTCCTCACACAACACACGGCTATGTAACAGCACTGATTGTTGGGGCAGCATCTCATGCCCATATATTCCTCTTGCCAACAATTAACCATTGCTCATATTTCCTCCCACTTAAAAAAAATATTCTGGCTAGAACCTGCCAGAGTAGCGGAGAGTGCAATTATACCCCGAATGCCCTAACCAGTCTTTAAACTCAGGTATGTCATTCTTTTGGAGTTCCAACAATTGAAAAAAAAATTGAGTTAACATCTTCATGCCCTCTAATTGCTAATCCTTGTTGGCATAGAAATTGCACAGTAGTAAAAACTGTCTCAAGAGCTAAATGGTCTTTCTTCATATCACTGTCTAACTGTTCATTCAATTGGGAGGCCAGTCTTTTGTTAGTGACAGAATTTAGTTTCAGAACACCTTCTTTATGCATAAATGTATTTTCATGAAGACAGAATTTTTCCAAAGCCTTTTTCCAGTTAGAAAACCCTACAGAAGTAAATGAATCTTCTTTTTTTGAAGAAAATTGTAATAGATTTTTAGCATCTGCATCTTTGCAGGTCTTGCAAAAAATTTTTCAGTAGATGCTTCATATTGTATTCATGTATATTTGATCAACCAAGAATTCTGAAATAATCTTCCCTTACTGGATTGTACAGGTTTCGGCTGTGAATGGTTCTCACCTGAAGACGATGAAGCAATTGACAACACAATAATTGTTGGAGGTTGACTTGCAGTATCATCAACTTCCAAATGTGCCTTTTGGTAACAAATTTATACATCACAAACCTAATTCACAATACATTAAGAGACTAAAGTAAACAAATAAAATATAGTCATATAAAATAGTCCACTAAAGTCGGAACACTAAACATGTCTGCAGCATGCACTGAATAAAACTATCCACACTGAATGTTGTGACAGCAGGGTGGGCTTTATGTAGCCGTGGTGTCGTAATGTCTCAAAGCATCAAGGCAATGTGAGGCAGAGGGTCACAGGCACTTCTGCTCCAGTCCTTTTGATGTTGCTGCGGCCGTAGCACTTGCCCACCAGTGCCAGACTTTACCTAGGCAATCGCTCTACAGAAAAGATTACTTGCAAATCACTCATGTGATTTGTCCTAGAATATTGCTGAAGTGTGTGGAACATGTACCAGATTGGACTAATAGGAGATATTGAACATATATGGAGAAGGGCAGCGAGAATGGTCATAGGTGTGTTTAATCTTTGGGAGAGTGTCACAGAGATGCTGAAGCAACTGAACTGGGAGAGTCTTGAAGATAGATGTAAACTATCCTGAGAAAGACTGTTAACAAAGTTTCAAGATGCAGCTTTAAATGATTACTATAGGAATGTACTACCACTCCCTATGTATGACTCACGTAAGGAACATGAGGATAAGATTAGAATAATTACAGATGCATTCAAACAATCATTCTTGCCATGCCCCATACATGGAAGGAACACTTCCTGCACTGCATATGTGAATTGAACAGGAAGGAACCCTTATAAATGGAAAAATGGGATGTACCCTCTACCATGCACCTCATGGTGGTTTGCAGAATGTAGATGTAGATATTGATACAGTTACTCTGGGCTTATGACAATATGAACAGGAATGACTATTCAATCTACACTGCTCCCTGCAATATTGATCGCTTTCAGTATTCTCTCATACTCCATCGTCTTAGTTGCATGATGAATTCTCATTTTCTGGTTTGTGGGCCCACACGTTCTGTGATGCCCTTGCATCTTCATGTGTTGGATCACTGTTACCTAATACACCGTTACCTAATACTGACATAAAAACATCTAGCACTTTGTCTGCTAGATTTATTAACTTTTCTCTCATTTGAACAGGCAACTGGGCTTTCACAATATGAAGCACATCTTGATTTGTAACTGTGTCTTCTCAAAATTTTGTTTAATTAATGTATTTTCTGAAGAAGCCCCATAGGCTACTCTCCCAGAATTGAAGACTTCTTTATGGAGGCATTTTTGCACTCCTCTGGACCACTATTCTGTGAGGAATGACCTTTAAAATACATCATACATTTGGAAAATGTCTGCATGCTCTGTTGGTCAGAGTGCTGCATCAGTATACACATATCTGTTGACAAATTTAATTTTTTGTACCTCAGTTCATGAATGGTGTAGATTCCCTTTGAATGAGCATACAAACACCATTGAATGGAACTCTTTTTGTTGGGCATAAGTAGACCAAAGTAGCTGTGCCAGATGATGTATCCATTCTGTACATTTTTTCAGTTTTAGTCACAGCATCATGATATGGTTGTGCACTGGGTCCAGCTCATGGTATCAACATGTCTTTCAGACCAGATACATTAGTAATGTCACTAATTTCTGCTCAACTGTTAGCTTCACTACCCTGGGTTGATTTTAGTCCTTCTTGTTTGATGGTGGTGATTTTTTGTAATACAGATTTACACCATTCATTGAATTTAGGAGTAATGAAAACTTTCAAATGGCTCTGAGCACTATGGGACTCAACTGCTGTGGTCATAAGTCCCCTAGAACTTAGAACTACTTAAACCTAACTAACCTAAGGACATCACACACATCCATGCCCGAGGCAGGATTCGAACCTGCGACCGTAGTGGTCGTGCGGTTCCAGACTGTAGCGCCTTTAACCGCTCGGCCACTCCGGCCGGCTGAAAACTTTCATCTCTGAAATTTGCTTATTCAGATTTTGCACTTGAACATCATGTTCCTTCTTTATTGCACTAAATTGCTTTGCTACAATTTTGCCAGCACACCTGTCTGTCTCTTCTCTACATTCTTTAAGTGTGTTTTTTAATGGCTTTGACATGCTCAGCAGGTAAGTGTTCAGTTTTAATGAGCACATCTGTTCTTGCTTCAGTGTGAGCACTAGATTTTTCTTCCTGTGTATGAGAAATTTCTTCCTTAGCTTGAAGAAATTTCTTCAGTTTTACCTGGCATTTCATTTTCCATCCTGACCTGAGTAGTGAAAATGGTTTTGGCAGCAACAGTTGAAGATCTGATTTTGTTTAACATTTCTTCAACTTCTTCTATAGCTTTGATGTGTGGCTGATCTTTCTCATTCATATCCATTATTAAAATCTATTACTAGTAAAATACTCAGAATAGAGAAATAGGTAGCTACTATACCTAATAAAACAATACTCCTGCCAATGGAGCATCTCATCCACATGTACACTCTACAGACCACTTGTGAGGTGCATGGCAGAGGGTACATCTCACTGTTCCAATTGTTAGGGGTTCTTCCTATTCCATTCACATATGGAATATGGGAAGAATGGTTATTTGAATGTCTCCATGTGTGCAGTAATTATTCTAATATTATCCTCATGATCCCTATGTGAGTGATACATAGGTGGTTATGTAGTATACGAGGTCTGTTCAAAAAATTTCAGAACTTCATCCACAAAATTTTTCTGAGCTTACCTTTTACTTATTGTGAATGATCTCCTTCAAAATACTCTCCTCCCATAATTGATACATGACTCTCACCACCATTTCCACTTCCAGAAGCAGTCATGGTACACCTCTTGCTGGATCACAAAAAAAGCCATCTGCAAATATTCTTTTATCTCATTTATCATTGCAAATATTTGTCCTTCCAATTTGTTTTTAACTTTGGAAATAAAAAAAAAGTCTGCCGGGACCAGATCTCAAGAGTATGGAGGATGAGGCACCACAGTGATGTCATATTTTGTGCAATAGTCATGCATCAACAGAGATGAATGTGCAGGTGTGTTATCATGTGGCAAGAGCCACGAATTGTCTCACTACATTTCAGTCTATTTCCTTCTCACATTTTCTTGCAGGTGTCGCGACACATTGTATAGTACTATCAAATAACAGTTTATCCCTGTGAAATTAACTGATAATGAATTAATCCTTCAAAATCAATGAAAACTATCAGCATGGCTTTGATGTTTTGACCTGACCCGACAACATTGTTCGATTTTGGAGAACCTTTTCCAATCCATTTTGAAGACTGAACCTTGGTCTCAACATCATAATCATAGACCCATGTCTCATTACCAGTTATTATTCTCTTTACGAACATCTCGTTCTCATTTTCTCTATCCAAAAGCTCTTCAAAGATAGCAAGGTGAAGTTCATTCAGGCCTTGACTCAAGAGCAGTGGGATGAACTTGGCAGCAACATGATGCATTTCAAGGTTCTGTACCAGGAATTTATGACTTGTTCCAACTGAAATGTTACATTCTGCAATCTCTTGAATAGGCAGTCTTCGACTGACATGCACAATTTCATTGACATTCCTGACAAGAATGTCATTGGTAGACATAAAAGAAGATGCAGAAAGCTATTTTTAGACCATTTGAACCACTTGTAGCATTCATCACTGTAGGCTTTCTGCATCATTTGGTGATTCTCTGTAAAAGTTTTCTTTAGTTTAATGCAAAATTTAATGCAGATATGTTGTTACTCTATCTCTGCCATCTCATAATTGAAACTTCCAGCAGTTACACTAAACACAGGCATGTGCCAGGATATGAACTGCATTTTTCTCCAACACGCCACTGGTACGAACTTAAGAATGTTCCAGAATTTTATGAAAAGAACTTGTATTCCTAGAATCATCATTTAAAGCTGACTCTTGAAACTTTGTTAATAGACTTTTCAGGATAGTTTACTTCTATCTTCAGGATTACACCAATTCAGTTCCTTCAGTATCTCTGAGACTCTTTCCCACACAAACCTGTGACAGTTCGTGCTGTCTTTCTCTGTATACATTCAATGTCCCATATTAGTCCTATCTGGTATGAGTTCCACACACTTGAGCAATATTCTACAGCGGGTCACATGAATGATTTGTAAGCAATCTCCTTTGTAGACTGACTGCACGTCCCCAGTATTCCACCAATAAACCAATGTCTGCCAACTGCTTTACCCACAGCTAAGACAATGTGATCATTCCATTTCATATTCTTACAATGTACTACACCCTGGTATTTGTGAGAGTTGGCTGATTCCAACTATGACTCATTGATATTATAGTCGTAGAATACAAATTTTTTTCAGTTTGTGAAGTGCACAATTTTACATTTCCGAACATAAAAACACGTTGCCATTCTTTGCAGCATTTGAAACCTTATTAAGACCTGACTGACTATTTATACAACAACGAAAACAATCAATTACTGATAAAATTATTTAATAGCATAGATAAAAAATCTACTCACAAAACAGCGGCAGAACACACACATAAAAGACTGTTGTAATTGGCAAGCTTTTCGAGCCAGTGGCTCCTTCTTCAGACAGAAGGGTTGAAGGGGATGGAAGAAGGGTGAAGGACAGGACTGGAGAGGTCTAAGAGAAGGGGTAGATTTAGGAAAAGTCACCCAGAACTTTGTGTCAGCGGAGACTTACCGTATGGGATGAGAATGAAAACTTGAGTGCTTAAAGGTGGAAGACAGGGTAATATGTAAGACACAGATTACTACTAAAACATCAAGCAGGAGTTAATAAAAATGAGAAGCTAAGTGCACCACTGACCTGTGGTTTTGGGTGACTTTCCCAAAATCTATCCATTTTCCTAGACCTCTCCAGTCCTTGTCCGTCACCCTTCTTCCTTCCCCTTCAGCCTTTCTACCTGAAGAAGGAGTCACTGGCTACAAAAGCTTGCTAATCACAACAGTCTTTTATGTGTGTGTTCTGCTGCCACTTGGTGAATATTTATACAGATTCTTTCAGAGAGTAGTTCACTATAGATAGCTGCACTTCCTGCAAAAAGCCTGATTTTACTATTAATATTGTCAGGAAGGTCATTAACATACAACACAAACAGCAAGGACCCCAACCCACTTCTCTGGGCCACACCTGAAGGTAGTTCTGCATTTGACAATGATTCTCCATCCAAGATAACATACTGTGTCCTCCCTACCAAAAAGTCCTCAATCCAGTCAGAATTTTAACTTGATATCACATATGACTGTACTTTGGAAATAAGCATAATTGTGATATGGAGTCCAATGCTTTTTGGAAGTCAAGAAATACTGCATCTATCTGAATGCCTTGATCCAAAGCTTTCAGTATGTCATGTGAGAAAAGTGTGAATTAGATTTCAGGTTATCAATGTTTTCAAAATCCATGCTGGTTGGCACTGAGGAGGTCATTGTGTTCAACATACTTCATTATGTTTGAGCTCAGAGTATGTTATAAGATTCCACAGCAAATTAATGTCAAGGATATTGGATGGTACTTGAGTGGATCGCTTCTACTATCCTTCTTATAGACATGTGTGGCATGTGCTTTTTTCCAAGAACTGGGCACAATTTTTTTTCAAGAGCTCTACAACAGGTTATAGTTAGAAAAGGGGTTAACTCAGCCAAAAATTCAGTATAAAATCTGACAGGGATTCCATTGAGCCCAGGAGTTTTGTTCATTTTAAATGATTTCAGCTGTTTCTCAAAAACCATTATTACTTACTTCATTCATCTCTTCAGTGATATGAGGATTGCATTGGGGCTGTTCTCCTTTGTAAAGGAACATTTGAAAATGGAGCCAAGCATTTCAGCTTTTGCTTTGCTACCCTAAATTTCAGCTCCTGTCTGATTCACTAGGGACTGGACACTAACTTTGGTGCCACTAATAGCCTTTACATAAGATCAGAATTTCTTTGGGTTCTGTGAAAGATCACTTGACAATATTCTGCTATGACAGTGATTGAAGGCGTCATGTCTTTTGGCAGCCATATGCATTTCATTCAGCATCTCTACATCTACAGCCCTACACTTTGTTTTACACATATTATGCAGTAATGTCTGTTTCTTTGGAAGTTTGTCCTATTAAGAATGTCAAGTAAAGGCTGCAAATTTAGACAATACAATCTTAGAGTGCTTCACTTTCTAGAAGCTCTATTTGCTTTTTTACTGTAATTACATGCAGTACTGAAGCTGATACATAATAATGAAATGTGAATAGTAAAGCTTGAAAAGCTTAGATTACACATAAAGCATAAAATACATGAACAGCCATTTGTTAAGAGCACAGATTTCTGATTTTCACTGTTTCACTGTTTATGAAACCCTAAAGGTAGGTGTATCATTCTGCATTAAAAGGGCAGAAATATTTTAATTGTAAGTAAGTTTAATATGCTGTTATGTCCATTGCATTTCCTTTGTGTGTTTTTTTTTTTTTTTTTTTTTGAATGGTCAAATATCCTGAACTTATCCCATTTTAACAAAATACTTTATGTTACCTTGTTATTGAGCTAGTACAGTATTTTGGTACTTGTTGGAAAGTATAACAAAGCATTATAGTTGACAATACTTGGCCCTTGTTAGTGCAGGGCACAACTATCCATGATAATGTAAGGTACACATGTTGTGCTGTGGGGCAATCAGTATGATTGGAAATGAATAACACATTTCATACTCTGCAGTCACACTGTAGACACTTTTTATTGTTCCGAAATGACCAGTTTAAACAGTCTTATGCTGCCATCATCTGATCTTCTGAAACTTGTTATAAAATTGCCATATTTCATAACATGGAGTCAAAGCATAAAAGGCACTCGACACACTTACATAGCTTGATAAAAAACTAGTTCATAAAATGCACACAGTTCATAAGGTACACACAGTTGCTAAATACACTCAGTTGATAAAATTCTCATACCATCCATGCGTATTGGCAGTGAACATGACTCATGTTTCCCGCCAATATAAAATGAGCATAGTAGATGAAATATTCGTACCACCCATCCATACTGGTGGCCAACATGAGTCATGGTCACCGCCAATATGTGTGGACAGAACTGAGGATTTTATCAGTTGTGTGCATTTTATCAGCTGTGTGCATTTTATCATCTGGATTTTATCAAGGTATGTATATGTGTGGAGTGCCTTTTGCGATTACCTGAAATGTAACATGACAATTTATAACAAATTTCATATGATCAGATGATGGAAGCAAAAGACTTGTGAAAAATGGACATCTTAGAACAATAAAAGTGTCTACACTGTGACTGACACATACAAAGTGTGTTCTTCAATTGTTGTTGTTAATGTGGTCTTCAGTCCTGAGACTGGTTTGATGCAGCTCTCCATGCTACTCTATCCTGTGCAAACTTCATCTCCCAGTACCTATTGCAGCCTACATCCTTCTGAATCTGCTTAGTGTATTCATCTCTTGGTCTCCCTCTACGATTTTTACCCTCCATGCTGCACTCCAATACTAAATTGGTGATCCCTCAATGTCTCAGAACATGTCCTACCAACTGATCCCTTCTTCTAGTCAAGCTGTGCCACAAGCTCCTCTTCTCCCCAATTCTATTCAACACCTCCTCATTAGTTATGTGATCTACCCATGTAATCTTCAGCTTTCTTCTGTAGCACCACATTTCGAAAGCTTCTATTCTCTTCTTGTCTAAACTATTTATCGTGCATGTTTAACTTCCATGCATGGCTACACTCCATACAAATAATTTAAGAAACGACTTCCTGACATTTAAATCTATACTCGGTGTTAACAAATTTTTCTTCTTCAGAAATGCTTTTCTTGCCATTGACAGTCAACATTTTATATCCTCTCTACTTCGACCATCATCAGTTATTTTACTCTCCAAATAGCAAAACTCCTTTACTCCTTTAAGGGTCTCATTTCCTAATGTAATTCCCTCATCATCACCAGACTCAATTCGACTACATTCCATTACCATTGTTTTGCTTTTGTTGATATTAATCTTATATCCTCCTTTCAAGACGCTGTCCATTCCGTTCAACTGCTGTTCCAAGTCCCTTGCTGTCTCTGACAGAATTACAATGTCATCAGCAAACCTCAAATTTTTATTTCTTCTCCAAGGATTTTAATACCTACTCCGAACTTTTCTTTTGTTACCTTTACTGCTTGCTCAATATACAGATTGAATAACGGTGGGGAGAGGATACAACCCTGTCTCACTCCCTTCCCAACCACTGCTTCCGTTTCATACCCCTCGACTCATATAACTGCCATCTGCTTTCTGTACAAATTGTAAATATCCTTTCGCTCCCTGTATTTTACCCCAGCCACCTCTAGAATTTGAAAGAGAGAATTCCAATCAACATTGTCAAAACCTTTCTCTAAGTCTACAAATGCTAGAAACATAGGTTTGCCTTTCATTAATCTTTCTTCTAAGATAAGACGTAGAGTCAGTATTGCCTCACGTGTTCCAACATTTCTACGAAATCCAAACTGCTCTTTCCCGAGGTCGGCTTCTACCAGTTTTTCCATTCGTACGTAAAGAGTTTACGTTAGTATTTTGCAGCTGTGACTTATTAAAGTTATAATTCAGTAATTTTTACATCCGTGAACACCTGCTTTCTCTGGGATTGGAATTATTATATTCTTCTTGAAGTCTGAGGGTATTTCGCCTGTCTCATACATCTTGCTCACCAGACGGTAGAGTTTTGTCAGGACTGGCTCTCCCGAGGCTGTCAGTATTTCTAATGGACTGTTGTATACTCTGGGGGTCTTGTTTCGACTCAGGTCTGTCAGTGCTCTATCAAATTCTTCATGCAGTCTCATATCTCCCATTCCATCTTCATCTACATCCTCTTCCATTTCCATAATATTGTCCTCAAGTACCTTGTATATACCCTCTATATACTCCTTTCACCTTTCTGCTTACCTTCTTTGCTTAGAGCTGGGTTTCCATCTGAGGTCTTGATATTCATACAAGTGGTTCTCTTTTCTCCAACAGTCTCTTTAATTTTCCTGTAGGCAGTATCTATCTTACCCCTAGTGAGATAAGCCTCTACATCCTTACATTTGTCCTCTAGCCATCCCTGCTTACCCATTTTGCACTTCCTGTCGATCTCATTGTTGAAACGTTTGTATTCCTTTTCGCCTGCTTCATTTAGTGCATTTTTATATTTTCTCCTTTCATCAATTAAATTCAATATTTCTTCTGTTACCCAAGGGTTTCTACCAGCCCTCTTCTGTTTACCTATTTGATCCTCTGCTGCCTTCACTATTTCATCCCTCAAAGCTACCCATTGTTCTTCTACTGTATTTCTTTCCCCCATTCATGTCAATTGTTCCCTTATGCTCTCCCTGAAACTCTGTACATCCTCTGGTTCTTTCAGTTTATCCAGGTCCCATCTCCTTAAATTCCCACCTTTTTGCAGTTTCTTCGGTTTTAATCTACAGTTCATCACTAATAGATTGTGGTCAGAGTCCACATCTGCCCCTGGAATGTTTTACAATTTAAAACCTGGTTCCTAAATCTCTGTCTTACCATTATATACTCAATCTGATACCTTTTAGTATCTCCAGGGTTCTTCCATGTATTCAAACTTCTTTTGCGATTCTTGAACCAAGTGTTAGCTATGATTAAGTTATGCTCTGCACAAAATTCTTCCAGGCGGCTTCCCCTTTCATTTCTTAGCCCCAATCCATATTCCCCTACTATGTTTCCTTCTCTCCCTTTTCCTGCTCTCGAATTCCAGTCACCCATGACTTAAATTTTTGTCTCCCTTTACTACCTGAATAATTTCTTTTATCTCATCATACATTTCATCAATTTCTTCATCATCTGCAGAGCTTGTTGGCACATAAACTTGTGCTACTGTAGTAGGCGTGGGCTTCGTGTCTATCTTGGCCACAATAATGCGTTCACTATGCTGTTTGTAGTAGCTTACATGTACTCCTATTTTTTTATTCATTATTAAACCTACTCCTGCAATACCCCTATTTGATTTTGTATTTATAACCCTGCATTCACCTGACCAAAAGTCTTGTTCCTCCTGCCACCAAACTTCACTAATTCCCACTATATCCAACTTTAACCTATCCATTTCCCTTTCTAAATTTTCTAACCTACCTGCCCGATTAAGGGATCTGACATTCCATGCTCTGATCCATAGAACGCCAGCTTTCTTTCTCCTGTTAGACATCCTCTTGAGTAGACCCTGCCCAGAGATCCGAATGGGGGACTATTTTACCTCCAGAATATTTTACCCAAGAGGACGCCATCATCATTTAACCATACAGTAAAGCTGCATGCCCTCGGGGAAAATTACAGCTGTAGTTACCCCTTGGTTTCAGACGTTAGCAGTACCAGAACAGCAAGGCCATTTTGGTTAGTGTTACAAGGCCAGATCAGTCAATTATTCAGACTGTTGTCCCTGCAACTACTGAAAAGGTTGCTGTCCCTCTTCAGTAACCACATGTTTTTCTGGCCTCTCAACAGATACCCTTCCGTTGTGGTTGCACCTACGGTACGGCTTGCTGTATCATTGAGGCACAAAAGCCTCCCCACCAACTGCAAGGCCCATGGTTCATGGGGGGGGGGGGTTATTCAATTACCATGCATTATAAAATCTGCATTAAAGTGAATAAAATTTACTGTTTGAAAGGGCATCAAGTACCGTGGTTTCCTCAGATGAAGATGGATGTGTTCCTGAGGGGAAAAGAAAATGAAACTCCTAAAGCTGTAAGCATCCCCCCATGAACCATGGACCTTGCAGTTGGTGGGGAGGCTTGCGTGCCTCAATGATATAGATAGCCGTACCGTAGGTGCAATCACAACGGAGGGGTTTCTGTTGTGAGGCCAGACAAACGTATGGTTCCTGAAGAGGGGAAGCAGCCTTTTCAGTAGTCACAGGGGCAACAGTCTGAATGACTGATCTGGCCTTGTAACACTAACGAAAATGGCCTTGCTGTTCTGGTACTGCAAACGGCTGAAAGCAAGGGGAAACTATGGCCGTAATTTTTCCCGAGGCCATGCAGCTTTTCCTGTATGATTAAATGATGATGGCGTCCTCTTGGGTAAAATATTCCAGAGGTAAAATAGTCTCACATTTGGATCTCCGGGCAGGGACTACTCAAGACGATGTCGTTATCAGGAGAAAGAAAACTGGCTTTCTACGGATCGGAGCGTGGAATGTCAGATCCCTTAATCGGCAGGTAGGTTAGAAAATTTAAAAAGAGAAATCGATAGGTTAAAGTTAGATATAGTGGGAATTAGTGAAGTTTAGTGGTAAGAGGAACAAGACTTTTGGTCAGGTGAATACCGGGTTTATAAATACAAAATCAAATAGGGGTAATGCAGGAGTGGGTTTAATAATGAATTAAAAAATAGGAGTATGTGTAAGCTACTACAAACAGCGCAGTGAACGCATTATTGTGGTCAAGATAGACACGAAGCCCACACCTACTACAATAGTAAAAGTTTATACGGCTACTAGCTGTGTAGATGATGAAGAAATTGATGAAATGTATGATGAGATAAAAGAAATGATTCAGGTACTGAAGGGAGACGAAAATTTAATAGTCATGGGTGACTGGAATTCGAGAATAGGAAAAGGGAGAGAAGGAAACATAGTAGGTGAATTTGGATTGGTGCTAAGAAATGAAAGAGGAAGCGGCCTGGTAGAATTTTGCGCAGAGCATAACTTAATCATAGCTAAGACTTGGTTTAAGAATCATGAAAGAAGGTTGTATACATGGGAGAACCCTGGAGATACTAAAAGATATCATATTGAGTATATAATGGTAAGACAGAGATTTAGGAACCATGTTTTAAATTGTAAGACATTTCCAGGGGCAGATGTGGACTCTGACCACAATCTATTAGTTATGAACTGTAGATTTAAACTGAAGAAACTGCGAAAAGGTGGGAATTTAAGGAGATGGGATCTGGATAAACTGAAAGAACCAGAGGTTGTACAGAGTTTCAGGGAGAGCATAAGGGAACAATTGACAGGAATGGGGGAAAGAAATACAGTAGAAGAACAATGGGTAGCTTTGAGGGATGAAATAGTGAAGGCAGCAGAGGATCAAATAGGTAAAAAGACGAGGGCTAGTAGACATCCTTGGGTAACAGAAGAAATATTGAATTTAATTGATGAAAGGAGAAAATATAAAAATGCAGTAAATGAAGCAGGCAAAAAGGAATACAAACGTCTCAACAATGAGATCGACAGAGGACAAATGTAAGGATGTAGAGGCTTATCTCACTAGGGGTAAGATAGAGACTGCCTGCAGGAAAATTAAAGAGACCTTTGCAGAAAAGAGTACCACTTGTATGAATATCAAGACCTCAGACGGAAACATAGTTCTAAGCAAAGAAGGGAAAGCAGAAAGGTGGAAGGAGTATATAGAGGGTCTATACAAGGGCGATGTACACGAAGACAATATTATGGAAATGGAAGAGGTTGTAGATGAAGTTGAAATGGGGATATGATACTGCATGAAGAGTTTGACAGAGCACTGAAAGACCTAAGTCGAAACAAGGCCCAGGAGTAGACAATATTCCATTGGAACTACTGACAGCCTTGAGAGAGCCAGTCCTGACAAAACTACCATCTGGTGAGGAAGATGTATGAGACAGGCGAAATACCCTCAGACTTCAAGAAGAATATAATAATTCCAATCCCAGAGGAAGCAGGAGTTGACAGATGTGAAAATTACCGAACTATAAGTTTAATAAGTCACAGCTGCAACATTCTAACGTGAATTCTTTACAGACGAATGGAAAAATTTATAGAAGCCGACCTCGGAGAAGATCAGTTTGGATTCCGTAGAAATGTTGGAACAAATGAGGCAATACTGACCCTACGACTTATCTTAGAAGAAAGATTAAGGAAAGGCAAACCTACGTTTGTAGCATCTCTAGACTTAGAGAAAGCTTTTGACAATGTTGATTGGAATTCTCTCATTCAAATTCTGAAGGTGGCTGGGGTAAAATACAGGGAGCGAAAGGATATTTACAATTTGTACAGAAAGCATATGGCAGTTATATGAGTCGAGGGGTATGAAACGGAAGCAGTGGTTGGGAAGGGAGTGAGACAGGGTTGTAGCCTCTCCCCGATGTTATTCAATCTGTATATTGAGCAAGCAGTAAAGGAAACAAAAGAAAAGTTCGGAGTAGGTATTAAAATGCATGGAGAAGAAATAAAAACTTTGAGTTTCGCCGATGGCATTGTAATTCTGTCAGAGACAGCAAGGGACTTGGAAGAGCAGTTGAACGGAATGGACAGTGTTTTGAAAGGAGGGTATAAGATGAACATCAACAAAAGCAAAACGAGGATAATGGAGAATGTAGTCAAATTAAGTTGGGTGATGCTCAGGGAATTAGATTAGGAAATGAGACACTTAAAGTAGTAAAGGAGTTTTGCTATTTGGGGAGCAAAATAACTGATGATGGTCGAAGCAGAGGGGATATAAAATGTAGACTGGCAATGGCAAGGAAAGTGATTCTGAAGAAGAAAAATTTGTTAACATTGAGTATAGATTTAAATGTCAGGAAGTCGTTTCTGAAAGTATTTGTATGGAGTGTAGCCATGTATGGAAGTGAAACATGGACAATAAATAGTTTGGACAAGAAGAGAATAGAAGCTTTCGAAATGTGGTGCTACAGAAGAATGCTGAAGATTAGATGGGTAGATCACATAACTAATGAGGAGGTGTTGAATAGAATTGGGGAGAAGTGGAGCTTGTGGCACAGCTTGACTAGAAGAAGGGATCGGTTGGTAGGACATGTTCTAAGACAACGAGGGATCACCAGATTAGTATTGGAGGGCAGCGTGGAGGGTAAAAATCGAAGAGGGAGACCAAGGGATGAATACACTAAGCAGATTCAGAAGGATGTAGGCTGCAGTAGATACTGGGAGATGAAGAAGCTTGCACAGGATAGAGTAGCATGGAGAGCTGCATCAAACCAGCCTCAGGACTGAAGACCACAACAACAGCAACAAAGCTGTAAGAGAAATGCAAGCAAGACTGAGACAAGCATCTTATAAGAACTACTCTGGAAATAACGTAGATGCCAAAATAATTGGTAGAGAATGTAGGTACTATCATATTATTTAGTATTTTGGTCCCTTAAGTTTAACTAGTTCCGCCTACAAATGCCATTCGAACAGAGAAATGAGAAAATGCATTTTAGCATAAGTTCACTACATCACATCATGTATGATTCCAGCATCCCTAGCTGTACTGTGGGATTGCCATTCAACAATGATCTTGTCAAGCATAGCATTTATGTTCCTTTACCCAGCATCTTGAACTACCTAGAAATGTATGGTATCCTTTGGCAAAGTGCGCATTAAAAAGAAAAGATGGAGGCTCTTCACAAAGTCATTCAGTATATGAAGGACAGCTGCCGCGAATTTTATGTGGACATTCTACAGGACAGTTTGGTGGAAGAAAACACTCAATTAGAGGACTAATATGAACTTGTTACAATTGTTTTCCTTTTTCATTTTCTTTCCAATCAGTAAAAGTGTTATGTACAGGTAATAAAAAATCCAATAAAATAATTATTTTTAATTCATATGTTTGCTATTTTTCCAAAATTTGTTACGAGGCACAGGTCTGTAGTTTTTGAAATTTAGTAACATTGCCACTCTGCTCAGTATGAGAGATTTCAGATCAGACATCCTCATTAAGAGAGGCACTAATGTGTATTGGAATGGTAAACTGAGAGAAACCTCATGAAATGTGGTTACAAATAAGTTTTCCCTTCGCATCCAAAAATTCATTCCGATGGATGGCTACCATTTTAACAAATGACTGTCCATATTTATATACAAACATTCATCTACATCTATGTCTACATGCATACTCCACAAGCCACCATATGGTGCGTCGCAGAGGGTACCCTGTACCACTACTAGTTGGTTCCTTTCCTGTTCTGCTCACAGATAGAGTGAGGGAAAAACAACTGTCTGTTCACCTCCATATGAGCCCTAATTCCTTGAATCATATCTCTGTGGTCCTTACACGAAATGTATGTTGATGGCAGTTGGACTGTTCTTCGATCAGCTTCAAATGTTGATTCTCTAAATTTTGTGAATAGGACTCCTCAAAAAGGATTTCTCCTTCCTTGCAGGGATTCCTATTTGAGTTCCCGAAACATTTGCAAGTTGTTCAAACCCGCTGGTTGTGTGATATCGGTCTTTACCCTCGTCAGCTACTCTTTCAAATACGTGTGCCGCCAGTTACGCTGCTGCATCACCTACAGCCGCCACCGTGGTGCAAGATCACTGTCATGAACGATTACAGCACAGCCAATGAGATGCAAGCATCCCCTCTTCGGAGCTCCAGCAACGGGCTTATTTAAGTTGGAACATTCATGCACTGACCCCAATTTTGTGTGTTTACTAGTTGAATAACATGTAAAGATTTCCATAGTAGCCACTTTCGATATCTTCTGAATAGACATTTTATTGAAAAGGAACAGATTTCTTAATCTTTTGTATCCATATGTTTCTACATGCAAATCTACTGTTCGCAACTGATGTTGCATCTACAGCAACAAAGTTATGCATTATTCTTATTATTTGATATTGGATACAGAATAAATTAATGTTTGAATTCTATGCTAGTGAATGGCATCTGCTTGTCGCCCCTGTGTCCATTAAAGAACAACATAGCGTGCAAAGTAAAATACTACACACTGGCGATGAGAAAAAGGAAAGTGGAACAAGGAGCTTTGGACACCAGAGCAGGACAATTTTTTTTCTTTCTATTGAATTACATTTTGTGTGTAACATCTAAATGCTGAGCAGCGTTTAACTTCTCTTGTGCAGTTTCAGAGTCACCAAATAAAACAACTGCTGTCGGCAGTTTCTTGCCTGATGTAGGTGCAAGCCGCCCAGCAGGAAAACGCGCCAGAAGCTAAAGAAGGAATTCAGCTGCAGCCTCCATCCTTCCGACAGTTCGATGAGACAAAGGAAACATGGAAAGAATACATAACATAACTTTATCAACATTTCGACGCTTGCAAAATTACAGGTGAATCAAGTAATGCATTTTTTTTCATACGTAGGAGTGTAGTGAATTGTTCCCTTCAGTAAACCCCAAACCCAGCCCTTTGAGGTCATAATTGTAAGATTAGACGAATTTTTTGAGAGTCAAACACACATTGCCACTGTACGGTATACATTTTTCGGTACGCAACGTCGTACTGATCAGTCCTGCAAAGAATGGATTGCGGAATTATACGGCATAACTAGAGATTGTTAATTCAATTGTATATGTGGCGCAACTTATCAGGATGAAATGCTTTGCGATACTATTATTCAGAATCTGTCAGGTCAGAGACTGAGGACCAAAATCCTAAAGCATTGCAACCATTGCTTCGGCGAAGTGCTTAAAGTTATCGATGCATGCAAACTTCAAGATTTAACGGAACAAGATTTCTGTTTACACTGCCACAACTCCGTGCAAGCGAAGTCATGTGTGAAATGCTGTGTCACCCATGATTTGAAGAATTGCTTCTTCAGGCGAACAGAGTGCAAATTTTGTCATAGCATGGGACATATAAAACTGGTCTGCCTACAAAAGACTGCAAAGCCGTCCTCTGTTACACGGAATAAAGCAGAGCAGGAATGGATGGTAATAATCGATATCATTTCATGCTCAGATTGTACGCCGCCTCCTGCACAAAAATCAGACGAGTAAAGACGCAGAAAAAAACTCACTCACGTATAATGCGAATATCACACACTTCAAAAAAGCTTTCCCAGTTTCGAAATTCACGGAAGTGCTCTAGTGTGCAGGATGAAACAAAGAACAGTTTTTCACGCCGCGGAATGGACAACTGTATTCAGACGACACATTGAAAACTCCGGATTACATTGCAACTTTGTAGCCAGTCACTGCCTTTTCAGCTAGATGCCTGAGCTTCTGTCACGTTGCTTAGCCTAGACACCCATGAAAAAATTGGCGAACCACCTTTGTAAACATCGAGGCTGCAGCTCATCACCTGTAACAGCGACACTATTTCAATGCTTGGAACGTGCCCTTACCTGCAAAATACAAAAACATCACTAAGGAAGTCCCTTTCACTGTCGTCTGCTCACTTACGAGCCCAAATATTTTTGGCATGGATGCGTTTGTTTCCTTCGGGTAAGACAGGTAGGACAATGTGTATGCCATTGACACGAAAGTTCCGTACGCTGCAATTCAACAACTCTGTGACAAGTATCAACATTTGTTTGATGGTACTCTAGGATGAACAAAAGATTCTCACGTTCACATTACGTTGACAGCTAATTCGCAAAACAAATTTTGCCACGCACGCCCTGTCCTGCATTCATTAGCTGACGATGTGACTACAGAAATTCGGAGACTGGAATCCAATGGTGTCTTTAAAACTTGTTTCGGCAAGTCAGTGGGCGTCACCCTTACCTGACATTCGTAAGCCGAAGATACCTACCAGATCCCAAATATAGAGAAAATTTTGAGTCACCTAGAGGGAGGACAGTTCGTCTCTAAACCTGATCTTACAGAAGCCTATCTTCAATTAGCACTGGACGAAAAGACAAAGAAAATTTTCGTTGTGACTATTCATTTCGGCTTCCGCGTCTGCGTTGTTTCAAAAATTTCTCGAACAAGTAACATCCAAGGTGCCTTCTTGTTATTCTCTTGACGACTTAATCATCTCCGAATAAACACTGGAACAACACGTTAAAAATCTCGACTGTCTTCCTCAAGTTTTAACTCAGGCGGGCCTCTAAAGTAACTTGCAGACTTTTTTATTTTTCATCATAGCGACTGAATGCTTAGGACATACACTTTGTGAGCCGGCCGAAGTGGCCGTGTGGTTAAAGGCGCTGCAGTCTGGAACCGCAAGACCGCTACGGTCGCAGGTTCGAATCCTGCCTTGGGCATGGATGTTTGTGATGTCCTTAGGTTAGTTAGGTTTAACTAGTTCTAAGTTCTAGGGGACTAATAACCTCAGTAGTTGAGTCCCATAGTGCTCAGAACCATTTGAACCATTTTTACACTTTGTGATCAAAAGTATACGGACACCCACAAAAACATACGTTTTTCATATTAGGTGGACTATGCTGTCACCTACTGCCAGATACTCCATATCAGCGACCTCAGTAGTCGTTAGACATCGTGAGAGAGCAGAATGGGCCACTCCATGGAACTCAAGGACTTCGAACGTGGTGAGGTGATTGGGCGTCATTTGTGTCATACGTCTGTACGCGAGATTTCCACACTCCTAATCATCCCTAGGTCCACTGTTTTGATGTGATAGTGAAGTGGAAAAGTGAAGGGACACGTACAACACAAAAGCGTATTGGCCGACCTCGTCTGTTGACTGACAGAAACCACTGACAGCTGAAGAGGGTCGTAATGTCTAATAGGCAGCAATCTATCCAGACCATCACACAGGAATTCCAAACTGCATCAAGATCCACTGCAAGTACTATGACTGTTAGGTGGGAGGTGAGAGAAGTTGGATTTCATGGTCGAGCGGCTACTCATAAGCCACACATCATGCCAGTAAATGCCAAATGAGCCCTCGCTTGGTGTAAGGTGCGTAAACATTGGAACAGTGGAAAAACATTGTGTGGAGTGATGAATCACGGTACACAATGTGGCGATCCGGTCAGGGTGTTGGTATGGCGAATGCCCGGTCAACGTCATCTGCCACCGTGTGTAGTGCCAATAGCAATATTCGGATGCGGTTGTATTATGGTGTGGTCGTGGTTTTCATGGAGGGGGCTTGCACAACTTGTTGTTTTGCATGGCACTGTCAAGGCACAGGCCTACATTGATGATTTAAGCACCTTCTTGCTTCCCACTGTTGAAGAGCAATTCGGGGATGGTAACTGCGTCTTTCAACACCTTTTCATAATGCACAGCCTGTGACAGAGTGGTTAAACGACAATACTATCCCTGTAATGGACTGGCCTGCACAGAGTCCTAACCTGAATCCTGAACACCTTTGGGACCTCCTAGGAATTTACGTGCACTGCAAGCTGTTCTTGGGAAATTGACTTACTACATGAAGTTCATTCCTAATGCAGCACATATTGCCACTCCTCTGAACCGCCTCATACGTTAAAATTTTCTTTTCTATTATACAAAAGACTGTGACCAAGCTCTTCAAAGAATGAAAAATGCATTGCGTTATGCCATGAGATCTGCTCAAAACACTTGTGTTTGTACTCGATGCCTTGTCCCATGGCACTGGGGTAGCTATACCCCAGAAAATTGGCAAATCAGAACGGCCCGTTGGAATTGCTTCCAAAAATTAGAACAGTACTCAGATTAATTATAGTCAGCTGGAGAAGGAAGCCCTAGCTATAATACACTGATCAGCCAGAACATTATGACCACCTTCCAAAAGAGCCTGTATGTATACCTTTGGAGTGGATAGCAGTCGCGACGCATCGTGGCATGACAATGAGGCCTTGCCAGGTCACTGCAGGGAGTTAGCACCACATCTGCACACACAAGTCACTTAATTCCCGTCAGTTCTGGGGAGGGGGGCGGGCGACAAGCTCTGACGCCACGTTCAATTACATCCCAGATGTGTTTGACCCGGTGAGATGGGGGGGGGGGGGGAGAGGGGAGGGCAGGACATTGATTGAAACTCACCACTGTGTTCCCCAAACCACTCCATCACACTTCTGGCCGGCCGCGGTGGCCGGGCGGTTCTAGGCACTTCAGTCCTGAACCGCGCAACTTCTGCGGTCGCATGCTCGAATCCTGCCTCGGGCATGGGTGGGTGTGATGTCCTTACGTTAGTTAGGCTTAAGTAGTTCTAAGTTCTAGGAGAACGGTGACCTCAGATGTTAAGTCGCATAATGCTCAGAGTCATTTGAACCACACTCCTGGCCTTGTGATATGGTGCATTATCTTGCTGAAATATGCCACTGCCGTCAGGAAACGTGATCGTCATGAAGTGGTGTACGTGGTCTGCAGTAAGTGTACGATAATCCTTGGCTGTCATGGTGCCCTCACAGGCTCCTCTGGACCCATGGATGCACACGTGAATGTTTCCCAGGGCATAACGGAGCAGCCATCAGCTTATCTTCATCCTGCCGCACGGGTGTCAAGGAGTTGTTACACTGGAAGGTGACGGATTCGCGCCATCCCATCGGCATGGTGGAGAAATTATTGGGATTCGTATTACCATGCAATGGTCTATCAATGCGCCAACGTTTAGTGCTAATGGTCAGCTGCCCATTTCAGTCGTAGTTGCCGATGTTGTGGTGTTAACATTGGCACATTCATCAGTCGTCGGCTGTGGAGACCCATTGTTAGGACTGTCCAGTCCACTATATGTCGTGTGTTCAGACACATTTGTTATCTGCCCAACAGTAATGTCTGATGTTTGGTCCGCCACAGTTCACTACCTGTCCTGTTGTACCAGTCTGCCCAGCCTACTACGTCCGACATCTGTAATGACGGGGTCAACCCCACGATGTCTGAATGTGGTTTCACCTTCGTTTCGCCACATGTTGAAGACACTCACCACAGCACTCCTTGAGTACCCAACAAGTTGTGCAGTTTCCAAAACCTCGTACCGCGCCTCCAAGCCTCGGTCAAACTCACATGGGTCGCGCGCCTTCCCCACTCTACACACGGACAGCAAGCTCACTGATACTACATGCACCAAAAAATGGTTCAAATGGCTCTGAGCACTATGGGACTCAACTGCTGAGGTCATAAGTCCCGTAAAACTTAGAACTACTTAAACCTAACTAACCTAAGGACGTCACACACATCCATGCCTGAGGCGGGATTCGAACCTGCGACCGTAGCGGTTGCGCGGTTCCAGACTGTAGCGCCTAGAACCGCTCGGCCACTCAGGCCGGCGCTACATGCACCGTGCGCGCGTGTGACCAACAGTCATTCCTCGCTGTTGCCTGGACGTCATGGATAGGAGGTCGATGGTCATAATCTTCTGGCTGATCAGTGTATATAATGTCACCAAATTTCGTCATTACCTGTTTGGCAGAGAATATTTCCTATTCACAGACGATAAGTCTTTGACAGCACTGTTCCATCCGTGAAAACCAGTTCCCGACTGCTCAGTGCACACGCTTTAACGTTGGTCGCTATTTTTGTAAAACTACCAATATGAAATTCTGTATCACCCGACGGCGCAACACGCAAATGGCGACGCATTGTTTGTTTTACCTGTTGGTACAGATGCAGCATTCGAGGCACTGGAGGCTTCTTTTTTACCTGTTGATTCTTCTAATTCGCAAGCATTGAATTATTTTCCTATCGATTCACTCCAGATCGCACAAGCCACAGAGCATGACCAATCATTATGATTGCTAAAAAGTTACATTCTTAAAGGTTGGCCGCGCTGTCACAACTATATTCCCTATCCCTTAGTACGAAGATACTTTGTGCTCCACAACAGTTTATCTCTTCTGAATGACTTGATTCTACTTCACACGCCTAACAACCTGACCAGGGTGTTAATCGCCGCCTCTCTGCAACAGCAGGTGTTAAGTCTCCTCCATAGAGGTCATTGGGGAGCAGTTCGCACGGAGCAGTTGGCGGGCCAACATTGTATGTGTCTTGGTTAAGATAAACAAACAGAACATGTGACTGCACAATGTCGCGCCTGCACGGACAATTACACCGGTCTGGGCCAAACCCCTCACATACTTGTTCTATTTTACGAGGGCTATTCCGAAAGTAAGGTCCGATAGGTCGCGAAATGGAAACCACGGTAAAAATCAAAAATGTTTTATTTGCAACAGTTAGATACACCTTGCAGCTACTTATCTCCATAGTCGCCGACCCGACTTAGACGTGTATCGTAGCGTTGTACCAACTTTCCCATACCCTCGCTATAGAAGGCAGCCGCCAGTGCTCTCCGCCAATTCTCTACGCTGGCCTACGGCTCGTTGTCTTGTGCCGAAATGTTGTTTTCATAACCAGCGGTTCATGTGACCTGAGCTGAAACTCAGAGGGAGACAATTACGGGCTGTATTGTGGGTAATCTCACATTTCCATTTGAAAACGATGCAGGAGCATCTTCATTGCCCCTGCAGAATGCGGCTGAGAATTGTCTTGAAGACGAAACAGCACGACAGTTATGTAATGTTAGGTGCATAGCTTCAGGGGAAATTTCTCACCAGGCCCCCGTACTTGGCGGCAGACACTATTTTCTAGACATCTTTACGCACTCACTGCGAGCTCAGAAATGAGAAGAGCGACGTGATGCTAACTGGGGTTATACTAGAGACACTACCCAACACATCTGTGCAAAGCTTTATCGGATTTTCATAGTCGTTTCCATTTCGTGACCGATCGGACCTTACTTTCGGAATAGCCCTCGTATATCGTATTGCAACGTTATGCGCAGATGTTTAAACGACCTGACTGTATCAACCAGGACGCTACTACCACTGTATCTGAATGTTACACGTTCGTTTTTCCTACTCATCCTCATTAACTTACATTCTTCTATATTTGCAGCCAGCTGCCATTCGTCACACCAATTAGAAACTATGCCTGAGTCATCTTGTATTATCCTACAGTCTCTCATCTTCGACACTTTCCCGTATACCACAGCGTCAGCAGCAAACAACCGCAGATTTCTGGGGCCATTTCTGCCAGATCATAAAGGTATACAGAAAATAATAGCGGTCGTATCACATTTCCCTGTCGTATTCCTGGCGATACTCCTGCCTCCGATGAAAACTCGTCGCTGAGCACAATATACTGGGTTCTGGGTTAAGAAGTCTTACAGCTACTCACATTAATGGGAACCTATCCTGTAAGCTCTTATCTTCATTAACGATCGTCATTGGGGTACTGTGTCAAACGCTTTTTGGAAATCTAGAAATATGGAATATGTCTGTTGCTCTTCATCCAAAGTTGGCAGTATACTGTGTGAGAAAAGGGCAAGCCGAGTTTCACGCGAGCAATGCTTTCTAAAACTGTGCTGATTCGTGGATATAACCTTTTACATCTCGAGGGAATGTTGAAGAATTCTGCAGAAAACCGATGTTAAGGATATTGGTCTGTAATTTTGCGGGTCCATAATTTTGGCCTTATATATGGGAGTCACCCGCGTTATTTTCCAGTCGCTTGGGACTCTGCGCTGGGCGATAGTTTCGCGAGAAATGCAAGCTAAGTAAGGAGCCAGTGCCTTAAAATAAAACCGAACTGTGCTTCCATCCGGACCTGGTGACATATTTATTTTCAAGTCTTTCAGTTGTCTCCTGCTTCAGTGATGCTTATTAGCAATTCGTCCATACGGAATTGTCTGTGACGGTCAAACGACGGTATGTTTGTACGATTCCCCTGCGTGAACGATGTCTTGAACACGTAATTTATAAGTTTGGCTTTCGTTTTGCTGTCTTCAACTGCCACACAAAACTCGTTGAAGAGTGATTGGTTGGAATCCTTAGACCCGCTTAGCGATTTTACGTAGGACCAGAATTTTTTCGGGTTCTTGGGCCGATCTTTTCTAAGGCATAACCGTGGTAGTTGTATGCTTCGCACATAGATCTTTTTACAGACACGCACGCTACGGTCGCAGGTTCGAATCCTGCCTCGGGCATGGATGTGTGTGATGTCCTTAGGTTAGTTAGGTTTGAGTAGTTCTAAGTTCTAGGGGACTGATGACCTCATATGTTAAGTCCCTTAGTGCTCAGAGCCATTTGAACCATTTGAACAGACACGCAAATCCTCCTTTGCCTTTGCCGGTTTCGAACCGGGTGTGCAGCAGCCTTTGCTTCCTCAGCATTTTCCGAGTTTCGTTGCTGAACAGCGGTGGGTGGTCTGGGGGGGGGGGGTGCTCAAGTCGTAAAAACATTGCTTCATAGAGACACATCATCGCTGTGTGGCATTTTCTAGTGATGTATCATAAAAAGTCAATCCAGCATTCTCTTTAAACTGCCATATATCACGCTGTATTCAGTTTAAAAATCCGAAAAAAATTACAGCTTAACAGCAAAAGTATGTCGATTGTTACGGTATACTCAGATCTTCAAGATTGTTCACTTTAAATTGTTTATGGCACACCAAATAACAAGTTTATCTTAAAAAATATAAATTTAATTTTAACCCTATCACTGATGTCCATAAAACTTACATAAATTTCTCAGTAGAGTGACATAAGAAAAATGTAATTATTATTACTTTTTAGTGAGATAATAAACATAATATCTGATGAGTACATTGTGGACTGTCGCAAATATGCACTTCTGTGTTAGATAATATTTGTGCTTATGGAATCACTGTCCCATTTAAAATATTGGCAAAACATCATTATAACGTTCTGAAGTTGTTACTTTCATCAAATCTCTGTTACTAATATTTTACAATAGCTCGTGAATTTTATCGTCTATACCGTCTACTTGAGCTGGATGGGATCCAATTTTTAAAAATAAATCACCAAAGTGCGTAAAATAGACATGCTGCAAATACGAGCTTGCGGAAAAAATAACTCGAAATCAAAGTTAAATAACAACACTACACAAAAAATATGAAATAACAGTATGTGAACACGTATTACAGTGCACGTTGTCAGCATATAGAGGGTCAGTAGCAGAATTATCGATCATCAATATTCTCCTGAAATGAAGCTCAAAATTCGATGACTACCAACGTGCACACGGACTTGAAATGTTGAATATCGATACTCAGCACGCTCTTACCGTTTAGAGGCAAATTTTAAAAGATAAACTAAACGAAAACTCCTCCCAAACAGGCCATGAAGGCCCAAAGGTACCGACTGACCGCCGTGTCATCCTCAGCCCACAGGCGTCACTGGATGTGGATATGGAGGGGTATGTGGTCAGCACACCGCTCTCCCAGCCGTATGTCAGTTTCCGAGACCGGAGCCGCTACTTCTCAAGTAGCTCCTCAGTTTGCCTCACAAGGGATGAGTGCACCCCGCTTGCCAACAGCGCTCGTCAGACCGGATGGTCACCCATCCAAGTGCTAGCCCAGCCCGACAGCGCTTAACTTCGGTGATATGACGGGAACCGGTATTACCACTGTGGCAAGGCAATTGGCAGTTTTAAAAGATAATCGAGTCTAAACAGCATACCAACAAATCGACACTCTGGAAATACCAGCATCAATATGGGGTCATGACAGTGACCCTGACACTGTAACCCTGTGACTGTGTTCGCATGTCAAAAGCCTGAAAAGCCACAGTTGCAGTGTGGGCTGCTGTGAGATGTGCAGGAGGCAGGAACTGACAGGGAGGTGAAGCCATGCCGACTCCAGTCCTGTTGCCAGCTGGAGTAAGTTTCTCAGTTGAGGATCCACGGCGCGAACAGTCCGATTGGTATGGTCCCACAGATTCTAGATTGGGTTTGAGTTCAGGGAATCTGGTGGCCAAGGGAATAAGGTAAACTCATTCTGGTCCTCAGAAGTTTCACGCCATACACGCATGTGATTCATCTGACCCCCTCCCCCCCCCCGCCCCCCCTCATTCACCACTCAGTGGACGTCCAGCTGCAGTAGTGGCGTGCAAACATTTTTCTTCACAAGTAAGAGAGACTCTTTGGTGAATTTTGCATATACAAACCATACTTACAGGTGTATGAAACTCTAGAATTTTCCAAATCTATTAAAAACTGTGGTGAAAATTGAGATAATTAACTAAAAAATTCGATTTTTTTCTAAATATAAAGTTTAAAACGTAACACCTCATTCATTTTTTTCATAAATTAAATAGATTCTAGAGTTTCAGACACCTGTAAGTATGGTTTGTATGCTGTGGAAAATTCATCGAACAGTCTCTCTTACTTATGAAGAAAAGTGTACCTATAGCAACAAATGCAGCCAATAGTAAGTGAAAAAATGAAAAATTTCACATGTAAAAAAAGTTATTTTGTTATTGTTTTGAACTTCCGCTGCTACGAGTGTGAATCCTGAATCCTTCCTGGTCATGCTGACAAAGTTTTATGAATTTATCTTGTAAAAGTCTAGACAGTGGAAATTAAAATGTCCTGTGGTGCCTCTCCTGCTCCAAGTCGGCCCGTTTGACGTCCTACCCCCCTTAAATCTTTATGGAGTTCGTGCATTCCCATGTGTTCTACCTAGCGTCGTCTGTTTTCCAACTGAGGAAAATTTACAATCATATTTATTCATTCTCGTGTTCTTCATACAGACAAGAATTACCTTCAGAAAAAATGCTTCAAATGGCTCTGAGCACTATGGGACTTAACATCTGAGGTCATCAGTCCCCTAGAACTTAGAACTACTTAAACCTAACTAACCTAAGGACATCACACATATATGCCCGAGGCAGGACTCGAACCTACTACCGTAGCGGTCTCGCGGTTCCAGACTGAAGCGCTTAGAACCGCTCGGTCACTGCGGCCAGCTCTTTCAGAAAAAAAAAAAACAGGAAAAAGTTTGAAACGATTGTCTGATTTGGTTAGTGACTGTTGTGTGTGGGTTAGGAGGAGATTAGTTGAGGATATGCAACCATATAGCCTGTTTGCTAGATACGCTGGACCTCCACCTGGAGTTACGGTCTGGGATGCGATTTTGCATGACACCGGGAGCACTCTTTCGTTATCCCACGTAACCTAACTACAAAACTATACGTTAATCTGATGATTCATCACCTGTTGTGCTGCCTTCATGAACAGCGTTCCATGGGGTGTTTTCCAATAGGATAACGCTTGCCCTCGTACCGCTGTTGTAACCCAACATGCTCTACAGAGTGTCAAGATGTTTACTTCGCCTGTTCGATGACCATATCTGTCTCCAAACTAGCACTTGTAGGACATTATTGGTCGACAACTCCATCGTCATCCACAAACAGCATTAATCGTCTCTGGTTTGACCAACCAAGTGCTACATGCATGCAACTCCACACCACAAACTATCATCTGGCACCTTTAGTACACAATGCATGCACGTTTGCATGCATGCATTCAACATTCTGGCGCTTACATCGGTTATTACTGTAACAGTATTTCACATTTGCAATGGCTTATTTCGCGTTCACATTAATCGTAATCTTGTACTGCTAATCACTTAAATATGTTATCTACACAAATGTGTTCCCGAAATTTCGTTACTCTGCATTAAATATTTTTTGGTGTTGCTATTTTTTTCCGTCAGTGTAGTATTGCATGACCTGGTATTTACGCGTTGCTGACTGTAGAATTTCTTTGAATGACTCTAGAACTGCCACATGAATCGGGGGACTGGTAAAACATGTGACAATTGACTTTGTTTCATGTAGAACAGTCGTACGTGACCAGATATCTTCACTGTCACATCACACTTAGTTTCAACCTCAATAGCGAGAACATTTTTGCCTTCTATGCCGTCTAATCTGTCATTCCGAGAAACATTCCGTGACTCACTAAACATCTCAGACCATTTTATTTCGAGTTTTAGCCAGTTCTAGGTCCCAAGAATAATTTGAGCGAGAGGAATTTCTTGGAGGCCAATAAATTCGGGATCTTTCTTACGAATATTTTGGCAATTTATTGATAAAATTTTGACAGTCGAATTGTCTTTATCTGAACTTGGTATGATTTCCATATATGCGTATCGACAGGCGAGTTTTCATCAGAGTTTCTGATGCTCCCCTCTAGTCTAAAAGACCATCCATGTGCATTCCACAATTACTCTGCTAACCAAGTACCTGCTCCATTTGTGTATTGCTACCCTGACCTGTCAAGAGGAATCCTGCAGTTCCTCTGCTGATAACGCAGGTCCAGAAATTTGCAGCCAAAACCATCACAGAGCCAGCGAAGCCTTTGGCTGAGATCCTTCACTCTGCTCCAGACTCTGGGAACAATGCTGCAAATTGCAAGTTCTGCTTGCACCCCGCATGCGGGACCAGTAGTCTTCACCACTTCCGCCAGTCACCTGTATGAACTGAGGATGCCTTCAGAACCCATGCGACAAGCAACGTTGGTGCCGAAGTGAGCCACAACTTGCAGAAGACTGGACTCTGCATGCTCAATAGCCACAAGTAAGGCCGCCTCCAAGTATCGGATGAGGATCAGTACATAATTGTTTTTTTTCCAGCTCTGAACGCTATCTTCCTAAAGGGCTCCGTAATGCACCTGACATTTGAGCTGCCGATAACTAGCAAGCCGCTGCCCACATGTGCCAGCTCAAACCCCGCTGAAGGAATGACCACCTGTTCACTCAAAAGTGAATAGGCAAGGCCAGATGCCGAGCCTCCACATTAGCCCTCTGCCATGAGTAATGCGAATGCATTACCACCCGCCACTCACCCTGCCATGAGGGCATATCAGTGCATCGGGATACGAGATGTCTTGGCAGCAGAGCCCATGTGAGAAACAAGCAACACCTGAGGTTTCCCATGCGACGTGCCAGATTCTCTGCCACAACTACACCCTTAGTCTGCAGTTTGAAGGTGGCTGACAGCCAAGATCACTTTCAGTTGTCACGATCTGCCGCCAGCTCCTCCATTAAGATACAATACAATGAACATCAAGTGTAACAAAATTGATTGGAATCGAATATAATTTGATAGTCCCTTGGTAGTCATAGGCAACGTTGAAGACAGAATCATAATAATATCCTCTGCTCCTGGGAACAAAAATGTGTAAGCTGTTTATTTTCTCGAAAGTGAAGTCTTACCCGCTACTGGCTTCAACACTTCAGTTACAAAAATACATCATCTGGAAATTCTGCCAAAATGTCGTCACAGATTATAACATCTCAGTTCAAATTAAACAGATGTAGTGATGAACTTCCCTTTAATTCATTGGATGACACATAATTTTTATCGTTTAATTCATCACTGTTGCTTTGAGCCCTTTTACTTTGACATTGTTTAGGATTATGCTTGTTGTCTCTCTTTGCACGTATTTTCTCTTTTTGTTCTAACTTCTGACCGCTTCTTTAATAAAGCTGTCCCAACATGAAGATGTCGAAGAGAGGATTTTGGTATTTTTGCAGACCATGTTGTACCCCATGCTGAGGCAATGGAGACTTCTCTGGCTGGTCCAGACATGTGTGCCGGCAATGTTAGATACATCTGTGTTCCACAGTGCAGCAGATTTGTCCATTGTATGACGTCCTGCAGTTACTGGGAACATAATAGACACCAGGCCTTTCCAAGCCAAGATTGTCTGTTACTGAGCCTAGAAGAACTCCAAGTTTTATTGGCCGATGGAAGACACATTTGATTTTATGTTTCATCAGTAATCTTCCTATTTTCGAAGAAACACCACAGATCTGTGGCAACATGACCATTCCTTTTTGTTCTTCACTTCCTTCAAGCTTCTCACTTTGACTAACATGCACCTGGTGTAAGGTGTGGCAAATCTCTCGAATATCCATTCTATAAAATATAGTATGGAGGTGGCACAGCTCATTGGATAAACTCTCTGATTCCAATATGGCTCATGCCCTTAAGCAAGCCACTTCATTGTGCAGATTGGTGACAGCTGGCGGCCTCGAAGTATCCTGTAAGTATAAGTCTGTGTGGGTAGGTTTATGGTACACAGTTCACGAATGATAGTTCCCCATTTTCTCTATCCCCGTCATAAACTTGATATCCAAATGAAGAGAGTTTAGATGTTGTAAAAATGCATCCCTCTGCAGTGGTGTTACCCACATATCACCAAAAGCACGTAGGTTTTAATTTCTCTGACTGAAGTACTTTCTCATTAAAATCTTCCGTATTTTTTTTTTTTTTTGCCACAATGGGTAGCTAGGTATTACGCATTGCAATACTGTCAGTGTATTTAAAGAATTTGTCACTGAGAATAAAAAGGAAGTTGAGATGGTCATGCGCTTAAACAAACCGACCTCTGCCTGACATGGCAGTTTGTGGCTTATTAAAATTGCCAAGTCAGTTTTATAATACCACACTGACTTCCTCAGTTGTTCTGGTACACATACAGACACCCTATTTACATATACCTTTAAATGTTTAACGTTTGACTTCTTCCCTAACAATATTTCATAAGGAGTTTTCCTTTCAAAAGTATTAGTAAAGGTTCTATTTTTAAGGTACGCAGATGCACAAACTGTCTCAGGCCAGAATCTCCTATCGACTCTTGCTTTAGCTGACTGGAGTTGTGGTGGAACCGGTTTATAGTATTTTGTGACTTTAATTACTTATAAGTGATATTTCAGGTAGATAACAAAAATATAAAACCGGTTACCTATTAACAGCGTAACAATTCGTTTGATCTCAAATATGATTATCCGGCTAATATTTGTCACTCGGCTAAAGAAATCTCCACTTGAAGTTGTGTAGAAATGTTGTCTGTAAAGTCGTGTGACTGGGACTAAATTCCATATCATGTATCAGATTTTACACGACTGTTACTTAAGATGGAAGCACTTTTCTCTAGCAAAGGGAACATTTAGTCACAAAATACTACCTGCGCACAACACTGGCGTATGTCTCCTATTATTATTTCAAGTAAATCGTCCGAAATAATTATGCTTCATACATCAGCAAATAAGAAATTGATATTAATTAATGTGCTGTGAAAACAATTTTTAAAAATTCAATCTGAGTTGAATTCTGTCTTTTAAAGTAGATTCGGGACCACTGGTGCACATTTGTTTCCATTCATTTATATCTAACAACATTTATGTTTGCTAAAATTCTCGATTCAAAACTGCCATGGAGATTTTTTGCTAAGATGGCGGCAGACATACGATAGTCAATTTTTCTATTGTTATTCTCGATTTATTTTATATTAAGTTAATGCATTTAGATAAATGTCTGTTGTTCTCTATTCTTTAGCATTTAAAATTATGCTCAATCCATATTTTTTATACCAGCTACTAGTAAACTTGGCTGTAACTTACTAGCGCTAATGGATGCGCCCCTAATTGTGGAGCTGAAAATTAACACCTAAAAACATTAATTAGATTGGATTACAATTGAAATAAATACAAATCCGCATCTAGACAATAGCGACTTTTTTTTCAAATAATAGTTAACAATGTAGTTACATGTTTTCTCTTTGCAGACCTCACATGTCTCACGTCCGAACAGTTCATCCGTTAGCACAGGAAGAAAAACTGAACCACAATTATCACAGATAACAAAAAAAGATTATAATTGTTGTTGTCCATGAGTGTAGTTCTCTGATAATAGTTTTAATGCACACAGAAATTAAATTATTACAGAAATAATAAAAGAATTATCGTCGTTTTTACATGATATAGTCCTTTTATACGTAGTATCGACAATATTTGTTCAAGTTTGTACACTTAGATCATTTTAACAACTTGAGTTAGAACATAGTGTCACGGATGTTACAGCGTCATGACATATTCATAGTTGACCTGTTGTACCTATCAGTTGTACCATTTGTGTCATGTACATAGGGAGGATATGCTTTTAAAGTGATTCATCTTTGTCATATAAATTGATAAACATTTGAATTTAAATATTCTTCCCCATTATCACATCTCAGTTTCTTAATAGTTTGACCAGTTAAATTTTCAGTTTCGTTAACATGTTACACAAAACAATTATAAATGCAATTTTTAGAATGATAGTGTAAACTGTAGTTTGTTCAACCCTACTCATCACTAAAACTGAGAAAAATCTTCTCCATACCAACAGTGAGTTGAGTGTGGCTGGTTTGAATCAGTAGGAATAATCTCTAATATTTCTTTCTATTTGCCACTGTAGTTTCCAAAAGCTAAATTGTGCATTTTATTTTCAATTCAAAACTTAGTCTTCATTAATTCTGATTCAAAATTTATTGGCAATACGTCTGCTACCTGCTGTTTTCACAACATATTCAAACCACCAAAATTTACATACTGAAGTGCATGATACCATTTCTGTCTTCACTTCTGACCTTATTTACATTAACCACATGCTTAAAAATCCTTCTTGTCATATAATACAGCGTATTTTATTTCAAAGCAGTCGCAAGTAAGTTATTGTATTAATCGAAAACTAATGAGATATTGCCTACAGACATGCTTTTATGTTTTTCTTTTACTTTAGGGTAGCTAATCAAATTTCTATCAATTTTTTTAATGTAAAATACAATTTTTATTTCATTTCAGACTATTTCGTCGTAAAGTGGAAAATAACTCATTATATTTCCTATTTCTGTAGCTTGCGAAACTTCACCAATTGCAATTTTTACATTCATACCTTTTTTAAAGTTATGAATGCAGAAAAATAGTTGTCATTACTAACAAAATGATCTGTGCATCACCTATCCAATAACCAGCTATTTCCTTATTTGTGTTGCTGTCTATTTACTTAGTGATTACGTACATTCGTTGGTATTCAAGCAGTAAACCGTTGTCTGTTACGGTATGTTTTGACATGTCATTAATAATGGTCAGAAATAAACTTAATTTCCAGTTGAAATTTCATGTCAGCAATTATGTCAGCTGATCAGCTATATTATATGGTTACATCTGCTTGCTGATATTTCTATCAGCGATGTTATTGGGTTATATTTGATGGATATCTGTGATGTTGTGTTAACTCAAGTTAAATTTGGTCTCTGGTTGTGTTGTGTTTTATCCAGGATCTTAGTGGATAATATCAATACAGTTTTCTATGAAGTGTTTATATTTCACTTTAGTTTGTTCGTTCAGGATTAATGTGGATAATTTTTTGTGTGTAAATATAAATCTGTTTCCTCCTATACATTCATTATAGGTCCTTTTTGTGTTATGTGCAAAGTATCAGCAGCATTTTGCTATCGGTCTGTTGTGTGTTGCTAATTTTTAATGTGATGGGAAAAGGTGGATGGGTTGTCGTTACTTAGTCTAACGTGTTCTCTACATCTAGCGGGTAAGTTTCTGCCTTTTTGTCTTATGAAGAATTTTTCACAGTCTTCGCAGCGAATTTTAAATATGACTGGGTTTCCAATTGCATGACTCTATTTTTGTTTTTATATTATGTCATGTTTGGTAAGCGAGATACTTATTGGTGTTTTTCAGTCATGTGTTAATTTTATTTGATGCACTTCCCAGGTATGTGGTAGATACACATGTACTTTTCTGTTTTATTGTTGTTTCTCTGGTGTGTTTTATTTCTTTGCATATAGTATGTGTCATGATTCTGTGCATTTGTTATGTATCTCTGTGATTATTTGTGGATTGTATTCATTCTGTTGTGCCACATATTGCAGGGTTCTAATTTCTCTTTGTATAGCGTCCTGTTCTTGAGGCAGGTTAATCATTCTATTGATCATGGTGTGAAAGCTAGCATATTTGTGCGATTGCGAGAGGCAGGAATTTGCATTGATGATATTATCAGTTTTTGTTGGCTTCAGTATATTGCGAAATTATGACTACTGTTACTGTTACTTATGGTTAAATCGAGGAAGTTTGTTGAAATATTATGTAAAATCATATTATTCATAGGTAACACAATGTAATACAACAAAGTTTCCAAAAATTAATAAGATATCCAATAACCAGTCAGTATGTAGGGGTAGTCAAACTAAAGACATACCCGGGTAAAATGACATAGCAAGGCTGGACAAAACCAGTTGAGTGGCGCCACCTGCACTAAGTTGTGTGGGAAGGTCTACTAGAAATTCTTTTCCTATGTATATGGTGGTGAGCTGCAAGCTTCCGTCTTGGTAGTGTGAACGAAAATCTTCGCATCTATTCATTGATTAGTTTTTTAGGTTATTACATGTTTGAGAAATGCGTATGTTAACTTATAAAGCATACTTTTAGCTATGTGTTGAGACGTAAAAGATTCTGATAGAGAACGCAGTAGTTGAATGTACCTCTAATAAATCAAAGAAGGCTTTTCAGGCTGTAGTGACATACCATTTTTCAGGGCGAAATGACACAGTAATCATTTTACTCCGATGTGGATTCTAGTTATATTCTGTGTGATCTTTGATATTAATTAAGCTATTTATTTTACGTATCTTTACACATTAACAACAGCAGCAATAGGTCACTCTATAATAAAGTAAATTAACAGAAATATTAAATATGAACTGATAAATGTAAAATGATACACAAATGCAATAAATTTACGTAGGCAAAATACAAGCACTGAATTTTCGCTTTCACATGGCAAGCAATGAAGTAAGGAAATCGTCAAGACAGTCTTGGGATGCGGTGCACATGCAGCAGGCTATAGATCCTATTACCAGAGGCGAGATGGGATGGCTGTGGGCGTCGAAAGCATTCGAAGTTCCCCATGCTACGCTTAGAAGACGAACTAGGAATACGAAAAAATTTTAACTGGTGTTCAGAAAGGACTGGGTGGATTCCAGCCAACTTTCAACACTGCATTGGAACATGAACTGGTACAACGCCTGAAGCTACTGGAGCCGCCAATATTTGGTATGGCTATGAAAAAGGTGAGACAACTTGCATTCCAAATAGCTGAGAAAAGTGAAGAGGAAACTTAATTCAGGAAAAGAAATATAGTACAAAAAAGACCTTTCTGACGACAACAAAGATGCTTCTGGGGACTGTCACTGTCTGCACTGCTTCGAACTATACTCGCATTGAAAACTCGGAGAACAGTGGTTCAGGTGTCAGCAGTGTAATTTTTGGGCACACAATGGATGTGCCGGAGGAGGCCACAGAACGAAAATGATTATCTGTTATGTCTGCAAACAGATAGGATTGGTGAGAAATATTTAAAAAAAAACGGAACTAATTTTGTTGTTTCATGGATAAATATTCGTGATTCTACTTTCAGTCCTCACGTGAGAAACCTTAATTGATACTACTGAAGAACTATTTCAGGAATAGTCTTTTATTTGTTCTCAAGTACAACTCCATTAAATGTAACAAATATTTAATGTTTATCTTAATTTCTTGTTTTTTCTTACTCCTATGTCATTTTACCGTAAAATGACGTTTTATGCACTTTTTACGAGAATGTCTGAAACGTATGTTTTATTTTAATTTAAAAACGTGGCACCAAGGTAGCGAAATCTTGCCGGCCACTGTGGCCGAGTGGTTCAAGGCGCTTCAGTCTGGAACCGCGCTGCTGCTACGGTCGCAGGTTCGAATCCTGCCTCGGGCATGGATGTGTGTGATGTCCTTAGGTTAGTTAGATTTAGGTAGTTCATTTACCGAAATCTACAAGTGAATGAGGCACGGTACTGATACAAATTTTACTTAACATCACGGTTTATGAAGCAATAATGATCTAGAAACAAAATGGTATATCATTTTAGTCAGACTTCTCCTACTTTATCACCTGACTCATCATTGTTACATGCCGTTGTGGGTTATATCTCCGCAAGGCCAGTTCGAGAACATTTCTCCACATAAGCGGCTTACCACTTGGCGCCTCCCACACTTTTCCCTCATACAATTCCACCTGTGTCAGTTTTCACTACTAACTATGCTTCGCACTATATACAGATCTTGGACTTGAGTGTCCCTGACGCTCCTCTCAGCTTATGACCTCGATTGGCTCCGACTAATCATGGCAGATCTTGCATAGAAATCTAACAGTTGTGGAGGTTCTGGCGACCCTCTCAGCTCGGAGCCCCAGGTGGTGGCTTGTGTTTCTTGAGCTTTAAGAGGGCCCTGTATGTCCGTTACAAAGCTGCTCATAAAATTTATGTTCTGTTGATTTCCTCAGCACCCTTAGTGATTACCCTCTCTTGAACCATACTGCTCACCTTGACTGCGGGACCAGTTGTTCTTTTCCCCTCTATGCTGCTCACTTTATCCATGCTGCCAACTGCTGCGACTGCTTCTCTAGAATGTCCGCCATGTGTCGGTGACTCTCTGCTTGTTCCTGGCTGGCGACAATACCTCATGAAATGTCTTGTTTTGCTACATCCATAACATAACTGCTCTTGATAGCTCGTACTACTTTTCTGTTCAGTGTAAAATGAATTGCATTTTGCACCTTCATTTCCATCCATGTCTTTTAAAACCATTATTTGAATTTTTCTTTTAATTTGTTCGACTGTCTGATCTTCTTTCAAATCGTCAATTAAGTCCCTGATATAGCTCAAAGATTCCGGCAAGGTTCCCATCATGTTGCTTAGATGTTCTTCTTTTCCATCCCTTTCGCATCTCCTAATTTTAATTCGTTCGCTGTCTCTTCAGAAATGCTGAAGAGTGTGTGTCAGTTTGCCCACTTCATATCTGCACAGAGTTTGGAGTATTGTCGGTTCCTTAGAGAATAATCGTTGAATGTTTCACTATCTCAAATGCAGTTCGCTTATCACTCGCGAATTTCAATCACTTGTTCGAAACCGCCATGTATGCCGGGTGACAATTATTGAACCATGTTAAAGAAAATCTCCATAACTTCTCAACGGTTTGCTTTAGGACGTTCAAACTGCACGGTTGGCCACGGGACATGATGGGAATTAGTTTGCGCTGTATGGTTTGGTTTAGTGAAGAAGCCCACTTTCATTTGGATGGGTTCATCAGTAATCATAATCGGCACATTTTCGGACAGAGAATCCGCATTTCGTGATCCAGAAGTCTCTTCACTCTCAGTGGCTGACTGTGTGGTGTGCACTGCCCAGTCACGGAATAATCGGTGTGATATTCCTTGTTGGTACGGTGATTTCCGAACGATATGCGATGGTTCTGGAAGATGATTTCATCCCCATTATCCAGAGTAACCATGATTTGGACAAGATGTGGTTCATGCAAGACGGGGCTCGACCCCATCGAAGCAGGAGAGTGTTTGATGTCCTGGAGGAGCATTCTGGGGACCGCATTCTGGATCTGAGGTACCCAGAGGCCACTGGCATGGGCCTCGATTGGCCGCCATATCCTCCGGATCTGAACATATGCGACTACTTTTTGTGGGGCTATGTTAAAGAAAAGATGTACAGCAAAAACCCCAATACCATTGCTGCCATATGAGGTCATCGACAGCATCTATATTCCGACACTTGAGCAGGTCATGCAGAACTTCGCAAGTGCAATGCAGGCATATCGAACATGTCATAACCTAAATCCGAATGTCTGTCGTGACCTTTACATGTTGAATAAAGTGTCTGCACGCCGAAGTTTGTTACTAATTTACGTTTTTTTTTCATATAATTCAATAATTGTCCGCCTGAATGTACTTTAATGCGGTCAGATTCTGTTCATCCCAAGTATCTGTCTTGTCCATGGTCATGTTTGCTCTTGCAGAAAAATTATAACATTTCTTCATTTTCAGATACATTTCCAGTGGTCTATTCCAATTTCTGTAATCTTCCCGAACAACCACTGGTATCTTAATGTCAGCCACATTCAGTTTCAAAAAGCGCACTTTTCAAATAACGAGCTTCTCTTTAGTTCACAACCGATCACAACTTTCCAGAATAACCGTCTTCTTTTTGCTTAAGAGCCGCTGACTGCTACCATGTTAAACGTATTTATTAAGGACACTTTGAAAAAATACAGTACATCCAATTTTCTGCTGCAGTTTCTTCAATGAATATAACACATCACAGTAGACAGGGTAGAGCATACCAAGTTTTTGGGTATACACATACATGAGAATCTTATTTGGAATATTCATATTTTGGATCTTCTAAAGTGACTAGGTTCAGCAACTTTTGCAATCAGAATAATTGCCAATTTGGAGGATATAGAAATTAGTAAGCCAACATACCTTAAATACTTTCACTCTCTGATGTCATCTGGAATAATATTTTGGGGTAACTCAACATTGAGACAAAAAGTGTTCACTGTTAAAAAAAAGTGGTTAGAATAATGTGTGGGGTTCAGTCGCACATCTTGTCGGCATCTTTTTAAAAGATTGGGAATTCTTACAACAGCCTCACAGTACATTTACTCACTAATGAAATTTGTTCTCGACAACATCGACCAGTTTAAAAACAACAGTGACATTCATGATTATAATACCAGAAAAAAGGAAGACTTACACTATCCTTTACTCAACCTATCTTTGGCACGGAAAGGGGTAAAATATGCTGCTATAAAAATTTTCTACAAATTACCAGATGAAATAAAATGTCTGACAGGTAGCAGTAATAGCTTCAAAAATAAATTGAAATCATATCTCCTTGACAACTCCTTCTATACCATACATGAATTCTTGAACAGGAACAAATAAATCTATAAATATAGTACATGCATTTTGTGCCATTTTAGGGAATGGCGTAAATAATAGAAATATTAATCTTTAATTCTGTATTGTAATTGATATATATATATAAAATCTAGTTTCGTATGTGAATTTCTTGTGCTCTTGACACGTTCCACATCATAACGGCTACTGTACCGTGCGATTGATCAATGGAACACGCAGCCAACTAACTAACTAACATGGAACTAGCTGACTGTTACACACTCATGGATACTCATTATGCGGAGTCTGAAAACCGTTGATAGTATCGATATAAATCTTCCACATTTCCACAGACAGGATGCAGCCACTGCCATGCAACATCAGTATGAAGCACCCAGTGCCATGCTCAATTGGTACGAAGCACCAAATGCCACGCAACACTGATGTAAAGCACTCTCGGCCACACAACTTTTGCACGTAGCACGCTCTGTAATATAACATAGTACAAAGCATCGTCCATCACGCAACTTTCTTAAGAAGCACTCTCTGCCACAGGACATGGACACGAAGCACCTTCTGCCACACAATATCAGTGCAAAATGCCCTCTGCCACACAACATCAGTACGAAGCAGCCTGTGCCACTCAACACCAGTACAAAGCACCCTCTGCCACACAACATCTGTAAGAAGCACCCTCTGCCGCACAACACTAGTACAAAGCACACTAGTCCGAGAAACATTTATACAAAGCATTTTCTGCCATCATTTGATGGGATGTACCCTCTGCCACACACCCTATGTTGGACAACATTGGTATGAAGCACTGTCTGCCACTAACGATGGGTAAGGAGCACTCTCTGCCATGTGACATTGGTATAAAACATCTTCCGCTACACAACATTGGCATGAAGCACACTTTGGAACGAAACATTGCTACAAGCACCCTCAGCCATGCAAAATTGGTTCGAAGCGATATCTGTCACCTAAAATCGATATGAAGCATCCTCCACCATCGAAAACTTGTAAGAAGCCCTCTCTGCCACAGAACACTAGCACGAAGAACACGAAGCCACGTAACAATGGTGCGAAACACGTTATGTCACGTAACATTGGTTCAAATGGTTCAAATGGCTCTGAGCACTATGGGACTTAACATCTATGGTCATCAGTCCCCTAGAACTTAGAACTACTTAAACCTAACTAACCTAAGGACAGCACACAACACCCAGCCATCACGAGGCAGAGAAAATCCCTGACCCCGCCGGGAATCGAACCCGGGGACCCGGGCGTGGGAAGCGAGAACGCTACCGCACGACCACGAGATGCGGGCCGTAACATTGGTAGGAAGCACCTCCAGCCACACTATATTTCTATGAAGCACACTGTGGCATAAAACATCTTTATGAAACGCCCTGCACCATTCAACAATGCTAAGAAGCAACCTGTGCCATATAAAAATGGTGCAAAGGACTCTATGCATGCAACTCTGATACGACACAACCTCTGCCACACAACTTTGATATGAAACCGGTTCTCTTTATTCCCTCAATAATGTGTCGTGGAAAGAACTTCGCGTTCCTCCAAGGATTCCCAATTGAGTTCCCGAAGCATCTCCTTAGTACTAGCTTTTTGATCGAACGTACTGGTAACAAATCTAGCAGGACGTGTTTGCCCTATGAGTTGCTTCGATTTATTCCTTTAATCCTACCAGCTGGAGATCCCAAACACTCGAGAAGTACTCAAGGAGGGGTATTACTAGTGTTTCACAACCAATCTTCTTTGTAAATGAACTACACTCTCCTAGAGTTCTCCTAATAAGCCGAAGTCGACTGTACGCCTACCCTATTACCGACCTCACTACGTCAAGCAGCAAATCTCTAATGCTATTGCATTACAGGATTGTTTTTCCGACTTACACAGATTAACTTACATTTTTTTTTTTACATTTAGAACAAGCTGCATTCAACTTACTTGGAGGGTAATGTAGGCAGAGGAAGTACACTACTGGCCATTAAAATTGCTGCACCACGAAGGTGACGTGATACAGACGCGAAATTTAACCGACACGAAGAAGATGCTGTGATATGCAAATGATTAGCTTTCCAGAGCATTCACACAAGGTTGGCGCCGGTGGCGACACCTACAACGTGCTGAGATGAGGAAAGTTTCCAACCGATTTCTCATACACAAACAGCAGTTGACCGGCGTTTCCTGGTGAAACGTTGTTGTGATGCCTCGTGTGAGGAGGAGAAATGCGTACCATCACGTTTCCGACTTTGATAAAGGTCGGATTGTAGCCCTCGCGATTGCGGTTTATCGTATCGCGACATTGCTGCTCGCGTTGGTCGAGATCTAATGACTGTTAGCACAGTATGGAATCGGTGGGTTCAGGAGGGTAGTACGGAACGCCGTGTTGGATCCCAACGGCCTCGTATCACTAGCAGTCGAGATGACAGGCATCTTATCCGCACGGCTGTAACGGATCGTGCAGCCACGTCTCGATCCTTGAGTCAACAGATGGGGGCGTTTGCAAGACAACAACCATCTGCACGAACAGTTCGACGACGTTTGCAGCAGCATGGACTATCAGCTCGGAGACCGTGCCTGGGGCTACCCTTGACGCTGAAACATAGACAGGAGCGCCTGCGATGATGTACTCAACGACGAACCTGGGTGCACGAATGGCAAAACGTCATTTTTTCGGATGAATCCAGGTTCTGTTTACAGCATCATGATGGTCGCATCCGTGTATGGCGACATCGCAGTGAACGCACATTGGAAGCGTGTATTCGTCATCTCCATACTGGCGTATCACGCGGCGTGATGGTATGGGGTGCCATTGGTTACACGTCTCGGTCACCTCTTGTTCGCATTTCAGAAAAGTTACGACCCGTGGCTCTACGCTTCGTTCGATCCTCGTGAAACCCTACATTTCAGCAGGATAATGCACGACCGCATGTTGCAGGTCCTGTCGGGCCTTTCTGGATACAGAAAATGTTCGACTGCTGCCCTGGCCAGCACATTCTCGAGATCTCACACCAATTGAAAACGTCTGGTCAATGGTGGCCGAGCAACTGGCTCGTCACAATACGCCAGTCACTACTCTTGATGAACTGTGGTATCGTGTTGAAGCTGAGGGGCAGCTGTACCTGTACACGCCATCCAAGCTCTGTTTGACTCAATGCCCAGGCGTATCAAGGCCGTTATTACGGACAGAGGTGGTTGCCCTGGGTACTGATTTCTCAGGATCTATGCACCCAAATTGCGTGAAAAAGTAATCACATGTCAGTTTTAGTATAATATATATGCCCAATGAACACCCATTTATCATCTGCATTTCGTCTTGGTCTTACTATCCATTATCTTCCGTCCTAGGTGCTGGCTTCTGCAGACTGCCTCGAAACTGATGAAAAGCCATTACAAGAAGTAAAATGCGTCGTATTATAAGCTTTTAAAGAGCAATTGTTAACGCCTAACATGAATGTAAGTGTTAGGAATTCTATTCTGAAGATATTTGTGTGGAGTGTTGCCTCGTATTGGCATGAAATGCAGACAATAAGCAGTTCAGACAAGAAGAGAATAGAAGCTTTTGAGGTGTGCTTCTGTAGAAGAATACTGAAGGTTAGAGGGGTATATCAAGTAACTAATGAACAGGTACGGAATATGACTGAGAAAAAAAGAAATTTATGACACTTCTCCCCCCCATGAACCATAGACCTTGCCGTTGGTAGGGAGGCTTGCGTGCCTCAGCGATACAGATAGCCGTACCGTAGGTGCAACCACAACGGAGGGGTATCTGTTGAGAGGCCAGACAAACGTATGGTTCTTGAAGAGGGGCAGCAGCCTTTTCAGTTGTTGCAGGGGCAACAGTCTGGATGATTGACTGATCTGGCCTTGTAACACTAACCAAAACGGCCTTGCTGTGCTGGTACTGCGAACGGCTGAAATCAAGGGGAAACTACGGCCGTAATTTTTCCCGAGGGCATGCAGCTCTGCTGTATGGATAAATGATGATGGCGTTCTCTTGGGTAAAATATTCCGGAGGTAAAATAGTCCCCCATTCGGATCTCCGGGCGAGGACAACTCAGGAGGACGTCGTTATCAGGAGAAAGAAAACTGGCGTTCTACGGATCGGAGCGTGGAATGTCAGATCCCTTAATCGCGCAGGTAGGTTAGAAAATTTAAAAATGGAAATTGATAGGTTAAAGTTGGATATAGTAGGACTTAGTGAAGTCCGGTGGCAGGAGGAACAAGACTATTGGTAAGGTGAATACAGGTTTATAAATACAAAATCAAATGGGGGTAATGCAGGAGTAGGTATAATAATGAATAAAAAAATAGGAGTACGGGTAAGCTACTACAAACAGCATAGTGAACGCATTATTGTGGCCAAGATAGACACGAAGCCCACGCCTACTACAGTAGTACAAGTTTATATGCCAACTAGCTCTGCAGATGACGAAGAAATTGATGAAATGTATGATGAGATAAAAGAAATTATTCAGGTAGTGAATGGAGACGACAATTTAATAGTCATGGGTGACTGGAATTCAAGAGTAGGAAAAGGGAGAGAAGGAAACATAGTAGGTGAATATGGATTGGGGCTAAGAAATGAAAGAGGAAGCCGGCTGGTAGAATTTTGCGCAGAGCATAACTTAATCATAGCTATCACTTGGTTTAGGAATCATGAAAGAAGGTTGTAGACATGGAAGAACCCTGGAGAGGTTTCAGATAGACAGAGATTTAGGAACCAGGTTTAAAATTGTAAGACATTTCCAGGGGGAGATGTGGACTCTAGCAACAATCTACTGGTTATGAACTGTAGATTAAAACTGAAGAAACTGCAAAAAGGTGGGAATTTAAAGAGATGGGACCTGGATAAACTGACAAAACCAGAGGTTGTACAGAGTTTCAGGGAGAGCATAAGGGAACAATTGACAAGAATGGGGGAAAGAAATACAGTAGAAGAAGAATGGGTAGCTTTGAGGGATGAAGTAGTGAAGGTAGCAGTGGATCAAGTAGGTAAAACGACGAGGGCTAGTAGAAATCCTTGGGTGACAGAAGAAATATTGAATTTAATAGATGAAAGGAGAAAATATAAAAAAGCAGTAAATGAAGCAGGCAAAAAGGAATACAAACGTCTCAAAAATGAGATCGACAGGAAGTGCAAAATGGCTAAGCAGTTATGGCTAGAGGGCAAATGTAAGGATGTAGAGGCTTATCTCACTAGGGGTAAAATAGATACTGCCTATAGGAAAATTAAAGAGACCTTTGGAGAAAAGAGAACCACTTGTATGAATATCAAGAGCTCAGATGGAAACCCATTTCTAAGCAAAGAAGGGAAAGCAGAAAGGTGAAAGGAGAATATAGAGGGTCTATACAAGGGCAATTTAGTTGAGGGCAATGTTATAGAAATGGAAGAGGATGGAGATGCAGATGAAATGGGAGATATGATACTGCGTGAAGAGTTTGTTAGAGCACTGCATGGCCCGGGAGTAGGCAACATTCCGTTAGAATTACTGATAGCCAGTGAGAGCCAGTTCTGACAAAACTCTACCATCTGTTGAGCAAGATGTATGAGACAGGCGAAATACCCACAGACTTCAAGAAGAATATAATAATTCCAATCCCAAAGAAAGCAGGCGTTGACAGATGTGAAAATTACCGAACTATTGGTTTAATAAGTCACGGCTGCAAAATACTAACGCGAATTATTTACAGACGAATAGAAAAACTGGTAGAAGCTGACCTCGGGGAAGATCAGTTTGGATTCCGTAAAAATGTAGGAACACGGGAGGCAATACCGACCCTGCGACCTATTTTAGAAGCCAGATTAAGAAAAGGCAAACCTATGTTTCTAGCATTTGTAGACTTAGAGAAAGCTTTTGACAATGTTGACTGGAATAATCTCTTTCAAATTCTGATGGTGGCAGGGATAAAATACGGAGAGCGAAAGGCTATTTACCATTTGTACAGAAAGCAGATGGGAGTTATAAGGGTCGAGGGACATGAAAGGGCAGCAGTGGTTAGGAAGGGAGTGAGACAGGGTTGTAGCCTCTCCCCGATGTTGTCCAATCTGTATATTGAGCAAGCAGTAAAGGAAACAAAAGAAAAATTTTGAGTAGGTATTAAAATCCATGGAGAAAAAATAAAAACGTTAAGGTTCGCCGATGAGATTGTAATTCTGTCGGAGACAGCAAAAGACTTGGAAGAGCAGTTGAACGGAATGGACAGTGTCTTGAAAGGAGGATATAAGATGAACATGAACAAAAGCAAGACGAGGATAATGGAATGTAGTCAAATTATATCAGGCGATGCTGAGGGAATTAGATTAGGAAATGAGACACTTAAAGTAGTAGAGGAGTTTTGCTATTTGGGGAGCAAAATAACTGATGATGGTCGAAGTAGAGAGGATATAAAATGTAGACTGGCAATGGCAAAGGAAGCGTTTCTGAAGAAGAGAAATTTGTTAACATCGAGCATAGATTTAAGTGTCAGGAAGTCGTTTCTGAAAGGTTTTGTATGGAGTGTGGCCTTGTATGGAAGTGAAACATGGACGATAAATAGTTTGGACAAGAAGAGAATAGAAGCTTTCAAAATGTTGTGCTACAGAAGAATGCTGAAGATTAGATGGGTAGAACACATAACTAATGAAGAGGTACTGAATAGGATTGGGGAGAAGAGGAGTTTGTGGCACAACTTGACTAGAAGATGGGATCGGTTGGTAGGACATGTTCTGAGGCATCTAAGGCCGGCCGGAGTGGCCGAGCGGTTAGAGGCGCTACAGTCTGGAACCGCACGACCGCTACGGTCGCAGGTTCGAATCCTGCCTTGGGCATGGATGTGTGTGATGTCCTTAGGTTAGCTAGTTTTAAGTAGTTCTAAGTTCTAGGGGACTTATGACCACAGCAGTTGAGTCCCATAGTGCTCAGAGCCATTTGAACCATTTTTTGAGGCATCTATGGATCACCAGTTTACTATTGGAGGGCAGTGTGGAGGGTAAAAATCGTAGAGGGAGACCAAGAGATGAATACACTAAACAGATTCAGCAGAAGGATGTAGGCTGCAGTAGGTACTGGGTGATGAAGAAGCTTGCACAGGATAGAGTAGCATGGAGAGCTGCATCAAATCAGTCTCAGGACTGAAGACCACAATAACAACAACAACAACATGACATTTCTTGACTAAAGAAGGGATCGGTTGATAGGACAAATCCTTAGGCGTCAAGGAAACGTCAGTTTTATAATTGGGTGGGAGGGTGGGGGGGTAAGTATGATGGAGGCCCTGGTTTGAATATAGCACGCAGATACAAATGAATATAGGTTGAAGCAGTTATGCAGGGGTGAAGACGCTTGCAAAGGACAGAGTAGCGTGGATAGCCGCATTCAAGTAGTCTTCGGACTGAAGAACAACATTACACGACACACACCTTGGTTTTGTGACAGACAGGAAAACATCGTGACACTGGATGAAAAAGTGTTGCTTAGTGGTGTATGCTGGAAACGTAACGCTGACGTATTTCAGTTGGATGAACATTAAAGCACGTGTGGAGACTTTACAGAAATGGTCTGAGATGCGGTAGACAGAGCTACTGTAAAGAAAAACCCTCATTCAAATACACAGAACAAAAAAATCATTGTATATCGATGAATTATGAGGACGTACACTGTTGAGCCAAATTCTGCTTAATAGCTTGTTTTTCCGTCGTTGGAACGAAATACATCACGGATTCTGCGTATCAGCGATCTGACAGTTTGTTGGTTGGTTAGTGGAGGTATGTGGCATTAGACGTCTACGCACAGGTCATGTAATTCGAGTAAATAATGAGCCGCTAATTTGCGTACGCGGTGATGGCACCCGACAGCGACCCAGATGGGTTCCATAGGATTTACGTCAGGCGAATTTGGTCGCCGAGGCATCAACGTGAGTTCACCACAATGCTGTTCAAACCACAGCATCACTGTTCTGTCTTCGATACACAGCCAGTTGTACTGCTGAAATATAACATCGCTTTCGGGGTAGACATCAAGTATGAAGGAATGCAGGTGGTTCGCAGCTTCAGCGTGTCTTCGATTACTACCACAGGTCCCACATAAGCTCAGGAGAACGTCTCCATTACCATAATAATGCTCCCACCAGCTTGCGCCACTGGCGCGCTGCACGTTTCGAGTCACCTTCCACCTCAATGATGGCGTTTGTCGAGACGACCATCGACCTAGTGTAGCAAAAATGTGATTCACTCGAAGAACCGACACGTTTCCATTGGTAGACGGGTGAATTCCGATGTTCCCGTACCCGCTGCAGTCGTAATCGACGTTGTTGTTGGGTCAACGCGTGAAAACTTTGGGGTGATCAGCTGCGGAGATCCATGTTCAACAATGTACGATGAAAGGTGTGCTCCGAAACCCTTGTGCGTGCACCAGCATAGTCCTCTTTCGTCAGAGATGCCACAGGTGACCTTCAGTAATACATTACAGAGCGGAGAAGCCTCCGAACCCCACGTTCTGGTGGACGTCCAACCATTTAGCACCTAGTGTTAGTTTCGCTGTCGTTCTGCCTGTTTCCGTAGATCCTCACGACAACAGCACGCGAACATTCGATCAGTTTCGCTGTTTCCGAGGTACTCGTTCACGGGCTCTGTGTAATAATAATCTGCCCTTTGTTAAAGTCGCTTATCTCAATGGAATGGTTCAAATGGCTCTGAGCACTATGGGACTCAACTGCTGAGGTCATTAGTCCCCTAGAACTTAGAACTAGTTAAACCTAACTAACCTAAGGACATCACAAACATCCATGCCCGAGGCAGGATTCGAACCTGCGACCGTAGCGGTCTCGCGGTTCCAGACTGCAGCGCCTTTAACCGCACGGCCACTTCAGCCGGCTATCTCAATGGATTTCCCCATTTGAAGTCCATATCTTCGCTGGGATGATCACCCGTCCTCTATGCTCCGCTTACGTACTTTTGTTACCGTGTCATGTGTCCACAACGCAACCACGCGGCATCCAACGCCGCGGTGGACAGTGGTCATAATGTACCAGTTACCAGTGTATGCCTGTGTTTTGGTTCCGTTTGCTAATTAACTAATTAGCGACACTGTGACATGCATATCGCCTTAAGTCTGTTAGATCGTGCATAAAATGAAACGTTTTTAAATTTGACACACTTTCTTTTATTAAGTGAGCTGAGCGTCTACAAACTGTTAACCGTTTACCTTCAACACGGACTTCCGATAAATGGAGAGACAGCTTTTGAGCCTAATGACGCAGTAACCAAAATCATCCGCGTAGAACGCTCCGTGGATGGACTGTTTGCTTGTGAAATTTAGTGTCCTGCAATCATGACACGTGACAGAGTGACGTAGGCGACCACGCTCGCTGCGACTGGCTCGTTTGCGATCTCGCGGAACTGATTTCGCGAACGTGGTCGGAGGTAAGCCGATTGATTGGCTTGTCAGCGCAGTACACTCAGGGCGGATATCGCCCTCTGCACCACGTATTTGCTTTCATGATCGAAACGTGTCAGTGTCCGTGTTTGCAACCTGCTGTAAGGCTACGTCGGCACCGTGACGTGCGGTATTCTATTTGCGCCGGCATTTGCGCGTATTTGGGAAGCTTACCTGCCGCTTTCTGTACTCGTCTACAGTGCTCATTTGCTCACTAGCGTGTGTTACATGTGTTAACAGGTTAAACAGGTTACTTTTTTCCCTTCTTTTTAACATCTAGGGTGCGGGACTCAACTTTCAGAATTTCGAAGAATTTATTTACTTGTGCGATGGGAGATCGTTTGAAGTACGTTAAATAAACTAAGCAACATCAAACGTAATAGTGCAGTGAATATAATAAAAATCTGGGCTTATTTGTTTTGCTGTATGATTCAAGAATACAGGTACAGCGACGAAAAATGTAAGGATCGGCAGTCAAATTAGCAGGACTGTATCTTAAGAGCTAGATGAACAAAACTACATATCAGCATCAGCATATGTGGAAGGAGGTGTCCTTTCCCTAGAAATGCATTGCTCAATAGAAATATGAAGTGGACCGAACAGTTTAAGATTATTGTCCCTATCACTTTGAAACTAACTCTTTAATTATTTTTATTGTACAATAAATTACCGAATTTTCCCTGACAAAGACGACTCAAACTTAACCTATTAATTTATTACCCACAATATACAAGCCCAACGCAGTCTGACTGCTGTACATTGACAACATGACTTCCAGGGATTAACACAAAATAATGGCCCTGAATTGCAAGCAATCCTAACGATAATACAAAACCAAAAAATATGAAATTAAAGAAATATGAAAGGATCTGCAAATCTGTTAATTGCCTAAACTCATTTCAGTCACAAATCCTGATAGTGAAAACCCTATTCTTTTTCGTAAGTCACTTACCTCACAGAAAATCTTCATCACACGAACTACAGCAATTACAGCAAATAGTAACAACAGCCAGCTCAATAAAAGGATTCTAAATACTACAAGCTCTAACTACTAGGAAGCATATGGTTAGCAAAAGACTTATAGAAATATAGAAATATGAAACAATTTCCAACTCTGTTAATAGCCTAAACTCATTTCAATCACAAATCCTGATAGTGCAAACCCCATTCTTTTTCGTAAGTCACTTACCTCACAGAAAATCTTCATAACACGAACTACAGCAATTACAGCAAGTAGCAACAACAGCCATCTAAATAAAAGGATTATAACTACTATAAGCTCTAACTACTTAGAGGCATATGGCTAGCAAAAGAAAGATTTTGTTGTAGAGCAGACAATGTATTCAGAAAATTGTACCTTATTCACGTGACATCCAGTTTCAAAAATTATACATTTGTCAATAATTCCACTATCGAAACATTATCAACCATACACTCATTATCATATCTTTCCTTTCATATTTTCTTATAAGAAATTCCATCTTACTTTACGTTGCATGTCCTACCAACACAGAGTCTCCACTAAGAAGAACATGTCCATACACTTCCCTATCAACTCTCTAACTGCAACTCTTTCCAACCACAGAATCTCTTGCCGTGGGCGCAACGAGCTGTCAGTTTTATTAACACAGTCTATAGCGCTGCCAACATACAAACAGGCTACTGACAACTAAAGTGTCTAAACATGGTAAGGTCTATGTGCATATTTCATTAATTATGATATTTACGCACTGCTCAACAGCAGTTTGAAACTTTTTGCTTGGAACGCATATCTCCTTTCCTGAATCTTTGTGTGCAGTCTACACAGGGTTTCCCAGGAGGAATGGTCAGTATTCAGGGATACGACAGGAACAATCACTCGAAGCAAAGAAGCCCAGTAAACATGTGTTCTAAACTGCACACTTTTAACAGTTATGAGCACTTGCTCATTTTCACTATTGTGAAAGAAATATGTTCTGCTCAACAAATGCTCATAGGTCTTAAAGTATGCACTTCAGAGACTATCTTTAGTAGACAATTTTTTCTTGATTTGATGCATACTACCTCCTCCCAAAATATGGAAAGCGAGGAGCTTGCAGTACAACGGGTTTGTTTCAGAAAATCGAAGATAAAAAAGTACTCACGCATACATTAAGAAAGGCATGCATTTAGCCCACGTTCGCTACACCATTTTCCTTCGAACAATAGTTCCTGTCACATCTTTCAGTATTGACCATCCTCCTGCTGCGCCCTATATAGGGTAAGTCTCAAATGCTTGAAAATAACGAATTATCGAAAGCACAATCACAATCAGCAAAAATTTTGTCAGCTGTAAACGACTGTTTAATAGTCACTTGACGGCTAGTATGTCTGATGACGACTGCGACTCATTCAGAAAGTAATGCATTTTAATGCTGCTATATCCTTTATTTAAGCTAGATGACAGTCAGCTTGGCTTTAGGTAAGGTAAAGGCACCACAGAGGCAGTGACGTTACGTTTAATAATGGAAGCAAGACTGGAGGAAAATCAAGACACGTTAATAGGATCTGTCAACGTGGAAAAAGCATTCGACGATATAAATTGGTGCAAGATGTTTGAATTCTGTGAAAAGTATGACTGAGATATAGGGAAAAATGGGTAATGCGTAGTACATACAAGAAACAAGAGAGAACAATAAGAGCGCAAGTACAGGAAGAAAGTGTTCAGATTAAAAAGGACGTAAGACGGGGATGTAGTCTTTCACGCCTACTGTTCAATCTGTACATCGATGAAGCAATGACGGAAATAAGAGAAAAATTCAAGTGCGGGATTACAGTTCGGGGTGAAATGATAACAATCGTAAGATTTGCTGATGAGATTCCTATCCTCAGTGACAGCGAAGAAGAATTACAGGATCTGTTGAATGGAATGAACCCGCCTAATGGGTACAGAATATGGACTGAGAGTAAATCAAAGAAAGACGAAAATAATGAGAAGTAGCAGTAATGAGAACAGCGAGAAACTTAATATCAGAATTGGGGGTCACGAAGTAGACTAAGTCCAGGAATTCAGCTTTATCGGCAGCAGAATAACCCATGACAGACGCAGAAAGGAGGACGTCAAAAGAATACTAACAGTGGTGGAAAGGGCATTCCTGGCCAAAAAAGTCTGCAAGTATCAAATTAATTTCAGGAAGAAATTTCTGAGAATGTACGTTTGGAGCACAGTATTGTATGGTAGCGAAACATGGACTATGGGAAAACCGGAACAGAAGAGAATCGAAGCATTTGAGATGTGGTACTACAGAAGAATCTTGAAAATTAGCTGGACTGACAAGGTGAAGACTGAGGAAATCCTGCGCAGAATCGGTGAGGAAAGGATGTATGGAGAACACTGACAAGAAGAAGGGACAGGTTGATAGGACACAAGTTAAAACGTCAGGGAATAACTTCCGTGGTACTAGAGGGAGCTGTAGAGGGTAAAAACCGCGGGGAAGGCAGAGACTGGAATTGAGGACTTAGGTTGCAAGTGTTACTCTGAGTTGGAAAGTTTCACACAGGGAGGAATTCATGGCTGGCCGCATCAAACCAGTCAGAAGACTCATGAGTCTAAAACGAAAAAAGAAAATGTCAGAGCTAAAGAAATTATTTATACAACATAGTTGTGGTACACATGTGGTACAGCATGTATACCCACCACAAGTATAAAAGATATGAGACAAATAGCAACTGATTTTGGCGTATGATTTCTTTGTAACATTCTGGTATTTGGATGTCATATTTCACACAACTTCAAGTAATTCGTTACGCTATTTTTTCTGGACTCACATTCAAGAAAGACTGTTCAAATCCATGGCCAACCATCCCGATTTAGGTTTTCCGTCAGTTCCCTAATTCGGTTAAGACAAATGTCTGGATGCTTCCTTTGAAAGGACACGGCCGATTTCCTTCCTCATCCTTCGATAATCCTAGCTTGTGATTCATCCCTAACGACAACGCTGTCGACGGGACGTTAAACACTAGTCTTCCTTCCTTCCTATTTTTTACCCATTTCACTGCCTAGCACATATACTCAATGGACACTAGACATGAAAAGAATTTGTACTTGATAACACTCCCTTTCCTGCTGTGGAGAGAGGGTTAAGTCAGCTGCACGAGAAGGACACGATACATCTTGATACAGTTCGTTGCTTGGATTGGTGTCGCTTTAGGAGTAGAAAGTAAGGCGTTTCCACGTCGTGCATAAACCACATCCACAGTCTTTCTGTGAGTGCAATATTCTCCAGTAGCGGGGGTAGTGGGCCGTGCAGGTATGTTGATAAACAGCGCCGACTGATGTATGCAGTAAAATTTACTGTCGTTACTGGGCAAGGGCCTTACCGCAGTGGATACACTGGTTCCCATCAAATCACCGATGTTACGCGCTGTCGGGCGTGGTCGGCACTTGGACGGGTGACCATCCGGGCAGCCATGCGCTGTTGCCATTTTTCGTGGTGCACTCAGCCTCGTGTTGCCAATTGAGGAGTTACCCGACCACCTAGTAGCGGCTCCGGTCACAGAAAACCATCATAACGACCGGGAGAGCGGTGTGCTGACCACACGCCCCGTCTATCCCATCCTCATTGGAGGATGTCACGGCGGTCGGATGGTCCCGATGGCCACTGGTGGCCTGAAGACGGAGTGCTGCTGCTACTTGTCGTTACTAGTGAAATATTCTGCCTTATAACAAATGCGTCTCACCAGTAAACTGTGCACTGCGGATCTTCAGATATTAGTTTTAGAAGCTGAGGATGCCACGGCGGTCGGATGGTATCAATGGGCCACTTGTGGCCTGAAGACGGAGTGCAGCTGATACTTGTTGATACAAGCGAAATTTTCTGCATTGTCTCAAATGCGTCACACCAGTAAACTGTGCACTACGGATCTTCAGATATTAGTCTAAGAAATAAGGATGACACGACGGTCGGATGGTCCCCATGGGCCACTTGTGACCTGAAGACGGAGTGCTGCTGCTACTTGTCGTTACTGGTGAAATATTGTGCTTTGTCTCAAAAGCGTCTCACCAGTAAACTGTGCACTGCGGATCTTCAGATATTAGTTTTAGAAGCTGAGAATGACACGACGGTCGGATGGTCCTGATGGGCCACTTGTGGCCTGAAGACGGAGTGCTGCTTCTACTTGTCGTTACTAGTGAAATATTGTGCTTTGTCTCAAAAGCGTCTCACCAGTAAACTGTGCACTGCAGATCTTCAGATATTAGTTTTAGAAGCTGAGATTGACACCACGGTCGGATGGTCCCGATGGGCCACTTGTGGCCTGAAGACGGAGTGCTGCTGCTACATGTCGTTACTGGTGAAATATTCTTCTTTGTCTCAAAAGCGTCTCACCAGTAAACTGTGCACTGTGGATGTTCAGATATTAGTTTTACAAGATGAGGATGACACGGCGGTCGGATGGTCCCCATGGGCCACTTGTGGCCTGAACACGGAGTGCTGCTGCTACTTGTCGTTACTGGTGAAATATTCTGCATTGTCTCAAATGCGTCTCACCAGTAAACTGTGCACTGCGGATCTTCAGATATTAGTTTTAGAAGCTGAGAATGACACGACGGTCGGATGGTCCCCATGGGCCACTTGTGGCCTGAACACGGAGTGCTGCTGCTACTTGTCGTTACTGGTGAAATATTCTTCTTTGTCTCAAAAGTGTCTCACCAGTAAACTGTGCACTGCGGATCTTCAGATATTAGGTTTAGAAGCTGAGGATGACACTGCGGTCGGATGGTCCCGATGGGCCACTTGTGGCCTGAAGACGGAGTGCTGCTGCTAGTTGTCGTTACTGGTGAAATATTCTTCTTTGTCTCAAAAATGTCTCACCAGTAAACTGTGCACTGCGGATCTTCAGATATCAGTTTTAGAAGCTGAGGATGACACGGCGGTCGGATGGTCCCGATGGGCCACTTGTGACCTGAAGACGGAGTGCTGCTGCTACTTGTCGTTACTAGTGAAATATTCTGCTTTGTCTCGAAAGCATCTCACCAGTAAACTGTGCACTGCAGATCTTCAGATATTAGTTTTAGAAGCTGAGGATGACACGCCGGTCAAATGGTCCCGATGGGCCACTTGTGGCCTGAAGTCGGAGTGCTGCTTCTACTTGTCATTACTAGTGAAATATTCTGCATTGTCTCAAATGCGTCTTACCAGAAAACTGTGCACTGCGGATCTTTACATATTAGTTTTAGAAGCTGAGGATGACACGGCGGTCGGATGGTCCCGGTGGCCACTAGTGGCCTGAAGACGGAGTGCTGCTGCTACGCGTCGTTACTAGTGAAATGATCTGCAGTGTCTCAAATGTGTCTCACCAGTAAACTTTGCACTGCGGATCTTCAGATATTAGTTTTAGAAGCTGAGGATGACACGGCGGTCGGAGGGTCCCGATGGGCCACTTGTGGCCTGAAGACTGAGTTCTGCTGCTTCTTGTCGTTACTTGTGAAATATTCTGCTTTGTCTCAAAAGCGTCTCACCAGTAAACTGTGCACTGCGGATCTTCAGATATTAGTTTTAGAAGCTGAGGATGACACGGCGGTCGGATGGTCCCGATGGGCCACTTGTGGCCTGAAGACGGAGTGGTGCTGCTACTTGTTGTTACTAGTGAAATATTGTGCTTTGTCTCAAAAGCGTCTCACCAGTAAACTGTGCACTGCGGATCTTCAGATATTAGTTTTAGAAGCTGAGGATGACACGGCGGTCGGATGGTCCCGATGGGCCACTAGTGACCTGAAGACGGAGTGCTGCTGCTACTTGTCGTTACTAGTGAAATATTCTGCTTTGTTTCAAATGCGTCTCACCAGTAAACTGTGCACTGCGGATCTTCAGATATTAGTTTTACAAGCGACTGACACAAGTGTGATCATCCATTGGCCTGAGAGCTTACACACTCCGCAAGTGACGCAGACTGCCTGAAAAGAGTGAAGTAGCCAGAAGACATGATAGGATGTCAATATAACTTCGTAGACGTACTTACCACCGGATTGTGTGTAAACGATTAGATTTGCGCTACTCTGTGACGGGTCAAACGGCCATCAAAGTACACTAGTATTGTTATCAGACCATGTGGGTTATATAAGGAGCGCGAACGGTGTCAGATGTTTAGTGACCACTGTGAAAGACATTCTGATTCAGCATGATGCTGTGAGACAGCATTATCAGTGCCTGACAGAGTTTGAAAGTGCCCTCAGTGTTGATGTCCGTTTGGACGTCTGGTCGGTTGGATCGTGCTCTGGGGCACTGAGGCAGTGGCCCAGTGGTGGAAAGCATGGGATACGAGGGCAGGCATATTCGTCTTACGCATTCCAGCCGGCCACGTCTTACAAACAGAAGGGAAAATCCCCACGTTGTGCATCAGGACACATCGTAACCCCTTCACATCTGCGGCCGACATCCGATAACAAATAACGAGCACCCTGCAACCTACTGTGTCGCTCTCACCATTCGTCGGAGACTAGGAGCTGTTGGACTATGGAATTCCGCCCATGCGGAGGCTGCCACTAACAGCACAAAACAAAAGGCTGCGTTTGGGTCGGTGCAGTGGCTGGGAAGCATGGACTGATGATGACTGGCGTCGCATTGTGTTCGGATAAGAAACACAGTTCGGAGCCGTGACCGTTGAGTGTGGTAGCGACCAGTCGAATTCTTCCAATGGGTTGGAGAGGCTCAGCGGTGTCGTTCCTGGCATCATGATGTGGGAAGCCATCGAGTGAATTCAGGTCACGGCTGGTAGACACAACAAACATCGTGCGTTGTCAAGTCTCACCTCTCATGCCACAAGTTTTTCAACATGCCAATGCTCGTTCACACAGGGCACACGTCTCTATAAACATGGTGTGTGTGGTGTTGAGAGACTCCTATGGCCAGCAAATTCGTCACATCTGTCTCCAGATATCATGTGTAGGACAAGCTCTGATGAAACCTCCGTCTCAGTGAAGGTATTGAGGACATAAGGACCAATTACATCAGTTATGGGCCAGTTCACGTGACAGCCTTTGCAACTGAATTAGTCCACGTATCCAGACAAGAACGGGTGTAACGTTATACTGATAAGTGACCTCATACTGCCAAGGGAAGGCAAACCCGAGACTATCGCAGAATCATCTTAATGGCTGATTCATCCAAGGTGCTGACAAGAATAATTTAGAGAAGAATGGAAAATAAAACTGAGAATTTATTAGGTGACGATCGGTTTGGCTTTAGGTAAGGTAAAGGCACCACAGAGTCAATCCAGGCATTGCAATAGAAAATGGAACCTTAAGAAAAATAAAGATATGTTCATAGGATTTGTCGATGTAGTCAACACTATAAAATGGTGCAAGATGTTAGATGTTCTGAGAAAAATATGAGTAAGCTGCACGGATAGACCGATAGTGTAAAATATGTACAAGAACCGAGTGGGAATATTAAAACTGGGGACCTAGAACGAAATGCTCTGATTAGAAAGGGCATAAGACTGGGATATTGGCTGTCGCTCCTATTGTTCAGTCCATACATCGAAGAAGCAATGATAGAAAGAAAAGAAAGTTTCGAGATTGAGGTTAATATTCATGGTGGAAGGATATAAATCATAGTATTCGTTGATGACATTACTGTTCTAAATGAAAGTGAAGAAGACGTCCAGGGCGTGTTGAATGTATTGTACAGTTTAATAACTACAGAATATTGATTGAGAGTAAACCGAACAAAGATGAGAGTAATGAGGAGCAGCACGCACGAGATTAGCGACAAACTTAACACCAAAATTAGGGACCAAGAAGTGAGTAAAATTAAGGAATTCTGCTATCTTGGAAGGAAAGTAACACGTAACGAGGTAAGTAAGGAGGACATGAAAAGCAAATTAGCAGGACAAAAAGTCTCTGCCGGCCGGAGTGGCCAAGCGGTTCTAGGCGCTACAGTCTGGAACCGCGCGACCGCTACGGTCGCAGGTTCGAATCCTGCCTCGGGCATGGATGTGTGTGATGTCCTTAGGTTAGTTAGGTTTAAGTACTTCTAAGTTCTAGGGGACTGATGACCTTAGAAGTTAAGTCCCATAGTGCTCAGAGTCATTTGAACCATTTGAACCAAAAAGTGTCTCGCAGTAACAAACATCGGCCTTAATTTGAGGAAAAAATTCTGAGAATGTACGTTTAGTGCACAGCATTGTGTTGTACTAATCATAGACTGTGGTAAAATAAGGTAATTGAATCATCTGAGACGTGGTGCTATAGATGGGGGTTGGGAACTAGATGGACTGGAAAGATGAGGTGTCCTCTCTGCAGAATCGACCCAGACTGGAACCTAGGGAAAATACAGACTGAGGGACCTTGCCTTTCTCGGGCAAGTTCTCTACCGACTGCCTATCCAAGCACAGCTCACGACCCGTCCTCCCAGCTCAACTTCCGGCAGTGTCCCATCTCTCATCTTCCTAACTTCTCAGAAGTTCTCCTGCCTAAGTTGCAGGACTACCAGTCCTGGCAGAAAGGATTTTGTGGAGACATCTCTTAGTCACCACCTGGGGAATGTTTGAGGAATGAATGTTTCACTATGCAGCGGAGTGTGCGCTGGTATGAAGCTTCCTGACAGATTAAAACTGTGTGACAGACCAAGATCCGTAGTCGGGACCTTTACCTTTCGATAAGCAATGTCTCTGCAATTCCTATCTTACAGAAGCGCTAGTCCTGGACGTTTCGCAGGAGAACTTCTATGGAGTTTTTATGGTAGGAGATGAGGTACTGGCAATGGTCTTTTTTGAGTCTTGCTTGGGTAGCGTAGCCGGTAGAGCACTTTCCTTCGAAAGGCAAAGGTCTCGAGTTCGAGTTTCTGTTTGACATATATTTTTAATCTACCAATAAGTTTCTCATCAGCGCACACTCCGCTACTATGTGAGGAGTTTATTCTGGATCACGTATCCTCTGAACCCGTCAACTTTCATTTCGGAACTCCTTCTGGGTGCTTAACTATAGATAAAGTGCTTACGGAAAACTAGCTGCGTAAGGACTTAATTGATGGCTTTAATAGCTACTTGTTCCGGAATCATCTTCTACTCTTCGCTACACGCACTTCTCTGCATACGACTAAGAACAGTGCAAGGGATATAGCCATCTACTTTTCATATTGAAAATGATTCTACGTGTGTAAAGTTCTAGAAAAACGTGCGTGGTAAAACAAGTTTCAGGTGGAAAATGGCGTTTGCTTAATGCTCGGTGTACATAATGCAGGTTTGTTGGTTAGCACCATTCGTCGAACATAGAAAAATATCGTGTTCGTCATTTCCCGCGTGCAACAGTAGAATCATTTCAATGTATGTGTTGTTCACGTTGCTTAGAATCACTAATAGTTTCCTATTAGTACCACAACTTCTCTACGTTTCGATCGCGGAAGGCACTGGTAATTCAAGGATAGCGCTGGGGCTCTGTAATTACAATTATTGACATATGTTACATTGCAATAAATGGAAACTGAGTATCATTTACTTTCCATATTCATTTCACCAATTTCCACAAACTTTAGTTTAAAAGATATTTCTCTGCATCTCTTGTTTACCTTAAGGGTATATTGCTTTACTGTGGATAATCGTACAGCACTGAGTCAGTAGATAGTCCTGAAGTCTCCTCTTTGGAGATCATCAGTTAATTTTTTTGCTCTATAGGGAGTACGAAACTTTAGATATGGCAGTGGCCCCATTACTTTTGCAGCTCCCGCCCTGTTCGATTTCCTGTCAGAGTTGTCTCCTTTAACCGAAGATATCCAGTCTTACTAAACCAGAAACTCGAGTATCAGTTCCCTATCTGCGTACTCAAACAGCGTGGACTGGAGTATACTCTTTGTCATTTTGAAGTTATTAGGGAGAGTGGAAGATTATCTACAACTATTACAGAAACCAGACTGCATTTATGAGAGTCGAAGGATGCGGAAGGGGGGCAGTAGTAGAGAAGGGAGTGAGGAAGGGTCGCAGCCTATGCCTCACGTTATTGAATCTGTACACTGAGCAGGCAGTAAAGGAAACCAAGGAGAGCTTTAGAAAATGATTTGACGCCTAAGAAGAATTAATAAAACCTTTGAGGTTTGCTGATGGCATTGTAATTCTGGCACACTCGGCAATGACTTCATTTGAAGGGGGTGAGTATTATTTTGAAAAGAGGATGTAAGATCTACCCCAACGAAAGTAAAACAAGAATAAAGAAGTGTAGCCGAAGGAAATAGACGATGCTGAGCGAAATACTTTAGGAAACGAGACACAAAAGGAGCTGATAAGTTTTGCTGTTTGGGCAGAAAAATAACTGACAGTTTTTAAAGCGAAGAGGGTATTAAATAACGACTGGCAACAACAACAAAAGCGCTAGTGAAAACGTGAAATTTTTAACATCGAACATAAATTCAGGTGTTAGGAAGTCTTCGATGAAAGTGTTTGACTGGAGTGTAGCCATGTATGGCAATAAAATGTGGACAGTAAACAGCACAGACACGAGGGGAAAAGAATTATTTGAAATACAGTGATACAGAAGAATGCTGGGGACTAAATTGGCAGATTAAGAATTAGAGAGGAAAGATCTTTGTGCCTCACTTGCTGAGGCATCGAGAAATACGATAATGGAGGGAAATGCATGTATGAGTAAGGGGGAGGGTAACTGAAGAGGGAGACCTAAGTTTGTAGGCAGGTTCAATTGGATGTCAGTTCCCATTGGTACACAAATATGAAAAGGCTTGCAAACGATGGAATAGGGTGGAGAACTGTATGTCTTCTAAAATTGGGGTGAATAAACAATTAAATTCTGAGCCTCCATACTATTACAAGGAAAATCCATTTTCATCGATTTTATCGACAAACAGTGATGAATTATAGAGGTTTTTGTAGGCAACACTCTACAGCTGTTAGATATTTTGAAATATATATATATATATATATATATATATATATATATATATATATATATATATGTGTGTGTGTGTGTGTGTGTGTGTGTGTGTGTGTCCTCACCTCTACAATGTGGGTATGTTTAATGGGTTATTAACTCCTTCAATTTACTTAAGTAGGATTTTGTTGTCATTTCAAGATGTATGTAGTTTGGAGAAAGACCACTCACAGATTTTTTTAGACCTTCGGTTTTACTTGGGACTGACCCTATGTGATCAGTTTTATAGAAACAGATACGATAAACACTACATTGGTTGCTATCAGATGGAGGGGTGATATTTTGCAGTCTTATTTCAGGTGCATGCTGCAACATTTTTCACGTACTCTGTAAGGTTTTTTATCAAGTACATTACCAAATATTTTTCCTCTCCAGGTGCATATCAGTAGCTACTGCCAGTAATAGTTTTCCTTTAAAATTATCAGTCGTCTGCCTGTATGACTGATATAAAGTTACATGACATAGGGTGCACATATCCTTATACACTTGATTGACTTTGATGACAATGGCACTAAGATGAGTGATAATGCTTCCAATCGTTGCTTACTTTCTTTCTCTGTCACAGTTTAAAAATATATTGTTTTATTATTTTAGCATAATATTCATACTGACTGATGTATTTATTTTAGATATACTTTAAAATGTAATTTTATATGATTTTTGTCAATGAAACATACCTGGTATTTCCTCTCCCTAGAATATATTTGCTACTGTTGTACATAGCCAATACGAACTCTTATGTTCCTATCCTTATATAAGTTGATGATATACTTACTATATAACTAATTTTTTTTAAAACCTGTGATGGGATTTTACGTGACTTGAGGTACTATTGGTTTACCTAATAGCATAGCTTACCCCTTAAGTAATTAAGAATCTGAACCTCAATATGAGGTAGTTTAGGTACAAGTTTTTATCTATGGTCACGTGAATCTCAGTTTAATGTGATACCACTAGTTTTACACAAAATCCATGTCATATAATGTTTAAGATGTAATTTTCGTGTGTGTCCTTGACAGTCACGTCTTATCAAAAACATGATAATACAAATAGAAATAAATGTCACTTCACTACCTAGGTACTACAATTATTAAGTTGTTAATTAAGGCTCATGGGATTAGAGGCATAAGCACAAGGTGGAGGACATCTCTTACTTAAATGTTACACAAATCCCCATCTGTGGTCTTAGTTTCAAGTGCCTGAAGCCATGATTTGGCTATCCAGGGACAGAGATATTACCCATCACCCAAGGTCCAAATACCATATAAACAGACACTTACCATCAAAATTCTACACAGATCATAGTGTTCTTGGGATTACACCATCCGTTACTCAATATCTAGGTTCTGTGCTATCTGTTGCCTGAGGTCTGGATTTCATGTGTATATGTGATCTGATTATAGGGATTTGTGGAACCTTCCACTTAAGATTGTTAATTAGACATTACAGGACAGTGTCTAAGAGATATATTTCTTGGGATTGAATTTATTTGTGGGCTTTTCACTGAAACTCTCTATTAAACAATAAATAAATTGAATATGCTACTTTCAGTGCCTCATGTGGAAATTAATACCAACAAAATCTGGATAGAGATGTTTGGTAGTATGATTAATTGTCTACATGTGTTAAACTGAGTTTATTCTGTAGAGCTTTTACTGCTAGCTAATGGTTTCCACAAGGACAAAATAGTTCTTAATAAGATCTGGCAGTCACTGTAACACAAATTTAAAGTCAGACAAGATGAATGGTTCTTACAGACAGTTGGTTTCTATGTCTGGCTTCAGCACCTCTTATGCTGTTATTGCATTTGTTGATCTATGTACATAATAACTTCTTCTGCAATTATCACGTAGTATAACAGTTTTTAATCTTCTACTCCACTACAGTCCTTTAAATTGAGTTCTTTCACAGTGTTTAGTTCAAATAAATACTTCCTTTTTCATTTCTGTAACATTCAAGTCAATGTACCACTTTATAACAGGTTATGTATTTATGTTCTTACTCATGCTTTTTTGCATTTCTATTATTGTAATAATAGAATTTCAGGTATTCATACTTTATATGTGTTTCAACTTGACCTCTTTTATATTCACATAGTGTATGTACCTTTGACAGTTATTATGTGTCAGATATTAAATGTGGAGTTATCACTAAGTGTACATTACCACACTGTATTTGTACAAAGGCACAGTTCATTTTTATGGAACGTCTTAAGACAGACCATTATGAGAATTATATATATTCTACATTTAGTTGGTTCATACATGACAAAAATATATGTTTAATCCACTAAGGTACACTGTATAAGTACTATGGTTTTAAAAACGAACTGTTTCTAATTCCTCAATTTCCTGTAATGCTTGTGTATTTTCTATATTCGTCTCCTTTGCAACTTATAGTTTTCTCCTTTAAAAATGATTGTAATAATTGGAACCATTGTACAGCTGATGACACAAATATACACTCCTGGAAATGGAAAAAAGAACACATTGACACCGGTGTGTCAGACCCACCATACTTGCTCCGGACACTGCGAGAGGGCTGTACAAGCAATGATCACACGCACGGCACAGCGGACACACCAGGAACCGCGGTGTTGGCCGTCGAATGGCGCTAGCTGCGCAGCATTTGTGCACCGCCGCCGTCAGTGTCAGCCAGTTTGCCGTGGCATACGGAGCTCCATCGCAGTCTTTAACACTGGTAGCATGCCGCGACAGCGTGGACGTGAACCGTATGTGCAGTTGACGGACTTTGAGCGAGGGCGTATAGTGGGCATGCGGGAGGCCGGGTGGACGTACCGCCGAATTGCTGAACACGTGGGGCGTGAGGTCTCCACAGTACATCGATGTTGTCGCCAGTGGTCGGCGGAAGGTGCACGTGCCCGTCGACCTGGGACCGGACCGCAGCGACGCACGGATGCACGCCAAGACCGTAGGATCCTACGCAGTGCCGTAGGGGACCGCACCGCCACTTCCCAGCAAATTAGGGACACTGTTGCTCCTGGGGTATCGGCGAGGACCATTCGCAACCGTCTCCATGAAGCTGGGCTACGGTCCCGCACACCGTTAGGCCGTCTTCCGCTCACGCCCCAACATCGTGCAGCCCGCCTCCAGTGGTGTCGCGACAGGCGTGAATGGAGGGACGAATGGAGACGTGTCGTCTTCAGCGATGAGAGTCGCTTCTGGCTTGGTGCCAATGATGGTCGTATGCGTGTTTGTCGCCGTGCAGGTGAGCGCCACAATCAGGACTGCATACGACCGAGGCACACAGGGCCAACACCCGGCATCATGGTGTGGGGAGCGATCTCCTACACTGGCCGTACACCACTGGTGATCGTCGAGGGGACACTGAATAGTGCACGGTACATCGTCATCGAACCCATCGTTCTACCATTCCTAGACCGGCAAGGGAACTTGCTGTTCCAACAGGACAATGCACGTCCGCATGTATCCCGTGCCACCCTACGTGCTCTAGAAGGTGTAAGTGAACTACCCTGGCCAGCAAGATCTCCGGATCTGTCCCCCATTGAGCATGTTTGGGACTGGATGAAGCGTCGTCTCACGCGGTCTGCACGTCCAGCACGAACGCTGGTCCAACTGAGGCGCCAGGTGGAAATGGCATGGCAAGCCGTTCCACAGGACTACATCCAGCATCTCTACGATCGTCTCCATGGGAGAATAGCAGCCTGCATTGCTGCGAAAGGTGGATATACACTGTACTAGTGCCGACATTGTGCATGCTCTGTTGCCTGTGTCTATGTGCCTGTGGTTCTGTCAGTGTGATCATGTGATGTATCTGACCCCAGGAATGTGTCAATAAAGTTTCCCCTTCCTGGGACAATGAATTCACGGTGTTCTTATTTCAATTTCCAGGAGTGTAGTTTCTGAAGTAATGAATTACAATGGTTGCAGTCCATTCCAGGAGTCTGGTCCCAGGGATCACTTGTGCTGGCACAGTGTTCCATCTACCAAGTAATAAGTAGAAACGTGTGACCATAGACTGAATTTATTATGTAAAAACAGTCAACAAAAATAGTCACAGCATCAACATGCGTCAGACATATTTTCCCATTGCTGCCCCTAACTATGGAAAGCAGTCATAAAAATACAGGTAGTGTATTGTTAGTCACAATGACTGACCTCAACATTAAGTCACTCTGAACTGCCTGAGGCGTCTCCTAAAGACCTTTATGTATATATGATGCCTCTTTTCATTAGTTTAAGAGATATGAGGTGAGAACATGCATGAATAAGTAATTAATAGTAAACTGAAGCTGCCTGATGGCTATTACTTTCCTTATTTCAACATAAAAGAATTTGTCTCTAATACATTAAATTAATGTTAATGTATAGCAATGTGGTAGAAAAAATACTTCAGTCAACTACTACTGCCAAAAATCGTTATGACATCGTAGAAAAGTAAAATAACGTTTAGGTTACAGTTGTATGTGTAAAATTTGTTCCTACCATCAATTGAATGAATGTTATTTTTAAAACAGCCGTTTAACTGAATTTTAATATTGCAACATATTGCTTACGTTAATTATGACATGGTTTTGCAATTAGCCAAATTACCAGGTCTCCCGTGGAACCTTCTGTCCTATTACAGTCTTTGTAGAACTTCAGTTCATTGTATCAAAATATAGGATTATGAATTTAGCTGATTACAACATTCGAAATATGGACTTGTTACATGAATCCGAAAGTGCAGCTTCTATTGAATCAGCAAGCAATCAGCATTGTTGTACTGTTTTTTATAAACATATTATATGTATAAAAAAGTACAATTTATGTAATATCATTTTAGGTTAGCGTCAAAGAGTCTGTTGATAGCCACCATGATCGACTTTTCTTCAATAATCGACAGTCGGCTATGAAATTATATCACAGTTATCAGTCATTTCTCGAAGTGAAGGCCACGACAACAGTTACAGTATTTTCTGACAGAGGTGCTGCGAAATCGTAGAGATATTCTTTAGTATTTACTACACTGATGTAGGAACAAATCAATTTAATATATCTGTACATAAAATCAAACATCTATCCTTCATAGGATGCTGGTCAGCAATATTATGTGTGACGATCAGTAATATTCAAGTAGTCAATCATTTCAAATTTCTCCTCTGTTAGTCTAGTTTATCCAAGAAACAGATACTGTCGATAAGCTGGAAAATTGCTCTCCAATGAGTGGAAAACTTAGAAGACCATTTTCAAAAATAACCAGAGTTATACGACAAAGAAATTATATAGGTCTTTGTCGGTGTTGGAACAATGCTCCGACGATCATGATTTAATGAATCTTCCAGATCCACGAAAGAACATGAACCTCGGGCATAGTGTGAGCAATAAAACGTGATGTGGCATCACTGCGTCATTTAACTTGAAGTTAGTGCTACATGAGAAAACTGACGAATATGTGATGAGTGGCACTTACCTTGTGTCGTGCAAGCTCCACCCATAGCATACGGAATCTAAATAAAGTTTGTGTTGTTCTGGTTTGATAATAGAGGATACACGGGGAATACTCATACTGTAGTCCGGTAATACCTATCATGGTTAGTCAAGCACCCAATGTAGGTCAACACTGCATGCGAACTGGATTTTTTCGGCGGAGAGCGTCTCATGCATTTCTACAACTACATATACGCTTTCCAAGCCACTGTTGAGTGCACATGAGAAGGTACTTCGTATACAGGGTTTCACGAGATCGGCGTCGCCTGTTTTGCGAAACTTCCCTCTCACGTTCTCCGATCACAGTTCCGTACTTCCGTATGGGCTATACAGACCTTTTACGAACCTTACAGAGCGTCTCAGAATTCGTTCGCTGCCTCTTGTAATTCCTAATTGATGAGGAATACAAACGATGGAACTGGTCGCACTTTCACGTTCTCCGAACACAGTTCCATACTTTCGTAGGGGCTATACAGACCTTTTACGAACCTTGCAGCGAGTCTCAGAATTCGTTCGATGTGTCTTGTAATTCCTAATTGATGAGGACTACAAACGATGGAACTGGTCGCACTTTCGTCTTTTATTCGATTTCTGCACAAATGTACCGCGCATTCGCAGGATTCATCCAACAAGTCAGTCTTTCATTCACCCGCTCTAATAATGATTTAGGTTAACGTTCCATTTCAAACAGTTTCTTAGTATTCTTTTCAGTTTTTTTTGTTCGTTGAATATCATTTAAAGATATTTACCATTCATTACACCCGGTGAGTCGAAATATATAGCTAGTGCAGTCACGAGATGTCCTTAGATTGCGGGTACTCATCCATCAACTATACTACAGCCATTAAAATTGCTACACCAAGAAGATGACGTGCTACAGACGCGAAATTTAACCGACAGGAAGAAGATACCGTGATGTGCAAATGATTAGCTTTTCAGAGCATTCACACAAGGTTGGCGCCGGTGGCGATACCTACAACGTGCTGACATGAGGGAAGTTTCCAACCGATTTCTCATACACAAACAGCAGTTGACCGGCGTTGCATGGTGAAACGTTGTTGTGATGCCTCGTGTAAGGAGGAGAAATGCGTACCATCACGTTTCCGACTTTGATAAAGGTCGGATTGTAGCGTATCGCGGATGCGGTTTATCGTATCGCGACATTGCTGCTCGCGTTGGTCGAGATACAATGACTGTTAGCAGCATATGGAATCGGTGGGTTCAGGAGGGTAATACGGAACGCCGTGCTGGATCCCAACGGCCTCGTATCACTAACAGTCGAGATGACACGCATCTTATCCGCATTGCTGTAACGGATCGTGCAGCCACGTCTCGATCCGTGAGTCAACAGATGGGGACGTTTGAAAGACAACAATCATCTGCACGAACAGTTCGACGACGTTTCCAACAGCATGGACTCTCAGCTCGGAGACCATGGCTGCGGTTACCCTTGACGCTGCATCACAGACAGGAGCGCCTGCGATGGTGTACTCAACGACGAACCTGGGTGCACGAATGGCAAAACGTCATTTTTTCGGATGAATCCAGGTTCGGTTTACAGCATCATGATGGTCGCGTTTGGCGACATCGCGGTGAACGCGCATTGGAAGCGTGTATTCGTCATCGCCATACTGGCGTATCACCCGGCATGATGGTATGGGGTGCCATTGGTTACACGTCTCGGTCACCTCTTGTTCGCATTGACGGCACTTTGAACAGTGGACGTTACATTTCGGATGTGTTAAGACCCGTGGCTCTACCCTTCATTCGATCCCTACGAAACCCTACATTTCAGGAGGATAATGCACGACCGCATGTTGCATGTCCTGTACCGGCCTTTCTGGGTACAGAAAATGTTGACTGCTGCCCTGTCCAGCACATTCTCCAGATCTCTCACGAATTGAAAACGTCTGGTCAGTGGTGGCCGAGCAACTGGCTCGTCACAATACGCCAGTCACTACTCTTGATGAATTGTGGTATCGTGTTGAAACTGCATGGGCAGCTGTATCTGTACACGCCATCCAAGCTCTGTTTGACTCAATGCCCAGGCGTATCAAGACCGTTATTACCGCCAGAGGTCGTTGTTCTGGGTACTGATTTCTCAGGATCTATGCACCCAAATTGCGTGAAAATGTAATCACATATCAGTTCTAGTATAATATATTTGTCCAATGAATACCCGTTTATCATCTGCTTTTCTTCTTGGTGTAGCAATTTTAATGGCCAGCAGTGTATCAGATGGGGACACCTTCCACTCACAGAGCCAGGAAGTAAACCCTGTACTGTATGGGACAAATGTGACTTCCCATCGTAACCTTTTGAAACAATAGGGTAATCTTGTTTGTTTGTGATAATTATAGATACAGACACCAGAGTGCACTACTATAATTTGCGAAAATTCTTGATACAAACACCAGAGTGCACTACTATTACATTAAACATCTCTGACTTTCATTGTTGTTTCTAACTTACTGGGAAGATGTTATCCAATGAAGAAAGAAGTTGTGCTTTAAAACATGGTACAAATGTAATACTTAAGTAACAAATATCTCATTTATGTTGAAGTGTGTGCGACGATAACGCAAGCAGTTGAGGACTTGAAAGAAGCCATTTACAAAGTTTTTGAAGACATTGTTTCTGATAAAAGACTGTGTACACAAGTATGCTGAAGGGTCACAGGTCGTCTGACGAAATGTATCAACAAAAATGGAAAACAGTTAGAGAAAGAGTGTTATAAATAATCCCGCAGCTCCAATAAAGTGTTCAGTTATTTTAAAATTCCAACTGTTTGTTCTGTATTCAGTTAGGTTACGGTGGGTAGCGACTTTTGGCCCACCCTGTGTGTCTCATCCACCATATTTTACTTTTGTTTTTAGATGAGGCATCAGGAATTTGACTCGTCATGAATTCGTCTCTTGTGCTAACCTCTTCATCTGCACACTATGTCCTCCGCTATTTGTTCTATGCTTTCCGATCGCTGCCTTCCCCTACGGTTTTTACCCCCTACAGTTCCCTCCAGTACTGCAGAAGTTATTCCCTGGCATCTTAATACACGTCCTGACGCCCTGTCGTCTAGTTCCTTCTTCTTGGCTGTATTTACAATAGGTTCCCTTCATAGTCGATTCTGCGGATAACCTACTTACACCTCCTCTATTAGTCCATCTAGTTTTTAACACCCTTCTATAGCACCACAACTCAAATGTTTAAATTATCTTCTTTTACAGTCTTCTCACAGTCCATGATTCACTACCACGCAGTTCTGTGCTCCAAACGCACATTCTCAGTATTTTCTTCCTGAAATTAAGACCGACGTTTGTTGTTGCCAGGCTTCTTTTGCCCTGCTAATCTGATTTTAATGCCCTCGTTGCTTACAACGTTACCTAGCCACCAATATAGCAGATTTACTTAATGTAATTCACTTCGTGTTCTCTAATTTTGATGTTAAGTTTGTCGCTAATCTCATGTATCCTATTCCTCATTACTCTCATCTTTGTTCGGTTTACTCTCAATGCATATTTTGTAATCATTAAACTGTACACTCCATACAACACGACTTGTATTTCTTCTTCACTTTCATTGAGGACAGCAATGTCATCACCGAATATTATCACTGATATCCTTCATTCCTGAATATTAACCCCAATGTTGAACCTTTCTCTTATTTCCGTCATTGCTTCTTCCATATATAAACTGAATAGTAGAAGCGACAGACAACATCCCTGTTTTACACGCTTTTTAATCCGAGCAACTCGTTCTAAGTCTGCAGTTGTATTGTTTCCTCTTGGTTCCTATACGTATTTTACATTATCCGTCGATCCCTACAGCTTACTCATATTTTTCTAAAAATATCTAACATCTTCCAACAGATTACGTTGTTGAACTCTTTTTCTACGTCGACAAATACTATCCTAATTTTTCTTAAGGTTTCATAATCAATTTCAACGCCAGGATTGACTCTCTGTAGTCTTTCCCTTTCCTAAAGCCAAACTGATCGTCACCTAATGGATCCGCAGTTTTATTTTCCATTCTTCTCGATATTATTCATGCCAGCAACTTGGATGAATCAGCTGTTAAGATGATTTTGCGATAGTCTCACACTTACCGTCCATAGCTATGTTCGGAACTATATGGACGATATTTTTTCGATAGTCTGATGGCCTGTCTTCCGATTTATACATTCTACTGACCAACCTGAATAGTCTTTGGATTGCCACTACTCCCAATTACTTTAGAAATTCAGGAGGAATGTTATCTGTTCCTTCTGCCGTATTTTATCGCAAATATTCGAAAGCTCGTTTGAACTACAGTATTATGTCCCTATGTCTTCCATAGTTTGTCTCCCGATTTCTACATTCTACGCACCAACTTGAATAGTCTTTACATTGCCACTTCTCCCAATTATTTAAGAAATTCCGGAGGAATTTTATTGGTTCCTTCTGCCGTATTTTATCGCAAATATTCGAAAGCTCGATTGAACTATAGTATAATGTCCCTCTGTCTTCCATACAGACCCCAGTTTTGTTCTCAGTCATGTCGTTAGGCAATTGCTCCCACTCATACAGACTTTCAGTCTATCCTTCCACCTATTTTCTTTCTCTTCTGCGCTTAACTATAGAATTGCCTTGCTTTTAATTTTACCGAAAGTTGTTTTCATTGCCTTTTCTATTAACTGAGTCAGTCTTTCAGACGACCATTTCTTTTCCAATTTCTTCACATATTTTCTGAAGATATTTGGTCGTAGCTTCCCTGCACTGCCTATTCATTTCATTCATGAAGTGAGTTACGTTTGTATATTCCTGAATTTCCTTAAACATTTTTCTACTTTGATCTTTCGTCGATCAATTGAAGGATTTTTCGTGTTACAAAAAGCTTCTTCCTAGTTACCTTCCTTATACCTATGTTTGTGTGTCCAACTTCTGTAATTACCCTGTTATGTCCATTCCGCATCAACTGAAGTGCCAAATGTCGTATTCAATATCGCAGTGCCTATAGTCTCAAAGAAGTCCAAACGCCTGTTATCATTCCTCGGTACCTCAGTATCCCCCCTTCTTTGGAGACTGATTCCTCCTGATAAGTCACTTAAGCTTCATCATTACTAAATTGTGAGGAAAGGTCAAACTAGTGAGAGAGGCATAATGTTGATTTGATTATTAACTGCCCCTTACGTAGTTTGTTCAGTATCAGCACCGGAGACGTCGACGAGATGCTGTACCTGTAAAACTGCGTGATCAATAATTGCTCGCAGAAGTTTAGCTGGAATCTGAGCATCGTGTTCCTATGTAATGGCCTTCGTATCTAGTGACGATCGAACGTATCCCTGGTAAACGCGTTCTTTTACGTATCCCCAGAGCCAAAACTCACATGGATTCAGATCAGGTGATCTTGCGATGTGTGCATATGGGAAACCTCTGGAGATAACACGTTTGTGGAAGGTTGCATTAAACAGATCTTTCATTGGCCGAGCGACGTGAGATATTGATTGCCTCATCTTGCATAAAAACAATCATTTCCATACAAATGCGCTCTTCGAAAACAGGAATCAGTTGGTTTACAAGGAGGTCAGAATTCACGCAGCACCTGAGAGGCCCTCTGGTTGTATTATCTTCAAAGAAGAACAGACCGAGAATAAAGGTGCTCATGAGTCCACACCACACAGTCACATAAGGCGAGTGCAATGACTTGCACAGCACGCGGTTTAACAGTACCCCAAATTCGGCAGTTCTGTATATGCACTGCGCTGTAAAATGTGTAAAATGTAATAGTGTATAATGTACCTAGTCACTTCATAGAATTTGCTGGCATCATGTCATCAAGTTCGGTCCGTGCTAGGAAGCGAAGAGCAAATTCAGAACGTTGCTGCACATCATGAGGTTCCAGTTGCTGCTGCGCCTGGGCCTTGTACGAGCATCAGTGTAAAATAGACCGCAAAATTTTCCGCACTGTTCTTCACCATGGTATGCACAGTTCTCCAGACACTACACGAGCACTAACACTACCCGGGGCACGTACTTCAAGATCAGTTGCAGCAACAGCAACCTCGTCAATAACTTCCACAGGGACAGGACGCTTTCTTCCCGGTGTCACACCAGACTCGTTCGTGTTTTTTAATTTCATTATCATTTTCTCTACACCATTTATTGACATCGGGCCTCTCGCCAGACCTTTCAGTCGGAAATACCCTCTCAATGCAGCACTGTAATTATTGCCGTCCACACAAATCAGTTTCACTAACGGCGCACGGTTTCCTTTCTCGATAGCCATACTGTTCACTAACGGTATGGATTTTCAAATGACAGCGTAAATGTCCTACTGTTAGACAAACAAAGTACAGCGCCAGATTTGCACACACATTTGGCACTAATTTGTTTTCCAGCGTAAATCGGTTCCGCATTAACACATTAGCGAATCTACCAAGTTTGCGTGTTATACGATAATTATAGCCCAAACTGGACCTCTGTGAATTCAAATGGTTCAAATGGCTCTGAGCACTATGGGACTTAATATCTGAGGTCATCAGTCCCCTTGAACTTAGAACTACTTAAACATAACTAATCTAAGGACGTCACACATTCATGCCCGAGGCAGGATTCGACCCTGCGACCGGAAACGTATGGAAATACATCTAAAAACTTGGTTGTTTGCTAGCTTACTACCTCATATATTGTAACGCCCCAAGGACAGAAAACCCCAATTAACAAACTTTGTGAAAACTTAAAGTAGGGAAGTGAGTCATCTTGACTGTGACAACAACTATTGGTGGTAAAAAAATTAATTACACTGATAATGTTTTGATTAACAACTATAACACTTAAATACTGAGAGTAACATACAAAAGAGGAGATAAAAGGAAAGGGTTGTCATGCATTGTCTTTTAAACATCTATAGAATAAATTTAAATTCATACGAACGAAGGTTAAATCCAAGGAGGTAATTCGGTCATAGGTAACATTTACCATGGAAAAGAGTTGTAGCCGCATCGGAAAGGAAATTCAACGTGCCTCCAATGCAACTCGGATATGGAAATGTTAGTTAGTTGCTCTTGAGTCCCTCTAGAGTACTATTGCGATAGTCTTCTGGAAGCAAACGGTATTAGATTGTTTCAGTTATGAAAGTTCGATAGTTCGTGAGAGAGAGACCAAAGCCATACTCAGTCATCGACTGCATTAAGTAATCTTTACCGTTATCAACGCGACGGTGATTTTAATTGAGTGGTACTGATTTACTGGACTTAACTTTCGGACTTAAGAACAAATGCGAACTTGATAGTAATGGATCAGTGACACGAAAACTATTCGTAGTCTTGAGTAGGACACAATAATACAAAGATGTGAAGAAAAACCAATACGCCGTTCAATAAAAAGTTGTTGTCAACGTCACGATTACTGGACTGATGTGAAGTTAATCTCGAATGACATATCGGTGTGTGTGCGTGACAGGGACAAACAATTAATTACAAAAACATTAATAAACTATTAGTTAAGAGATAAATCAGATGTGTCACCTACATTATTCAAGGAATAATATTACGTATACTAGTGACTGAGTCTTTTAAACATTTTAAGTGACTGTGTGAAGACAGGAATAACAGACAGTGGAAGTTGAATAATATAAAAAATCAGCATTACGGCGTGTGCATATATACTTATCTACATAAGTGATCTCTGGAGTTACGTTGAACCGTTGTCAATAATTTGACGTAGCAACGGCATAGCAACGGAATTACGAACAGCAATTATTAATCCTCGCTAAGGATGATGTGGAAAACGACCGTAATGGTAGGATTAAGAACCAAGATTTCACTGCTCAACGAAACCAACTGGGCATAAGATAAAAGATAAACAATTGATCAGTTAACAAAAAAATAGTTCAAATGGCTCTGAGCACTATGGGACTTAACATCTGTGGTCATCAGTCCCCTAGAACTTAGAACTACTTAAACCTAACTAACCTAAGGACATCACACACATCCATGCCCGAGGCAGGATTCGAACCTGCGACCGGAGCGGTCACGCGGTTCCAGACTGAAGCGCCTTTAACCGCACGGCCACACCGGCCGGCGATCAGTTAACACAAACTGATAAGACTGTTACTGGCGAACAATAGAATATTTCTTAACTACGTGAGGAACTGTGTTTTACGAGAGTTACAGGTGCTGTTCCACGTCATACTGACGGGAACGAGCATCATTACGAGTCACGTCTCCTCCCGACGAGTGCAGAAGGAGGGAAGGGACGTGACAGTATACACTTGACGTTCAGAAAAAAACAGAACACCTTGAACGACTAGAGGCAAGACGTTCATACTCATAGAACATGTACATTAGTATATTCTGCAGAAAATAATTAGCACTTGAACCGTGTCGACCCGCGGGTTCAAGGTCAACACCGATATCGTGGCGCAACATCACCTACCGGTAAAATGCGTCTGCGCTTCTCGTTGACGCTATAAACCGAAGGTAATGGATCAGTGTGACTTGAGCAGACGAGTAGGACGCCTCGCAGACGTATGCGCGAACCGTACGGTCAAATCGGTAAGTTTGAAAGAGGGCGCATTATTGGCATGAGAGAATGTGATCCATCCATCCGGGAAACTGCTGTTCGTGTGGGACGAAGTGTTTCGGCACTGCAACGGGTGTGTGGAGAATGGTTCACAGAAGGCCGTAGAACACGACAAGATGGGTGAGGTCATAGCCCCGAGACCACCACCAGAGACGAACGACACTTCATCCGAACGGCATTGCATGAGGGATCTGGGTCCTCCTCGCTTCTGGTGCAACAGTGGAATAGTGTAACACATCGTACACTGTCAGGGGTGACATTCCGTCACCGTTTATTACGGCATGGGTTACGTGTGCGTCCACTTTTCTGCTAACCTTTACCGAATGTACAGAAACATGCTATTATACACTGCTGGCCACCGTAAATGCAACACCAAGAAAGACAAGAGGTAGCACAACAAAATTTATTTTGTAGATAACATGTTGACCTAGTATCAAATGATTACGTTTACAGACGTCTGTGACATGTGGTTCCTGCCAGAATCAGTAGCCAGAGTAGCCGCCATTGTTGGAGATCACCGCTGCCACACGTCTCGGCATTGAGTCAAAGAGACGTCGGATGTGTTCCTGGGGTACAGCAGCCCAAGCAGCTTCCACACGTTGCCAAAGATCATCTGGTGTGGCAGCTGGGGATGTAATCTGGGTCACTCGTTGAGCAACCATGGACCACATGTTTTCTATCGGCGAAAGATCCGGAGAGCGAGCCGGCCAGGGAAGCACTTCAATCTGGTTATTGACGAAGAACCTTTGGACAATGCGTGCCACGTGTGGTCGCGCATTATCCTGTTGAAATATGGCTGTGGCCGAGCCCTGAAAGTAAGGAAGGACAACTGGCTCCAGCACCTCGGATATGTAGCGCCGGCTATTTAAAGTACCGGCAATGCGTACTAGAGGCGTGCGAGAGTAATATCCAATACCACCCCATACCATAATACCCGGTGCAAGACCAGTGTGGCGGTGCATAATGCAACTGTCCAGCATCCTCTCTCCACGGTGTCTCCACACTCGAATCGGACCATCGTGGTGCTGCAGACAGAAGCGTGCCTCGTCAGTAAAGACAACGTCATTCCATTCTGCCGTCCACATCCGTCTGTCATCACACCATTGGCGACGGAGACGTCTGTGGTTCTGCGTCAATGGTAGACGAAGCAATGGACGTCTTGCGGACAGACCACTCTGCTGTAAACGGCGTCGAATGGTACGCGCAGACATTGGATGATGCGTTACAGACGCAAAGTACTGTGGTATGGTTCGGGATGTCACTGAGCGATCCGTCAATTCCATGCGCACAATTTGCCTATCAGCACGTGCAGTGGTGCACCGAGGTGAATGCGATCGACCACGTCGGTCCGTCGTACGCTCCTGCATCCAACGGTCACATATCCGCATTACAGTTGTTTGGTTTCGTCCAACACGACTAGCGATTTCTCTGTATGATAATCCACAATCTCGGTAAGCCACTATCCTTCCTCCGTCGAACTCGGATACTTGATCAAACGATGTTCGCTGTTGTCTACGAGGCATAACTGATCGTCTTGTGAAACAACCACAAGGTAAACACACGTGCCGAACGTACACTCGTCGAAATCGCCAAGCCTTAAATGGCGCTATGAGGTGGCGCCACAGGCGCGCATGATGTGCGTCTGCGCTGAAATTCTGATCAGTTGCATATCTCATCGCTGCAAACCCATGGTGTAAATTTCACTTGATTCGGATGCTTCCTTCAGGGTGTTGCATTTATGGTGGCCAGCAGTGTAGACAGCAATTATGTCTGGAACGAACGTCACTGGAGAAAGGAATGGTACCAAATGGTGTTTTCGGACGAATCCAGGTTCTGTTTGTTTGAAAATGATGGTCGCATTTTTGTTCACTGCAGACAGGGGAAGCGGCATAACAGTAACTTCATTCGCACAAAACATAGAGTGCCAACTCTTGTGTGGGATGCCATTGGGTACAACCACAAATGACAGTTGGTGCACGTCCATGGCACTATGACCAGTGTGACCTACGTGAAAGACATCCTGCGACCCTTAGCCCTACCGTTTCTGCGCAACAGCACAGACGCCTTTTTTGCAGCAAGACAATGTGCGACCAGACGTCGCTGCACGAACACGTGCCTTCTTGGTGTCACAGGATCTCAACCTTTTGCACTGGCACGTCAGATCACCATACTTGTCACCAGTCGAAAATATGTGAGATATTATGAAACGATGGGTGCAGTGCTGTGACCCAATGCCAACTACCGCAGGTGAACTTTGGAAGCAGATGATGAATGTAGCATGGATGTCTATACGACAGGACGCAATTCACATCTCGCTAATGGTTATACTTATTGTAGCATACACATTTTAGTAAGACGCTACGCATAATTCGAAAAGTTTACAATGAAAAATAGGGGTCTGTATAATTTTGCGTTTGGTGCGCATTACACGATATGTTGCTGCGTATGCAATTTAGCCAACTTGTTGAATTTTTCTTTAGACTTGGGAGGAAGTCTCTATCTGCCTCCGATCTCGAGAAAACTGATCCTATGTAGCGCGCTCACTCCCGATCTGACACCCGCGAGAATGAAATATTCACAATATCTCTCACATCTCCTAAACCTCTCGAGACATCGAAACGGGAGTTTTGCGTGTGATATGGTTCACATGGCTCTGAGCACTATGGGACTTAACTTCTGAGGTCATCGGTCCCCTAGAACTTAAAACTACTTAAACCTAACTAACCTAAGGACATCACACACATCCATGCCCGAGGCAGGATTCGAACCTTCGACAGTAGGGGTCGCGCTGTTCCAGACTGTAGCGCCTAGAACCGCACGGCCACTCCGGCCGGCTGCTTATGATAGTACACAAGGAGAAGAGTATTTTACCAATTCGTTAACACACGGAACTCTCTTATCAATGGCGATATACCAGTAGCTATACTTCCCTTTTTATTTTTTTTACTCCAGTCACTGTAATTTTATAAGAGTTATCGACAGGCAGTAAAACAAGAGTTTCCTAGCATGAAAATAAACATGAAATTTCTTCTCTTATGTTACTGCAAACCGACAGTATGCGGTTTTTCGTAAGCTATTGAGCCCTTTGATTGCCAATTTTGTTTAATAAGGCACTCTGTTTCAGAATTCTGTCGCAATAGCTACTGTGAGATGAGTTTGTACAAATTACAGTGTGTTTTGGCAAAGGAAGTATAATTAAACCTGTCAGCAAGAGAAATGTGGCCGTTACTTATAAATGGTAATGCTTCTTCGAGTGAGAAAAGGTTAGCAATTCACACAAAAATAAATTGCCAATTTTGTTGGAATTCCCGTAACCCATCGTATTTTTAACACTGAATGACTGGAATGGAAACTTATCAAATTGTTGTTGTTGTTGTGGTCTTCAGTCCTGAGACTGGTTTGATGCAGCTTTCCATGCTACTCTATCCTGTGCAAGCTTCTTCATCTCCCAGTACCTACTGCACTCTACATCCTTCTGAATCTGCTTAGTGTATTCATCTCTTGGTCTCCCTCTACGATTTTTACCCTCCACGCTGCCCTCCAATGCTAAATTTGTGATCCCTTGATGCCTCAAAACATGTCCTACCAACCGATCCCTTCTTCTAGTAAAGTTGTGCCACAAACTTCTCTTCTCCCCAATCCTATTCAATACCTCCTCATTAGTTACGTGATCTACCCACCTTATCTTCAGCATTCTTCTGTAGCACCACATTTCGAAAGCTTCTATTCTCTTCTTGTCCAAACTGGTTATCGTCCATGTTTCATTTCCATACATGGCTACACTCCATACAAATACTTTCAGAAACGACTTCCTGACACTTAAATCTATACTAGATGTTAACAAATTTCTCTTCTTCAGAAACGATTTCCTTGCCATTGCCAGTCTACTTTTTATATCCTCTCTACTTCGACCATCATCAGTTATTTTACTCCCTAAATAGCAAAACTCCTTTACTACTGTAAGTGTCTCATTTCCTAATCTAATCCCCTCAGCATCACCCGATTTAATTTGACTACATTCCATTATCCTCGTTTTGCTTTTGTTGATGTTCATCTTATATCCTCCTTTCAAGACACTGTCCATTCCGTTCAACTGCTCTTCCAAGTCCTTTGCTGTCTCTGACAGAATTACAATGTCATCGGCGAACCTCAAAGTTTTTACTTCTTCTCCATGAATTTTAATACCTACTCCGAATTTTTCTTTTGTTTCCTTTACTGCTTGCTCAATATACACATTGAATAACATCGGGGAGAGGCTACAACCCTGTCTCACTCCTTTCCCAACCACTGCTTCCCTTTCATGCCCCTCGACTCTTATAACTGCCATCTGGTTTCTGTACAAATTGTAAATAGCCTTTCGCTCCCTGTATTTTACCCCTGCCACCTTCAGAATTTGAAAGAGAGTATTCCAGTTAACGTTGTCAAAAGCTTTCTCTAAGTCTACAAATGCTAGAAACGTAGGTTTGCCTATTCTTAATCTTTCTTCTAAGATAAGTCGTAAGGTTAGTATTGCCTCACGTGTTCCAACATTTCTACGGAATCCAAACTGATCTTCCTCGAGGTCCGCTTCTACCAGTTTTTCCATTCGTCTGTAAAGAATTCGCGTTAGTATTTTGCAGCTGTGACTTATTAAACTGATAGTTCGGTAATTTTCACATCTGTCAACACCTGCTTTCTTTGGGATTGGAATTATTATATTCTTCTTGAAGTCTGTGGGTATTTCGCCTGTCTCATACATCTTGCTCACCAGATGGTAGGGTTTTGTCATGACTGGCTCTCCCAAGGCCATCAGTAGTTCTAATGGAATGTTGTTTCGACTCAGGTCTTTCAGTGCTCTGTCAAACTCTTCACGCCGTATCTTATCTCCCATTTCATCTTCATCTACATCCTCTTCCATTTCCATAATGTTGTCCTCAAGTACATAGCCCTTGTATAAACCCTCTATATACTCCTTCCACCTTTCTGCCTTCCCTTCTTTGCTTAGAACTGGGTTGCCATCTGAGCTCTTGATATTCATACAAGTGGTTCTCTTCTCTCCAAAGGTCTCTTTAATTTTCCTGTAGGCAGTAGCTATCTTACCCCTAGTGAGACAAGCCTCTACATCCCTACATTTATCCTCTAGCCATCCCTGCTTAGCCATTTTGCACTTTCTGTCGATCTCATTTTTGAGACGTTTGTATTCCTTTTTGCCTGCTTCATTTACTGCATTTTTATATTTTCTCCTTTCATCAATTAAATTCAATATTTCTTCCGTTACCGAAGGATTTCTACTAGCCCTCGTCTTTTTACCTACTTGATCCTCTGCTGCCTTCACTACTTCATCCCTCAGAGCTACCCACTCTTCTTCTACTGTATTTCTTTCCCCCATTCCTGTCAATTGTTCCCTTATGCTCTCCCTGAAACTCTCTACAACCTCTGGGTCTTTCAGTTTATCCAGGTCCCATCTCCTTAAATTCCCACCTTTTTGCAGTTTCTTCAGTTTCAATCTGCAGTTCATAACCAATAGATTGTGGTCAGAATCCACATCTACCCCTGGAAATGTCTTACAATTTAAAACCTGGTTCCTAAATCTCTGTCTTACCATTATATAATCTATCTGATACCTATTAGTATCTCCAGGATTCTTCCATGTATTCAAACTTCTTTTGCGATTCTTGAACCAAGTGTTAGCTATGATTAAGTTATGCTCTGTGCAAAATTCTACAAGGCGGCTTCCTCTTTCATTTCTTCCCCCCAATCCATATTCACCTACTATGTTTCCTTCTCTCCCTTTTCCTACTGACGAATTCCAGTCACCCATGACTATTAAATTTTCGTCTCCCTTCACTACCTGAATAATTTCTTTTATCTCGTGATACATTTCATGAATTTCTTCATCATCTGCAGAACTAGTTGGCTTATAAACTTGTACTACTGTAGTAGGCATGGGCTTTGTGTCTATCTTGGCCACAATAATGCGTTCACTATGCTGTTTGTAGTAGCTAACCGGCACTCCTATTTTTTTATTCATTATTAAACCTACTCCTGCATTACCCCTATTTGATTTTGTATTTATAACCCTGTAATCACCTGATCAAAAGTCTCGTTCCTCCTGCCACCGAACTTCACTAATTCCCACTATATCTAACTTTAACCTATCCATTACCCTTTTTAAATTTTCTAACCTACCTGCCCGATTAAGGGATCTGACATTCCACGCTCCGATCCGTAGAATGCCAGTTTTCTTTCTCCTGATAACGACGTCCTCTTGAGTAGTCCCCGCCCGGAGATCCGAATGGGGGACTATTTTACCTCCGGAATATTTTACCCAAGAGGACGCCATCATCATTTAATCATACAGTAAAGCTGCATGTCCTCGGGAAAAATTACGGCTGTAGTTTCCCCTTGCTTTCAGCCGTTCGCAGTACCAGCACAGCAAGGCCGTTTTGGTTAATGTTACAAGGCCAGATCAGTCAATCATCCAGACTGTTGCCCCTGAAACTACTGAAAAGGCTGCTGCCCCTCTTCAGGAACCACATGTTTGTCTGGCCTCTCAACAGATACCCCTTCGTTGTGGTTGCACCTACGGTACGGCCATCTGTATCGCTGAGGCACGCAAGCCTCCCCACCAACGGCAAGGTCCATGGTTCATGGGGGAAGAAAAACTTATCAAAGGATTTTATTAACTCTCCCGATGTGAGTAGTATTAAAGTAATAACGACCATTCCCTTCAGGTGGAATGATATGCCAGATGCGAGATGCTGGTAACTCACCTACGGCTTGCCAAACTGACAATGTGTGATTCTCGAATAAAATAGTTGTTACTGAGAAAAATGAACAATTGATAGGTCGCACAACACAACAGTCAGTGCATTGTCAAAAATGGTTCAAATGGCTCTAAGCACTATGGGACTTAACATCTCAGGTCATCAGTCCCCTATAACTTAGAACTACTTAAACCTAACTAACCTAAGGACATCACACACATCCATGCCCGAAGCAGGATTCGAACCTGCGACCGTAGCAGTCGCGCTGTTCCCGACTGGCGCGCCTAGAACCGCTCGGCCACACCGGCCGGCAGTGCAGTGCCAGCAGCTGACCACAATCCGAGCAAAAGGAATGCGGAAGCTTCCGATGTGTGTCTTGTGAGCGGGAGTTAGAAAAACATTGTCATGAAAGTAGAGCTGCCTTTGTCAGCAAAAGATTTCAACAAATAACATATATCTAATCACCACACTCTTTCAAGATACTCCTACTTTCGTAATAATACCCACAATTTTTTAAAATTTGTATAGGCTGTTGTATAATTAGTTTATTAATGCTGATAATTTGTATGCTTTTTCTCAACAAGGCGAGCCAATTAAAACATTGCTCTTTGTGACTGCTTTTCGACTGTTTCTAGCTTGCAGTCCACATGTACATAGTATAATGTCTCTTATTACATCCAAATCCAAATAACGAAAGTGAAACTTATGTACTTCATTCCTTGAACGATTTTTTCGAGATGAGCTAAGGGTCATATCTGTGGAAATTACGCCTTTTCAACAGTTTACAACAGATCGTAGAAATACATCAGCATAACAGGAAACAAGTAGATAACCTTGTTTCACTTTCCTGTCTTGCATCTAAACCACGTGATTTTATAATATTCCTTATAATATTCCTTATTTACTACCTTCACGATGAACCGCCTGTCCCTTCTTACGATCTGAAAACATTGTTGAAATGGTTCAAATGGCTCTGAGCACTATGGGACTTAACGTCTGAGGTCATCAGTACCCTAGAACTTAGAACTACTTAAACCTAACTAACCTAAGGACATCCCACACATCCATGGCCGAGGCAGGATTAGAACCTGCGACCGTAGCGGTCGCGCGGTTCCAGACTGTAACGCCTAGAACCGCTCGGCCACTCTGGCCGGCGAAACACTGTTGATGCAGAAGATATAATCCCAGTGGCTAATGTCTCACCAGTTATTGAACTGTGCTTTGTTCTTGTCAAAAGAATAAACAAAACAAAAGAACTGTACAGAACAGATATATGTAACTGAAAACTATTATGTACTAACGAAAAGAGATGGAGCGCTTAAACGGCGAAAAACGGAACATTACTCAGTGATAATAAAATTCAGTATACAATAAGGCCGTATTTTTCGGATGGACAATACTTTCACTGCCCATATGCGCCATGCCGAAGTGAGCATACGGCAGGACTGCCTTCCCACTCCCCGCCTCACCCCTCCCGCAGTACTCGCGCGGCGCGAGAAACTGTGCCGCAACGACAACGCCGCGCGACCTGGCGCAGGCGCGTGTCGCGTCCCAGTCGCGTCGCGTTGCAATTTGCGCGGTCCCATTTCGTATGAAGTTAACAAAAATGCGCGCTGCGCTGCGTCGCGCCACACGCGCTATGCGCGTCTCAGTTTGTGCCTAGCCTTATACACGTCAATGCTATCACTCACGGAACAAGTTATGAGCATCCATGGGGGACACTCTTGCCTCTTAGGCGACAGGACACATGCTGAACCGAGGTGACTGAAATTGTCATCATTTCTGCAGAACGTACGAATGTACATGTCCCGTGAGTATTAACGTCTTATCTCCAGTTGTTCAAGGTGTTATGATTTTTTTGAACGTGAGTGCCCTACCGCCGTCTCTTTGGTAGATTTTTGCTGAGTGCTCCACTACTGATAACTACTGGAGGAAAGTCATAATTTATAATCACACCAATAGATCCTGGGAGAACTGCTGTTATTTTATGATTCGTTTCGTCGACCTGGGACCGGACCGCAGCGACGCACGGATGCACGCCAAGACCGTAGGATCCTACGCAGTGCCGTAGGGGACCGCACCGCCACTTGCCAGCAAATTAGGGACACTGTTGCTCCTGGGGTATCGGCGAGGACCATTCGCAACCGTCTCCATGAAGCTGGGCTACGGTCCCGCACACCGTTAGGCCGTCTTCCGCTCACGCCCCAACATCGTGCAGCCCGCCTCCAGTGGTGTCGCGACAGGCGTGAATGGAGGGACGAATGGAGACGTGTCGTCTTCAGCGATGAGAGTCGCTTCTGCCTTGGTGCCAATGATGGTCGTATGCGTGTTTGGCGCCGTGCAGGTGAGCGCCACAATCAGGACTGCATACGACCGAGGCACACAGGGCCAACACCCGGCATCATGGTGTGGGGAGCGATCTCCTACACTGGCCGTACACCACTGGTGATCGTCGAGGGGACACTGAATAGTGCACGGTTCATCCAAACCGTCATCGAACCCATCGTTCTACCATTCCTAGACCGGCAAGGGAACTTGCTGTTCCAACAGGACAATGCACGTCCGCATGTATCCCGTGCCACCCAACGTGCTCTAGAAGGTGTAAGTCAACTACCCTGGCCAGCAAGATCTCCGGATCTGTCCCCCATTGAGCATGTTTGGGACTGGATGAAGCGTCGTCTCACGCGGTCTGCACGTCCAGCACGAACGCTGGTCCAACTGAGGCGCCAGGTGGAAATGGCATGGCAAGCCGTTCCACAGGACTACATCCAGCATCTCTACGATCGTCTCCATGGGAGAATAGCAGCCTGCATTGCTGCGAAAGGTGGATATACACTGTCCTAGTGCCGACATTGTGCATGCTCTGTTGCCTGTGTCTATGTGCCTGTGGTTCTGTCAGTGTGATCATGTGATGTATCTGACCCCAGGAATGTGTCAATAAAGTTTCCCCTTCCTGGGACAATGAATTCACGGTGTTCTTATTTCAATTTCCAGGAGTGTATATTTGCAAAAAAGGTCATTCACTGCACCATCGTAAATGCGCTGATTTGAAACGTTCTGGTAGATTAAAACAGTGTGGTGAACTGGGACTCTAACATAAAACATTTACCTTTTCTGTGCGAATGCCCTGCCCACTGAGCTATCCACGCATGGCAATGACCCGTCCTCACAGCCCTCTTCTTCTGGAAAGTGCGTGAGAGTTGCTGACGTAAATAGAGCTGTGGGGGGGGGGGGGGGGTTAACCGTGAGTTGTGATTAGGTAAGTCAGTCAGTAGAGCAGTTGCTCGCGAATGGCAAAGGTTCTGGGTTCTGCTCCCGATCCGCTTATTATTATTAAGCTATTGCCGCGAGATCTTTAGTATCTGTCATTTAGGTCTTATTGTGGGCACTACTTTCCTTTAATAAGAGACAGATGCACAAAACTTATTTGAATAAAACGTCATGTACGCCCATTACGCAAATCGCACTTTAAATGAACAACATGGTTTGAACATGAAGTAGCATTTTCTCTGTCTATGCGGTACGAACGTTGTGTAAAAGAGTATTAATTATAATTTCTATGTCAAAGGGATTCCAGTCTGCGTTATTGCTTGTTTTATGTTGCAAGAGATTCTTCCGGATGTTATTGGAATTTTGCCGGACGCAAAACTAACACAGAACTTCTGATGCTCTCTGACAGAATCGAACAGTTTGCATACGTGGACAGTGTGCCAAGCTTGATCTCAGTGTCATATTACGTATGGTAACATTTTATTTCGGGTAAAATTTGTAGGCTCAGTTTGTACTTCCTTGTGTTCTTGCACTATAATATTATTGTCTCGATTTAACTATTTTTTTGGAATAATCTACATCATTCTTTCATTGGATTGTATACACACACAAGTTATGAAGATATGTCCCGCCGTTCCGCAGTTCTACATTAGTCAATGTATTTTGTTGTTGCATGTATCATGTGATGGAACTTTATACTTGTGTATTTCTTATATGCAATTTTCTATATTGCAGATCTGAAGATGGCTTTTAAATAAGATAACCTAGTAATCAATAAAATTAGTGGCCGAGCGGTTCTAGGCGCTACAGTCTGGAACCGCGCGACCGCTACGGTCGAAGGTTCGAATCCTGCCTCGGGCATGGATGTGTGTGATGTCCTTAGGTTAGTTAGGTTTAAGTAGTTCTAAGTTCTAGGGGACTGATGACCTCGGAAGTTAAGTCCCATAGTGCTCAGTGCCATTTGAACCATTTGAACCAATCAATAAAATTATGTTTGCAACGGTGACTGTTACAGGTTTCTCTGAACTCACATCTTTAACGGGTGGAAAAGTTCGCTTGACTTCTTGCTCATCTTTAATCGCGAATTCGTGTGGACACACTCAAACTGGTGGCCATGCGCAGAAAATACCCACGCCACTTGGTTCCTGTTTTGCGTCCATCTTTTCTTTCACCTCCCGCACAGTGAAATAAAGGTGTTACAAAGATGGGAGAGTGGATACTGTAATGGTTCTCAGCAAAACGCATCATATATTTTTGCGTTAATATTAAGCCATTAGCGTCCGGATACTTGTGCCGTGGTTTTTACGTTGGAGAAGAAGTATCTAAAGTGAAAAAGCAATTTTTACTGGTGATACACCATACCATATATGTAACTCTGAATGTTATTGAGAGTAAAACATACACGTGTAAGAAATTGTTACACGTTTTTATACTGATCGTAATAAATATAATATAATTGGAAATTACAAAGCAGAACAAAAACAACAAATTAACCAATAGGATAAAATATTTTAACTGGTATACGTACTCTGAATCCATTGCGTAATGAGTTAATGGCTGAATAAAAAGTGTTTAAATCCAGTTACCATTTGTTCCCAGAAGTGGACAAACTATCACAAGACTGGAAAAGCAGATGTGCAATAACCCTTGAATAAAACAAGGTTATGGGAGCTCATTGTTGTTCAAAAAATCACTGGAAGCGGAGTCCGGTCATGTGCACCTTTAAAGTAAAACTGGGCACTCATAGGTTAAATTAAGTGGGGTGGGACGCGAACAGGCCGCTCCCACAGATAGTAACTCGCATGCTACATGTGTAGCAACAGAGGTTTTTGTAGCAGAGGGAATGGAGGCGGTGGTGCTCGTGAGGGCATCAGCTGCAGATACACATGCAATTTGAGCGCCAGAATGAAATGTTTGCTAAAAATTAATCAACATAAGTAGCGGCTACAGAGGTGGGCCAAAGGTATTGGTATTCTTTTTAATTAACTAAAAAGTACCATTTTTGCAAAAAGACTGCAAGTGTGTCACCTACTTGAAAACAGCCGAAGATGGTTTGAAGGTTGTCGAAATTCTAATATCGAAATTTAGAATGCTAGGAAGTCAGTCTTGTGCGTATTGCGTATTGTATATTGAACTGGGGATCTAGAAACGACGGAGAGGCATCATCTCGTCGCAGTCCTCAGTGGTTCACAATCCTACAACAGGCTACAGCAGTCCACTCAACCCACCGCCGCCCCACACCGAACCAATATGGTTAGTGTGCGGTTCGGCCCCCAGTGGACACCCCAACCCTCTGGGAACGTCTCATACCAGACGAGTGTACCTCAAAAGTTTGCGTGGTAGAGAAATTATGGTGTAAATCAGTCTTGGATAATGTTTCTTCTTGGAAACATTAAGTGATACTTGTGATGAAATCGTCTTTACACTTTGACTTTTGTTGACAATTAGAGAACCGGTACTTAGAGGACAGGGATTTTGGAATGCTGCCACATGACGAATGATTTTATGTAATGTACTTCGTTAGAGTGATTGCAGGGGAAGTCAAGAAAATTTTTCATGGATTTTTCGCTCCAAATGTGCTCATTTGGTTACACCTAGTAAATATCAGTTAATGGGATCAGTTTTATCATTGAGGACGATGCCATCATAATGTACTTGTCGTGCAGTCCGCCAGAAACAAACGAAGTAATTTTTAGCCGATGAGCGCTTCATTTGTATGGGGACAAGTAGTGTCGAACGAAGGCGTACTATTTTGCTACGATGAGACCGGCCCCAGCTCAGAGTTTAGTATATGAAGTACTAGATTCAAACAGGAGTCCCCTGTGTGATTTGTCTTCCTGAGGTGTTATACATCGGCTTCAGTGCAGCCTAAGTGTTGAGGGGTAGGGCAGTTATGTGCTCTACCTTGGAGGTAGCTGGCAGTATGACCAATGGTAATTTCTGCACTTACGATAAAAGCCAATCATCTTCACCACAGGGCTGTTTACTTGAGAGGCCTCACCGTTTAACCCCTACAGCCTTCGATGGATCTTCCGAAATCGTGTAGTCGACTGTCATTCTCTGGGGATGATGTGCCATTCATTAGTGTTCCATACCGACAGAGTTGTTCTTTAGGTAAGATGGCTTACAGGAATTTTCAAGTGCGTTCACAGTGCATAAGCATGGTGTTCTAGGCCGACATTTACGACTTTGATTGAGGTGTTGTAACCGGCCTGTAGATATATTTTTTATTTGTCCTTAAACTATTAATTGAGTATACCAGAGGGGGATATAATGTGTATTAAACGATTACTGAGTGACAGGAGAAGGGCGACCGGTGAGAAAAACTTCTTTTATTAGTCATGTTACATCTGGGGAAGAACGTTCGATCCGACATCTAGCGTCGCATTCCAGGGAATGAAGTAGTCGAAAGACTGATATGGATGTGGTGACGACGGGGAATAATGGCCTAAGAACAACAGCTACGACTATATTGAATAGCAATTGTTTGCACAAGAACTGAGATAAATATCTAAATGTAATACCGACACTCGTTGTATTGTATCCATCCTGGACTGTCGTGTTTATGGTTGCGCCAGGCAAGGGCTATTGCTTTTATAATTACTTACTCAAACTTGATGCAGTGCCTGTAGTACACTACTGGCCGTTAAAATGGTTACACCACGAAGATGACGTGCGAAATATAACCGAGAAGAAGAATACGCTGTGATATGCAAATCATTACCTTTTCAGAGCATTCACACAACGTGCTGACATGAAGAAAGTTTCCAACCGATTTCTAATACACAAGCACCAGTTGACCGGCGTTGCTTGGTGAAACGTTGTTGTGATGCCTCGTGTAAGGAGGAGAAATGCGTACTATCCCGTTTCCGATTTTGATAAAGGTCGGATTGTAGCCTATCGCGACTGCGAATTATCGTATCGCGACATTGCTGCTCGCGTTGGTCGAGATCCAATGACTGTTAGCAGAATATGGAATCGGTGGGTTCAGGAGAGTAATACGGAACGCCGTGCTGGATCCAACCGGCCTCTTATCACTAGCAGTCGAGATGACAGGCATCTTATCCGCATGGCTGTAACGGATCTTGCAGCGACGTCTCGATCTCTGAGTCAACAGATAGGGACGTTTTCAAGACAAAAACCATCTGCACGAAGAGTTCGACGACGTTTGCAGGAGGAGACCATAGCTGCGGTTACCCTTCACGCTGCATCACAGACAGGAGGGCCTGCGATGGTGTACTCAACGACGAACCTGGGTGCACGAATGGCAAAACGTCATTTTTTCGGGTGAATCGAGGTCCTGTTTACAGCATCACGATGTCGCATCCGTGTTTGCCGACGTCGCGGTGAACGCACATTGGAAGCGTGTATTCGTCATCGCCATACTGGCCTATCACCCGGCGTGATGGTATCGGGTGCCATTGGTAACACGTCTCGATCACCAGTTGTTCGCATTGACGGCACTTTGAACAGTGGACGTTATATTTCAGATGTGTAACGATCCGTGGCTTTACCCTTCATTCGATCCCTGCGAAACCCTACATTTCAGCAGGATCATGCACGACCGCATGTTGCAGGTCCTGTACCGGCCTTTCTGGATACAGAAAATGTTCGAGTGCTGCCCTGGCCAGTATATTCTCCAGATCTATCACCAATTGAAAACGTCTGGTCAATGGTGGTCGAGCAACTGGCTCGTCACAATACGCCAGTCACTACTCTTGATGAGCTGTGGTATCGTGTTGAAGTTGCATGGGCAGCTGTACACGCCATCCAACCTCTGACTCAATGCCCAGGCGTATCAAGGCCGTTATTACGGCCAGAGGTGGTTGTTCTGGGTACTGATTTCTCAGGATCTATGCACCGAAATTGCGTGAAAATGTAGTCACATGTCAGTTCTAGTGTAATATATTTGTCCAATGAATACCCGTTTATCATCTGCATTTCTTCTTGGTATAGCAATTTTAATTGACAGTAGTGTATTATTGGAAGCATATATAATGTTTGTAATTCAATAATCAGTGATTTATTTTACACGTTGAATTGACATGAAAGTATGCTCGTACGAGGGGCTTTCAATAAGTAAAGCAACACATTTCTTTTCTCGGACATTTTCGATTAAAAAAATGCAGAATTTGTTAAGCGACATCGTGGAATATTCCAGTTTTAGCCCCTATGAAGTTCCGATACGCGGCGGCGCTATACGCAGCCTTCAAAATGGCGTCTGTAAAGGAGGTGCGTAACTGCTGTCACTCCTGGAATTTTGGAACGTGCGGACAGTCTCATACGAGATGATTGACGGATCACAGTCAAAGATTTGGCCTCATACTGGTCTAAGTACCCAAGAGGACATCACAAAATTGGATTGAAGCGTTCTTCCTCATCCACCATGCAGCCCAGATCTCGCACCTTCCGACTTCTATCTGGCTGGCTCAGTGAACGATGCAATTCGCGGTAAGCAGTACGTGGTCGATGGGGAGGTTATTGATGCTGCGAGACGTTGGATCCGACGTCGACCAGTAGAGTGGCACCATGCAGTCATACAGGCTCTCCCAGTAAGGGGGCATAAGGCTATTGCACTGAATGGAGTTGAGCCGTGCGTGGCTCGTGTTCCCGCCATCATGTATTTTACACCCTGTTCTTAATGTACTTCCACCTCACTACGTTAATTTAAATTACTACTCTCACTGACTTGCTGCTTTGCCTGACCGTCACCGGCGCTAGCAGTGCATATCGATATATCACCTCTCGTAGTATTGACTGCTATTATTTCCGGGTCGTTGTCTGTCGTAAGCAGTTCGGGTTGCGAGTTCGGGTCGCGAGTTCGGGGTGCCAGTCACTTGGAACGCGTCTGCAACGCAGCCCGGAGCTGCCCGTCAGGGAGTTGTAATGCGGCACTAGTGCAGTCGGGCTGGAGCAGCAGTGAGGTTTGCGTCGACGTGGCTCGGCCGATCATTGCCGCCACGCATCACTTGAGCTGGACCACGGTCTTCGTGGATCGTCGGTCGGTCGTCCTACCGAACGACGCGTTTAGGCTCGCTGATCGTTCATGAGTCTGCTGTGAGTGTGTGCAGCGACTTCCGATTTGTCTTCGTGCGTGTTTTGTTACTGTTGGGTACCGTTCAGGTCTTCGTGCACGTGTTTGTCAGGTTGTGTGTGCAGTTGGCGTTATTTTCCACTGACGACTATTTTAGATGTTGTCGCCATTCTGGGTGGAGCCGGTCGGTTGCTGCGGACCAGGGAAGCTATATCCACGCGGTGCAGTCGGCTGGGTCCGCTGGTGGCCCTTGGGCAGTGTCGGAGCGTGTGTGGAGCTGTCCGATAGCAACGAGACCGAGCGAGGTGGCGCAGTGCTTAGCACACTGGACTCGCATTCTGGAGGACGACGGTTCAATCCCGTCTCCGGCCATCCTGATTTAGGTTTTCCGTGATTTCCCTAAATCGTTTCAGGCAAATGCCGGGATGGTTCCTTTGAAAGGGCACGGCCGATTTCATTCCCCATCCTTCCCTAACCCGAGCTTGCGCTCCGTCTCTAATGACCTCGTTGTCGACGGGACGTTAAACACCACTAACCTAACCTAACCGATAGCAACGAGCTTTGTGGTTCACCGACCCAAGACGTCAAAGTTGAGTAGTGGTTTCATCTAGCCAAGCCGCGCCCATTCATGTTGTGGTGGTTCGTTTCGGTGGTTTGTTGTTGGGGAGGTTTTCCTGTGAGCAATACCGAGTGTTTCTATTGTTGAAATTTAGCCGCCATGCGGTGCAATTAATTATATTGGCTGACTACAATTCAAGTGCACCAGCGGAATTTTGTGCTTTGTGGCCGTTAGTGTTCCGGTTACCTACCCTGGCCACTAACGTAATTTCAGGCAGTGTCCTTTCCTCACCTGTTGTCGCTGTCCAACATGGTGTGTAGTTTTGACAGCTAATACACATTTCATTGTGGGTAATCACTTTCGTAACCTTTTGCGTTTGAGTTCTCACGTACCGATTGGTGGCAAGCAAGTCGTTTTGTCGGTCGGTTCGTGGGTGTCACCTTGTTTGCTTCCGATGGATCAAGTGTAGCTGGGCTCACCACCTGAATGACCTACGAGGGCAGACCGACCTCCCTGGAAGCTTCTGAGTGCCGTTTTCTTTATTGTCTTTCTCACCGGTCTTTAGTTGTCTTTTTATAATCTTTCATAGCCAATGATTTAAAAAATTCTTGCTTTTACTGGACTTTACGTATTTTGAATTTTGGAAAATCAGTTGTGGGCCTTCAGCCACTTAAATCCTTATTCTAAAAAAAAGAAAAAAAGAAAAAAAAAACATTGCGGCCTTCTGCCTTTGAAAGGTTGTGGTAATTTAATTTAAAATCTTGAAAATTTTATTGTGGGCCTTCAGCCGTTTGTATTGTATCTTGTTTATGTCTATTCACCCTTGCCTTGAGGCTCTCAGCCTCGTTGTGTATGTATATGGTAATTATTTTATTTGTAAATTTAACTGCATGTTTTTACCACTTGAGATTTATCTTGTTGCTTTAAGATTTCTTGTTTCTAGGCCTTCAGCCGTGAAATAATTGGCTTTTTGAAACTCGTAGTTCTAAAGGTTCGGCTATGTGCCACTTTGGTTTAAAGGTGTTATTAAATTACAATAAATTACAGTTTTGAGTGAACCTGACCGACACCTTATTTGGACTTCCACAATCCTAATCTCTTGTTCTACCCATCGGGTTTAGCGGGCGTTTAAGGAGATTATGTTGAAAAATAGGATTTTGTAGCCAAAAGAATGGGGAGTAACATAGCGTATTGGAATCCTGAATAATACCAATCTAATTTCACAAAAAATTTGTTGGCACTAATTATTGAATGCCCCTCGTATTTTTCAGTCAGTCTGCATACTGTACAGTTAGTAAGCCTTTCACTTCTGAGTCGTCCATAAGAGTGCGCTTATCCCTGTGCGGTCGGGACTTCCACAGGGCAGTGTCTGCCGTGCTGGGCACCATATGGCGCTGAGTAACGCATCGCCTGCTGCGCTGAGTCATTACAATCGCAGGCTCTTCTGTGTTTATTCTCGCCAATAAGTTCTTAAAATAAAATATAATTTTAATATCTTTTATTACTGAAGTCTTACAACTAGATACAGTACAAAGAAGCACATCTCTGAAAGGTTTTTTTTTTATTTTTTTTTAACGATATATTTCGAAACAAGGCCCAACACACAGTCCAAGTTCACGTTGTTTACAGCAGTAACGCGATTGATTTCCTTTTTTATTCTTGCTGCATATGATTTATCTCGTTAGAGGACAATGTCTTTTCACTGTCGATTGAACGATGCTTTGAAAGTGTCTTTCTCGAAGCGGCAATCAATTTTCCTCTTCTGATAGACACCTTGTAATGCTTTCCTTCTTTGTTGATACGTCTCCAAAATATCGCGAACATGACTGAGTTGAAACTTGGTGACTGATGTATGCTTTCCGGTATGAACTTTTTTAAATAACGTGGTAATTTGGCAAGCACATGCCTAAGGAATAAAAGGAGTTTTCGGCGTATTTGCAGTGTTCTGATCCATTTCCACATCTGATTCCATTGAAACTGAGTGTCATGTCGCATTTTCCACTCCACCCATAACACATTTTAGTTTAAATTTTTGGCCTTAATTTGGTGATCCATTTCCACATCTGATTCCATTGAAACTGAGTGACATGTCGTCAACATATATATGTCGGTTGTCATGCCACTCCAAAGCCGTCATAGTGTCTGTTGATCTAAATCCGATTTCACCGTTTTGCAACATGGTCTCAGGTTTTGGTGTAGCTTTTCTGTTCATGTCAAACGTATCTACTGAATTTGTTCTTTTTTCATGCAAATAGTACAAGAGAGATGGATCTGTGTACCAAGAATTCACATACAGCACGTGTTTCATTGCTTGTATTTACTAAGAAAACCACGAAACGTATATATCCGACGTTAGCACTAGTGGGACGCTCAGCTACTGCCGCATATACCGGGTGAGTCAAAAAGAACAGATTTCAGTTGGTTATTTCAGACAAAGTGAAAAAAGTAGCGACACATTGCACATATCACTGGACAGAGGGAGGTTCAAGGTTCTGATACAGCTGCGCTGTTGTTAATTTGTAGCAACGTGGTGGCTAGAAAAAAATGGTTCAAATGGCTCTGAGCACTATCGGACTTAACATCTGAGGTCATTAAAAAATGGTTCAAATGGCTCTGAGTACTATGGGACTCAACTGCTGAGGTCATTAGTCCCCTAGAACTTAGAACTAGTTAAACCTAAGTAACCTAAGGACATCACACACATCCATGCCCGAGGCAGGATTCGAACCTGCGACCGTAGCGGTCTCGCGGTTCCAGATTGCAGCGCCAGAACCGCGCGGCCATGAGGTCATTAGTCCCCTAGAACTTAGAACTACCTAAACCTAACCTAAGGACATCACACACATCCATGCCCGAGGCAGGACTCGAACCTGCGACTGTAGCGGTCGCGCGGTTCCAGACTGAAGTACCTAGAACCTTTTGGCCACAACGGCCGGCGGGCGGCTAGACCACAAGAGAAATTATTCCATAAGTTCGAATTTGGAATCTATTGTTCAAGTGCAACGTGCATTCCACACAATTTGCGATTGTCTTTCTATGGAAGTACGTAAAAGACAGTCTTTGTCCCATCTGTGGCAGTTGAGAAATCGAATTGTCGAAGGTGCCTACTCATTAAACAGGTATCTGTTGATCCGTGTGTGAAATGGAACGGACCATCGTATCGTTATTTCTCGACCTCATGTTGAGTGTATGGTTTAGTGCCTGTGCGACAATAAAACATTGAATCTTTCTCCATACAGTGACATGCACAACATGTTTCTCTCATACTTTGTAATACACAAATGAAATCTGTTCTTTAATGGGGCGATACTGTTAGTCACTCTGAAGAAAAAAGAAAACTTCGTATTGACATACGCCCTATTCAGAACGGTTTCCCATGTAAAACACACTTAATTTATCACTTTTGTACGTTTTTGTTGAATAGCCTGGCGAAAATGTGTCGCAGTAGAAAATTGATCTAAAATTTCCTCGAAAAACGGTGCCGTTAATTTTTCCTGAAGGACTAATAGTGCGAAAAGAGAGCGAAGAGTATGGAAAGTCTCTCGGGACGGGTATGTGCTGAAACTTACGTCGTCCTTGTAGGCCGGTTTAAGGTTGTTCCTCGACTTGGTAGACCACAATGTTCTGTATCAAACTTTTCGTCCTTAACTTCCTCTACATTACCGTGATACGTTCTAAACAATGCCAGAGTTTGAATGATACACAAAATAAATAACAGTGTAAATAAAACTTGTTATATTTCGGAAACATTCGCAATAGTGCAAATGTCCACATGAATTGTTTCGATCAGAGTCACTGATACTATTACCCCTCAAACAATGTACTTTTCCTCCTGACTCTGTCTGTATACTTCGCTAGCAGTTGGAGGGTTAAAACGCTGCGTAAAGCAGTAATTTTCTCCTTGGAAAGCTGTCTGACTAGCGGTGCTGGTCGGCGGAACATTTTCCATAAAGTCAGGCACTAATGTATAGGCCCAATTACAATTTCTATACTGATTAACATAGTTTTCCCAGGGGATTTTGAATTACTCCCTTTAACGCATCGGATAACCCGAGACGAAGTACAAACTGTGCCGCTCGGGATGCTAGGCTGTCTAATGACGGTCAAAAACAAGCCTCCGTCTCTCTCTCTCTCTCTTTTATTCTTTTAATTTTATTTTTTTATAGAAAGTAAATGTCGCAGTTTGTTGAGGCTTAGTGCATGTGCACGTAGTTTCTAGGACAAGGCTTCGTATTAGATGGTGGATCTATTACTTTCAAAAAGGTGCTGGTGACAATAGACTGGTTTGACGAGACATAATAAAAGTCGATAAACACCGAATGTAAACATGGCTAGGAGTGCGTTGATATCGGACTCGGCTGTCCGTGAGACTTTGCACGATGCGAATGTATCATAGGCGACGATGATAGACACTCGCACGGTGCATGTACACTCCTGGAAATGGAAAAAAGAACACATTGACACCGGTGTGTCAGACCCACCATACTTGCTCCGGACACTGCGAGAGGGCTGTACAAGCAATGATCACACGCACGGCACAGCGGACACACCAGGAACCGCGGTGTTGGCCGTCGAATGGCGCTAGCTGCGCAGCATTTGTGCACCGCCGCCGTCAGTGTCAGCCAGTTTGCCGTGGCATACGGAGCTCCATCGCAGTCTTTAACACTGGTAGCATGCCGCGACAGCGTGGACGTGAACCGTATGTGCAGTTGACGGACTTTGAGCGAGGGCGTATAGTGGGCATGCGGGAGGCCGGGTGGACGTACCGCCGAATTGCTCAACACGTGGGGCGTGAGGTCTCCACAGTACATCGATGTTGTCGCCAGTGGTCGGCGGAAGGTGCACGTGCCCGTCGACCTGGGACCGGACCGCAGCGACGCACGGATGCACGCCAAGACCGTAGGATCCTACGCAGTGCCGTAGGGGACCGCACCGCCACTTCCCAGCAAATTAGGGACACTGTTGCTCCTGGGGTATCGGCGAGGACCATTCGCAACCGTCTCCATGAAGCTGGGCTACGGTCCCGCACACCGTTAGGCCGTCTTCCGCTCACGCCCCAACATCGTGCAGCCCGCCTCCAGTGGTGTCGCGACAGGCGTGAATGGAGGGACGAATGGAGACTGTCGACTTCAGCGATGAGAGTCGCTTCTGCCTTGGTGCCAATGATGGTCGTATGCGTGTTTGGCGCCGTGCAGGTGAGCGCCACAATCAGGACTGCATACGACCGAGGCACACAGGGCCAACACCCGGCATCATGGTGTGGGGAGCGATCTCCTACACTGGCCGTACACCACTGGTGATCGTCGAGGGGACACTGAATAGTGCACGGTACATCGAAACCGTCATCGAACCCATCGTTCTACCATTCCTAGACCGGCAAGGGAACTTGCTGTTCCAACAGGACAATGCACGTCCGCATGTATCCCGTGCCACCCAACGTGCTCTAGAAGGTGTAAGTCAACTACCCTGGCCAGCAAGATCTCCGGATCTGTCCCCCATTGAGCATGTTTGGGACTGGATGAAGCGTCGTCTCACGCGGTCTGCACGTCCAGCACGAACGCTGGTCCAACTGAGGCGCCAGGTGGAAATGACATGGCAAGCCGTTCCACAGGACTACATCCAGCATCTGTACGATCGTCTCCATGGGAGAATAGCAGCCTGCATGGCTGCGAAAGGTGGATATACACTGTACTAGTGCCGACATTGTGCATGCTCTGTTGCCTGTGTCTATGTGCCTGTGGTTCTGTCAGTGTGATCATGTGATGTATCTGACCCCAGGAATGAGTCAATGAAGTTTCCCCTTCCTGGGACAATGAATTCACGGTGTTCTTATTTCAATTTCCAGGAGTGTAGTATCAGTGAGAGTGTTGTCCGCGTGTACAACGGGGAAGACGCGCGAACTGGCTGAGTTTGACAGAGGGCAGATTGTGATGATACGGAGGCTCCACACGAGCATTTCAGAAACTGCACAACTTGTCGGGTGTTCGAGGAGTGCTGTGGTGAGTGTCTTCAACAAGTGGCGAAACCAAGGTAAAACCACGTGCAGACATCGTGGGGTTGGGCGTCCACCCTTCATGTCTGATGTCGTAGATCGGGTAGACCAGTAAAACAGGCCAGATGGCAAACTGTGGCGGAAGTGACATCAGACTTTAGTGCTGGCCAGAATACAAGTGTGTCTGAACACGCAGCGCACCGAACACTCCTAACGATGGGCCTACACAGGTGACGACCCACTCATGTGCCAATTTTACCACCGTGACATCGGCAACTACGACTGAAATGGGCACTTTGACCATCAGCACTGGACGTTGGTGCAGTGGCAGAGCGAAGCATGGGCTGATCAACCCCTATACGTTCTTTATCATGCCGATGGGAGGGCGCGAATATGACGTCTTCCACGGCAACAGCTCCTTGACACCTGTACTGTGGGACGGAGACAAGGTGGCGGCGGTTCCGTTACGCTCTGGTGAGCGTGCATCTACGGGTCCGATGGAGCTCGTGCAAGGCACTATTACAGCCAAGGAGTATCGTACAATGTCTGCAAATCAGGTACGCCAATTCATGACAATCATGTCTCCCGACGGCAGCGGCATTTTTCAACAAGATAACGCTCCAGGTCATAAGGCCAGGAGTGGTTCGAGTAACACAACGAGGAGTTCCAATTGATGTGCTGGCTTCCCAACTCGTCAGATCTGAACCCGATCGAATACATCTGGGATGTTATCGAATGTGGCGTCATAGGTCATCGCCCCCCTTCCCGGAATTTACGGGAATTAGGTGACTTGTGTGTGCAGATGTGGTGCCAACACCCTTCAGCAACCTATCAAGGCCACATTGCTCCCAAGCCACAACGCGTCGCCGCTGTTATCCGTGCCAGAGGTGGACATACCGGCTATTAGGTAGGTGGTCATAATATTCTGGCTGATCAGTGTGTAGACGTTGTGCTGTGATCATCCGATACGTTATCCTTCCCCCTACGTCGACTGCAATGCATGGATTCGTTGCAAACTTTGCTTAGGAAACATTCACATCCCCTAGGTCAACTCATGATTTCCGTCCGATTTTGCACCTAACGGGTTTTCTTGTTGGAAAGAGGCACACGAATACGAAGTTGTGAAACAGACTGATACCGTTTTGGGCCCGCATCTCGTGGTCGTGCGGTAGCGTTCTCGCTTCCCACGCCCGGGTTCCCGGGTTCGATTCCCGGCGGGGTCAGGGATTTTCCCTGCCTCGTGATGGCTGGGTGTTGTGTGATGTCCTTAGGTTAGTTAGGTTTAAGTAGTTCTAAGTTCTAGGGGACTGATGACCATAGCTGTTAAGTCCCATAGTGCTCAGAGCCATTTGAACCATTTTTGATACCGTTTTGCTATCTTCATAGAGAGCATCATTCTTTCATGGGCGATGCAAATATGGTGGCGTGTTATCACAGATGACTTAACGACGATTTTTATGTAGAAATAAAATCCAAGTCTGTATTTTGTTATGGAAAAGAGTGTTGTTAAAAAAAATAAACAAAAAAATTCTCACTTCGAAAATGTTTCCTGTTTGTAAACGTGTCGTTAGCCCCATGCAGTTCATCTGAACGCCACACGTTTTTGCTTGTCACGTCTCCTTAGATTCCACGGAGCAGTCAACTCCCCAAAATTTGGATTGTTGGGAGAGAAGGGTAATGTGGAATCCACCTCAGAAGTGGATATATGATTTTTCAAGAATGGAAGGTACTGTCTCTGAAGGAGATAAATTTAAATATCAAAGCGTCACTTCGCAATCGCACTGAAATTCTACAACGCGGACGAACAGGGAAGGGACAACATTTATGCGAAATGGAGTATATCATTTGTGAAATAAATGTCGACAACCTATTAACAAATGTTCTTGATTTATACTTCTTTGCCTCAATCGATCATTAAGTAAAATTTGATCATTTTGTCGTATAGCTATCACTAATAGATTCACCAGCCAAAAAATTAATGATGTAGATGGAGCAATTAATACATTAGTACTAACCGATTACGAACTGACCAATAAGTCCCGGTAGAGCTTGGATACGGTTTTGATATGTACCACAACACTACCGCAATTCCAACTGTATAACGCTGACATACGTAAGTTCACTTTCGTGTGTTCGTTTGAAATGTGTGTGAATACCTAAGGGACCAAACTGTTGAGGTCATCGGTCCCTAAACTTACACACTACTTAAACTAACTTATGCTAAGAACAATCCCCCCTCCCCCCCCCCCCACACACACGCACACGCACACGCACGCACGCCCGAAAAAGGGCTCATACCTTCGGCGGGAGGGGTCGCGCAATCCGTGACATGGCGTCTCAAACCACGCGGCCACTTCGCGCGGCTGTGTGTTTTCGAACAGCCACTCATACAGCTGCAGATGTGCCGAAAAAAGGCAACAAAGAAACGCGGATAAGATGCCGGAAACAGCGGCAATAAAACTAAAACCATGCTTTGACTTATAGTAAATAAGGTATTATCAAATTATTCACACAAAACAATATTTGGAACCGAACAGTACACATGTAGTAATGTTTTACAATACATTATAACCATGTTATTGGTTCAAATGGGTCTGAGCGCTATGGGACTTAACATCTATGGTCATCAGTCCCCTAGAACTTAAAACTACTTAAACCTAACTAACCTAAGGACATCACCCAACTCCCAGTCATCACGAGGCAGAGAAAATCCCTGACCCCGCCGGGAAAGGAACCCGGGAACCCGGGCGCGGGAAGCGAGAACACTACCGCATGACCACGAGCTACGGACTAACCATGTTATTTTACTACATGTTTTAGAATCAAAGAACCCATTGATAACAGTGATGTTTGTCGCTGAAACTAGTTTGGGAATAAATAAATAATGAAAGTGTTTTGCATCAAGGCGGATCAATAATCCCATATTTTTGTGAATGTAAACAAAACACAAGCAAAAGTCGCTGAAACAACAATGTCTTATTACAGGCGATTATGACCTGAAGATTCACCAGAGGTAAATATGAGTCATTGTTAAAGTTAAACGTTGGTTGAAACATTCTATATTTCCCGAAATAGATGTTGCTGTTTCCCAAACTTCACGGCTATCTATGGCAAGCCGAGAAGAGATATAAATGAAAAAATTAATAATACAGGGTGACAGTTATTGAACCATATGAAAGAAAATCGTCGTAACTTCTGAACGATTTGCGTTAGGATGTTCAAACTGCAGTGTTGACCACGGGGTATGATGGAAATTAGTTAGCTGTTTGGTTTGGTTTAGCGACGAAGCCTACTTTCATTTGGATTGGTTCATCAATAAGAAAAATTGGCGCATTCGGGGACAGAGAATCCGCATTTCTTGATAGAGAAGTCTCCTGACCCTCAACCGATACCTGTGTGGTGTGTAATGTCCAGTCACGGAATAAATGGTGCGATATTCCTTGATGGCACGGTGACTAACGAACGGTACGTGAAGGTTTTGGATGATGATTTCATCCCCATTATCCAAAGTGACCATGATTTCGACAAGATGTTGTTCAAGAAAGACAGAGCTTGACTTCCTCAAAGCAGGAAGTGTTTGATGTCCTGGAGGAGCATTTCGAGGACCACATTCTGGGTCTGGGGTACCCAGAGGCCACTGGCATGGGCCTCGACTGGCCACTATATTTTCCGGATCTGAACACACGCGAGTCCTTTTCGTGGTGCAATATTAAAGACAAGATGTAAAGCAATAACCCCAAAACCATTGCTGAGCTGAAAACAGCCCTTCAACAGGTCATCGACAGCATCGATGTTCCGACACGTCAACAGGTCACGCAGAATTTCGCAATTCGTCTGCGTCACATCATCGCCAATGACGGCAGGCATACCGAACGTGTCATAACCGCAATCCAAATATCTGCAGTGACGTTTACACGTTGAATAAAGTGTGTGCATGCCGTAGTTTGTAACTAGTTTACTTTTTCCATGTAGTTCAATAATTGACATCTTGTAAGATGTGTCTATTGTAGGCATAGCATTTTTAATGTGCATCATTCATTAGTGCTTTCTGTTTCGTGCAAAGACCTTTCATTATGATGTCAACACGCCAGTAACGCGTATCTGTAAATTTTGTTAGTTTCTTTTGAATTTGGCATTACAACCAACAACTGTCATAATTTCAACACAAATATTGTTGAAAAATGACATTAGTGTCATTAAACACAACAAAAGCCATGGCTACGCGTTTCTGGCTTGCTGACATTACACTGAAGGTCTTTACGTAACAACAGAAAGCTCAATTAGTGAAGCTCTGACCTCTAAACGTACAATGGCATAGTAAAAAGTAGACGGAGTTTTTATTACGTGATTAGATTAGATTAATTATTCATTCCATAGACCCATAAAAGAGGGAATCCTCCTGGGTGTGGAACATGTCAGATAAACACATTACAAATATGTAATTAGAAAAACTTGAGTTTCATTAATTTTAATGATCCTCAGTCAATAAACAGTACAATTATGTACATGAATTAAATTTAAACTTCTAATATTTACAGGTTTAATACTTACATCTGCTTTCATTAAATCAACATTCACACAGTAGTTACTTGGCTATTACAACCAAGTATTGTCAAAAATTAGAGTAAATTATTCATTTCAGTGATCCTCAGTTAAGAACAGTCAGATTATGTACAAGATTTAAAATTAAACTTCCACTATTTACAGACTTAAGACTTACATCTGCTTTCCATACATCCATCATTCACACAATAGGTAGTTACTTGGCCATTACAACCAAGTATTGTCAAAAATTAAAGTATAATAAATTTTCATTAAAATGGTATACTGCACTTGTTGAGAAACTCGTGGATGGAATAGAAGGAGTTGGATTGGGTAGGATTGGAAGTTAACCGGGGACCTAGAAACGACGGAGAGGCTCCGTCCCCGCCGCAGCCGCAGTGGTCCGCAACCTCACGACTACCGCAGTCCACTTCACCCCTCCGCCGCCCCACACCGAAACCAGGGTTATTGTGTGGTTCGTCCCCCGGTGGACCCCCCAAGGAACGTCTCACACCAGACGAGTGTAACCTCTATGTTTGCGTGGTATAGTAATGGTGGTGTACGCGTACGCGGAGAACTTGTTTGTGCAGCAATCGCCGACATAGTGTAACTGAGGAGGAATAAGGGGAACCAGCCCGCATTCGCCAAGGCAGATGGAAAACCGCCTAAAAACCATCCACAGACTGGCCAGTTCACTGGACCTTGACACAAATCTGCTGGGCGGATTCGTGCCGGGGACCAGGTGCTCCTTCCCGCCCGGAAAGCCGTGCGTTAGACCGCACTGCCAACCGGGCGGGCTATAGAAGGAGTTGGTCACCAAATATTCTTTTAAATTATGTTTAAATTGTGCCTTGTCTGGAACTAAACTCTTAATGGTTGCTGGTAACTTACTGAAAATATGCGTTGCTGAATACTGGACTCCTTTCTGGGCTAGAGTAAGTGATTTTAAATCTTTATGTATATTGTTCTTATTCCTAGTATTGATACTGTGTACTAAGCAGTTAGTTGGAAAAAGAGATGCATTATTTACAACAAACTTCATTAAAGAATAAATATACTGAGAAGCTGTGGTTAATATGCCCAATTCTTTGAATAGATTTCGACATGATGTTCTTGGATTTACACTACTCATTACTCTTATTATACGCTTCTGTACTCCAAAATTTATTTCTGTGTTTGTGGAGTTACCCCAAAATATGATACCATATGAAATAATGGAGTGAAAATAAGCAAAATATGCCAGTTTTGTATATTTATACCTACTATGTCTGACATCATTCGCATTGCAAACACAGACTTGTTTAGGCGCTTTAGCAGTTCGGTAGTATGTTGCTCCCAACTGAATTTATTATCAAGTTGTAATCCCAAGAATTTTACACTCTCAAATTCTGCTATTTTTTTTCTTTATTGTATTTCAATTCCCCATCGGGAATGCTGCTGGCAGCAGCATATGCACTGCTCTTCAGCCGAAAGACGTAGAACAAACAATAGAAGACATTTAAAAATAACAAAGGAGAGAACATGGTGAACATAGATATAAAAAAAGGGGGAACATCATGGAAGGCAATAGACAAAAAACGGGGTGACTGTAAAATGGAGATAAAAAACTGTTTAAAAGTAGCACACACAAAAAGCCACACACTGCGACAATTAAAAGAACACAAGGCACAGTATGACTGGAGTATAAAAGGTATCGACGGATGGCGTAGCACATAACAAACACTGACGGCGAACCTCAAGGCAGTACACAATTAAAATCACACCTCTTGACGCACAGGAGAAACAGCACTAAACACAACACTGATGTGGCACACTGATGATGATCAAAACAGAGGATCTGCCAGGCGCAAGGAGATGAGGGAGACCAGAAGAAGGGAGGAAGGGGAAGAGATGGGGGAGATGAGCGGGGGCGCGCTGAAGAGGGCCAGGTAGGGAGGGATGTGGGAAGGAGAGAGGCAAGTAGGGGGTGCAGGGTCTCAGGGGAGGGGGGGACGGAGGAAATTCCGCTCTGGGAGAAGGAGGGAAGAGGAAAAAGGGGCCCTGGGGAGGTGGGAGGGGGAACAAGGCCACGTTATAGTTGGAAGGAAGGGTAGATGTCATGGCGAAGTTCGTCATCCGGGAGGGGGAGGCACTGGAAATTGCCCTGATGAAGGAGATGGAGGGTGTGGAGGTGGAGAGAGGGAGGGATACAGCGATAGAGGCGCGGCAACGGGTGGGGGGTGGAGAGGAAGGAGGAAACCAGAGGGTGGTGGGGATCAAGCCTGCGGACAATGTAAAGGATGTGGAGATGTTGGAGGAACAGGAGGAGGTGGGGGAAGGGGATCAGTTCATAGAGGAGCCGTGTGGGGGAAGGAAGGCGGATACGGAAGGCAAGGCGGAGCGCTTGGCGTTCAAGGATTTGGAGGGCCTTGTAAAAGCGGGTGGGGGCAGAGATCCAGGCAATGCTGGCATAACAGAGGATAGGACGGATGAGGGATTTGTAGGTGTGGAGGATGGTAGAAGGATGCAATCCCCATGTCCGGCCAGACAGGAGTTTCAGAAGGTGGAGGCGGGAATGGGCTTTCTGCTGGACGGTCTGGAGATGAGGGGTCCAGGTGAGGTGTCGGTCGAGGGTGAGGCCTAGGTATTTCAGGGCGGGGGTGAGCTGGATGGGACGACCATAAAGGGTGAGGTAGAAATCATAGAGGCGAAAGGAGCGAGTGGTGCGGCCTATGATGATTGCTTGGGTTTTGGAGGGGTTGAGACGGAGGAACCACTGGTTACACCAAGTGGTGAACTGGTTAAGATGGGTTTGGAGGGTACGTTGAGACCGTTGAAGGGTAGGATAGAGAGCCAGGAAGGCGGTGTCATCAGCATACTGGAGAAGGTGGACTGGTGGGGGTAGCTTGGGCATATCAGCTGTATACAAGAGATAAAGAAGAGGGGAGAGGACAGAACCCTGGGGAACACCAGCCGTGGGATAAAAGATACGGGAGTTGGTGTTGTGGAGGGTGACATAGGAAGGACGGTGCGAGAGGAAGGAAGCGACCAGACGGACAAAATTGATAGGCAGGGCGTATCTGCTATTTCCATACCGTCATATTTTATACACACACCAGAAGGAAATCTCTTGGAAGTTCTGAACTGCATATAGTGGGTCTTTTAGAAGTTTAATGACAGTGAATTGGCTATGAACCACTCATTAATGTCAGTAAAAATTTGATTAGCTGCCCTTTCTAAATTTATATTTGATTTACTACGTTTTCCAGAAGTTTCTGTGCAGTCTTTGTACTTTCTGAGTGACTGGTAGTGTTTACGCCGGCCGCACGTGACGCCAGAGGGCGCGTCGCTCACTCCGGAATCTCAATCACTTGCTGCAAATCGGAGGTTGGCGCTTGGTTCTGTACGCAAACAGAGATCGTCGCTTCCAAATCCACCAGAAACAAACGCAAAATAATTTTATTGAAAAAAGCGGATAAAGTGTCACTAGAAGCCTTCCTAAGAGACAATCTCCATTCCTTCCGAATTGACTATGCAAATGTACACGAGATGTGGCTCAAATTCAAAGATATAGTAGCACCAGCAATTGAGAGATTTATACCTCATAAATTGGTAAGAGATGGAACTCATCTCCCATGGTACACAAAACAGGTCCGAACGCTGTTGCAGAGGCAACGGAAAAAGCATGCGAAGTTCAGAAGAACGCGAAATCCCGAAGATTGGTTAAAATTTACAGACGCGCGAAATTTGGCACGGACTTCAATGCGAGATGCCTTTAATAGGTTCTACAACGAAACATTGTCTCGAAATTTGGTAGAAAATCCGAAGAAATTCTGGTTGTATGTAAAGTACACAAGCGGCAAGACGCAGTCAATACCTTCGCTGCGCAGTGCCGATGGTACTGTTACCGACGACTGTGCCCCTAAAGCGGAGTTATTGAACGCAGTTTTCCGAAATTCCTTCACCAGGGAAGACGAATGGAATATTCCAGAATTTGAAACACGAACAGCTGCTAGCATGAGTTTCTTAGAAGTGGATACCTTAGGGGTTGCGAAGCAACTCAAATCGCTTGATACGGGCAAGTCTTCAGGTCCAGATTGTATACCGATTAGGTTCCTTTCAGATTACGCTGATACAATAGCTCCCTACTTAGCAATCATATACAACCGCTCGCTCACCGATAGATCTGTACCTACAGATTGGAAAATTGCGCAGGTCGCACCAGTGTTTAAGAAGGGTAGTAGGAGTAATCCATCGAACTACAGACCTATATCATTGACGTCGGTTTGCAGTAGAGTTTTGGAGCATATATTGGTATTCAAACATTATGAATCACCTCGAAGGGAACGATCTATTGATACGTAATCAGCATGGTTTCAGAAAACATCGTTCTTGCGCAACGCAGCTAGCTCTTTATTCGCACGAAGTAATGGCCGCTATCGACAGGGGATCTCAAGTTGATTCCGTATTTCTAGATTTCCGGAAAGCTTTTGACACCGTTCCTCACAAGCGACTTCTACTCAAGCTGCGGGCCTATGGGGTATCGTCTCAGTTGTGCGACTGGATTCGTGATTTCCTGTCAGAAAGGTCGCAGTTCGTAGTAATAGTCGGCAAATCATCGAGTAAAATTGAAGTGATATCAGGTGTTCCCCAGGGCAGCGTCCTGAGACCTCTGCTGTTCTTGATCTATATAAATGACCTGGGTGACAATCTGAGCAGTTCTCTTAGGTTGTTCGCAGGTGATGCTGTATTTTACCGTCTAATAAGGTCATCCGAAGACCAGTATCAGTTGCAAAGCGATTGAGAAAAGATTGCTGTGTGGTGTGTCAGGTGGCAGTTGACGATAAATAACGAAAAGTGTGAGGTGATCCACATGAGTTCCAAAATAAATCCGTTGGAATTCGATTACTCGATAAATAGTGCAATTCTCAAGGCTGTCAATTTAACTAAGTACCTGGGTGTTAAAATTACGAACAACTTCAGTTGGAAAGACCACATAGATTATATTGTGGGGAAGGCGAGCCAAAGGTTACGTTTCATTGGCAGGACACTTAGAAGATGCAACAAGTCCACTAAAGAGACAGCTTACACTACACTCGTTCGTCCTCGGTTAGAATATTGCTGCGCGGTGTGGGATCCTTACCAGGTGGGATTGACGGAGGACATCGAAAGGGTGCAAAAAAGGGCAGCTCGTTTTGTATTATCACGTAATAGGTGAGAGAGTGTGGCAGATATGATACGCGAGTTGGGATGGAAGTCATTAAAGCAAAGACGTTTTCCGTCCCGGCGAGATCTATTTACGAAATTTCAGTCACCAACTTTCTCTTCCGAATGCGAAAATATTTTGTTGAGCCCAACTTACATAGGTAGGAACGATGATGAAAATAAAATAAGAGCTCGAACATAAAGGCTTAGGTGTTCGTTTTTCCTGCGCGCTGTTCGGGAGTGGAATGGTAAAGAGATAGTATGATTGTAGTTCGATAAACCCTCTGCCAAGCACTTAAATGTGAATTGCAGAGTAATCATGTAGATGTAGATGTAGATGTAAATGTAATGCCTACGGCCTCAGTGCAGCTAAGAGTATTCATCCGCGTCTCGTTAAAGCCTCTAATAAACGATGCACCTGAGGTGTACACCTACGCAATAGTGCCCCAAGCGTATGTAGCAGCGCCCGAAGCATACTTGTTTGGAATTACAGACTGATTCACGAGACCAGGTTGCACGATGTACACGGGATAATCCTGAGGCGAACCCACGCATGCGAGCAAGACGGCAATTTCGCGCGAAACTCGGGGAGGACTGTCAGATTACTTGTAAAGTCCTTCATTCAAATTAAAATTTTCTGAGAGATCAAGGTTCCTATTTATAAGGCAATTGTTTTCATTATTTTGTTGTTATTGTTTATTAAGTAATTGTTGCTCTCTTATATAACTATCATGGTATTGTATAGTATCATAAGATAATAATAATAATAATAATAATAATAATACTGGCTTGAATAATGGGCTGAACTGTTCGTTTTATATTCCGAAAATTCCTAGCTCAAGAGTATTTTTATATAAATTTGCGTTTATACAGCATTTTGTACACGGAAGATGCAACCGGAAGTAAGAATTGCATCATTTATGTACTTATTTTCCGATCGGTCTCTCTCGTCGACTATTACCGCTTCCTACCTCCCGATATGCTGAAATAGAGCAAAAAATGCAAAAAATCAAAAGTGAACTTTCATGCATTAAGGCCCTATACAAGCAGATCGAAATGACGTATAAATTTATATGGATATCTACTCAGAAATAACCAATTTCCAACGTACGTTATTATGATACAGCAGATTATGATGGTCATATAGACGCCGTTAGTGAGAAGCGGCTGGGTTAGGACGCTTATGCTTGTTTGGTCCACTCCATTTCTAGAAGTCGAAGCAATCAGTACAAATAATGAAACTTCCTGCCAGATTAAAACTGTGTGCCCGACCGAGACTCGAACTTACACTTGCCCGCGAAAGGCATAGGTCCCGAGTTCGAGTCTCGGTCGGGCACACAGTTTTAATCTGCCAGGAAGTTTCATATCAGCGCACACTCCGCTGCAGAGTGAAAATCTCATTCTGGAAACATCCACCAGGCTGTGGCTAAGCCATGTCTCTGCTATATCCTTTCTTTCAGGAGTGCTAGTTCTGCAAGGCTCGCAGGAGAGCTTCAGTAAAGTTTGGAAGGTAGGAGACGAGGTACTGGCAGAAGTACAGCTGTGAGTACCGGGCGTGAGTCGTGCTTCGGTAGCTCAGTTGGTAAGTCTGCGTTCGGCAGGGCAGCAGTGCCCACCGCGCTCGGCCGTCCTCGCCGCTGCGCGCACGGAGTGTTTTGTTTACTTCCTCGTCACAGCGCTTCTCAGTCGAACAAGCAGTAATGGCCAACTCTACAGGAAGAACACTCTTAAGTTCACCTTCTCAAACGAATACGCACGACCCAAAGCACTGGCCGTCGAACGCTTCCTACGCGAAGACGTGAAGATCCCGCGTGACGAACTCATCGGCATACACCTATCGATCATTAGCAGCGTCGTTTATGTTAAGATGACTTCCGACGCTGCCTGCAACGAGATCATTCAAAGGACGCGACATGGACTAAAATTTCGGCACTCCGACGGAAACGTCGGGCCTGTGGATGTCGACCATGCAGGACTTGGCCTTCGGACGATCCGTGTATTCGAACTGTCTTTCGAGGTGAATGAAGATGAAGTCATCGCGGCGCTAAGCCCGTTCGGAAAAGTCCAGAGCCATGTAGCCGAGACTTGGGCACAGTTTACGACGTATCCGGTGCTTAATGGTGTGAGACAAGTCCGAATTGATCTCAAACGGCACGTTCCATCGTACATTTCTATCGGCGGCTGCCGTGCGGTGGTCATCTACGACGGACAACCTCGAACATGTTCCGGTTGTGGCAAAGAAGGCCACGTCCGTAATGAATGCCTGCAACGCCGCATCACACAACTAAGGCCCGACGATACGAACACCGACAGAACCACGACCACCCTTCCAGTCACCTATGCGGCGACACTGCACGTCCAGCCTTCACAAGGCGCCGTTCATGAGCGTCTCTCTGGTCCGATACACCCGGAGGCGTCCCAGCACCTTGACACCGGCGATGCCGCCCGTGAACATGTCCAACAGCCGGACACACCCATGCTAGAAGATCACAAGGATTCCAATGAGAGTTTTCTGGCGAATGAAGACCGCATCATAGCACCCGCGGCTTTTGTACCGGAACGACGTGAATCTCTTCCTTCCTCCGACACCGAAACTCATTGCCGAAAGCAGAAGTCACCCAAACGACGAAATAAACGCCGCAAGACATCAGACTCGACCATTGAGCCCCCTCCGCAGGACGAAGAGATGCCACATCACTCCGACGGAGAACACGATAACACTTTCTCCTCTGCCACGGAGACGCGTCATCCACAAGACGGTGAACCGTCCAACAGAGATCGTGCGCAAGCCCCGCGCCCAGAAGACATGGAACATAGCACGCCTGTTGTCACCGACGCCATTGAGCCGACTCGGCCAGAGCTGCCACCTCTCGCCGATGTCAACCCTGTCGGACACTTTTCATGGGCGGATGACACGGATTTCCCACCTCCATCTGATGCGGAAATGAGATCTGTTTCTCCGTTAGACCAAAACTAAAATGGGGGAAGTTTCTACGGCGACTCCTGCGACTTCTATGGACTTCCAGCATCCACCACAACAATCTTCACCAGCTACGAACCTATCGGCACCACGGATCTCTCATCAGGCGTACCGAATAGCTACTATCAATACTAATAATATCGGCTCCCACGCTAAACTTCAACTGCTCCGTGACACGCTAAGAGCAGCGGACATCGACATCGCCCTATTACAAGAACTGAGGACAGCGACTTGGACTGGGTGTTACGGATATGAGACGTACGCCGCCCCTGCAGCTATGGAACACACAGGCACAGCCATCCTCCTCCGAGAAGGAATTGCAGTTTCCGATGTCGCATACCTCCCAACAGCGCGAGGGGTGGCCATAACAGTTGAAGGACTCAAAATCATCAATCTCTACGCCCCATCGGGTACTGACAAACGGAGGGATCGCTCCCAGTTCTACGCAGAAGATATCACGCCTTTATTCCTCGGTCGATACGATCATCTCATCGTAGGTGGAGATTTCAACTGTGTTCTCGAGCACACAGACCAATACCCCCATTTCACCAAATGTCCGGAACTTCGCTTCCTCGTCCGCCGCCTTCGTCTCCTCGATACTTGGCGAGTGGTACACGGCGACCGCCCGGGGTATACACACATCACGAGCCACTCCGGCAGCCGACTCGATAGAATATACATCTCTGACGCTCTGAAATCAGTTCTCCTCGACGCAGAACGTTGTCCGTCTGCCTTTTCGGATCACGACATCTACATCTGTACCATGAACCTACGTCGACAATCTATATGGCGCAGTGCAGGACCTTGGAAACTCAATGTCGCGCTACTGCAGGACCCTGAATGTCGACAACAGGTCTCCGACACGTGGCACACCTGTGTTCAACGCATTATGCGTTACGAGACCACACTGCAGTGGTGGTTGCTGTGCGCCAAACCGGCCATCCGACGCACATTGACACACTATGGCAGAGCCAAAGCCAGGTGGAATCACCATACAACTGATTTCTACTATAGCGCTCTACGTGAACTCATGGATCATCCTCCATCCCCGGATCGCCTCAAAGAAGCTCAACGCATCAAGGCAAAGATTTTATCCTTGACCAGATGCCGTCTAGAGGGAGCCATTGTCCGAGCCCGCAGCCAAGACAGGATTAACGGTGAAGAACCTTCTATGCATCATATTGTTCAAAACGTTCGTCGACGCCGACAGGCTTTAATGACAACTTTATACTTACCTGATGGACGACGGCTGACTTCGCAACCTACCATTGCGGATGCATTCACAACGCACTATAGACTTTTCTATCAAGAAGTACCTGCCGGTGCAGAGGACATTGCTGAGGTTGCCCAGGAGACACTTGGTACTCTCAACGCAGCAGCTGCAACCCTCCTGACTGCTGAAGTGACCACCGACGACGTCCAAGGCGCTGTGGCCAAGGGGTCTCTGAATCGATCTCCCGGCCCGGATGGTTTACCTCTCGAATTTTACAGAACCTTCCAAGATTTGATGATGCCACGATGGAGGGACATGTACTGGGAACTTTTGTCCGGCGCGGCGAACCCGCCACCAATGTTCATGGAAGGCTTACTTATACCAGTCCCGAAACCCGCAGGAGGAACACGACTCGACAGTTATCGGCCGATCACGTTACTCAATTCGGACTTCAAGATTTTCACACGCCTTCTAGCAGTGCGACTCAAACGTGTCTTACGGGACATTGTTTCCCACGAACAAACATCCTTAGGCGGCGATCGTAATATACAGACAGCCCTCAGTGAGTATCGAGATGTGATCGCTGTGGCAACACACTCGCGACTGCCAGGCGCTTTAATCTCCATCGACTTCAAACAAGCGTTTGACCGCGTCAATCATGCATTCCTCAACGCAGTGATGGACCGAATGGCAATTCCCCCGACGTTCACGCAAGTGATTATGCGGCTCCTTCGTGGAGCAACGTCCAGACTTCTCGTCAACGGCAGACTTACAGAACCTATACGGATTGAACGTTCAGTACGGCAGGGTTGCCCTTTGTCGACGGTGCTTTATGCCATTGCGATGGAACCACTCATTTGCGGATTACGGCGAAGTTTGACAGGTATTCCACTCCGGGATCATATGTTCCGCTGCCGAGCTTACGCGGACGACTTGGCCCTCGTCGTACGTTCAGCGGCTGACGTACAAGCTGCGATGCAGTGGATTACCCGTTACAGTGCAGGGGCAGGGAGCGCTATGAACGTGGCAAAATCATGCGCCATGAAGATCGGCCGCGGCCTTCCCGCAGACAGCGTAGTTCCATTTCAACTGGTGGACACCCTTCGTTGTCTCGGATTGGTGTACACGCGAGACATTCGCCGCACCTCGGCGATCAATTTTCGGGCGCTGCTGCAACGCATCCGGGCCAACATACAAAACCACATACTACGCCCGCTGAATATGTGCCAGAGAGTCGCCTTCGTCAATACCCATCTGGCAGCTCGGATAGCCCATATAGCGCAGATTCTGCCCATCACTGCGACAATGGCGGCAAGGTTACAGGCGGCATTCGGCTATTTCATTTGTTCTGGACACATCTTCAAAGTCCAGTACGAAGCTCTCACCTTACCGAAGCGGGATGGTGGCCTCGATCTGGTTAATGTGAGAGCCAGGACTACGGCACTTTACACCAATACTATGCTCCGGTTATGGAAAAGCCAAAATGCTAGTTTTACTGGAATGTTGACCACCGAGCTCGCACCTGTTTCGCGACGACCACCGACGTCTTTGGCACACATCCCACCTCCGATGTCACATATCGGCCGTTTCTTTTTGGAGTACAGCTACATATGCACCGAGGTCCCCAGGACCAGGAAGACGACCACCCGCGACATCTACCGCCTTCTCCGAAAGTCTCCACCCCGCAACCCCGTCGAAACACGTCACCCCCAGGTTTCATGGCCTACAGTTTGGAAAACGATCCACCAACCATATCACACCACTGATACCACCTCTATGTGGTATCTTCTCGTCAACGGCAAGTATACTACAAGACAGAAACTGCATCGCATCGCACTGGTGGACTCACCCCTGTGCCTCAAGTGCAATGTCGAAGATACAGATTTACATCGTTTTGAGTGTGGGCCAGCAGCAGCTGTCTGGACCCTCGTACAGAAGATTGTGGCTTTCTACCTCCGAGTACCACCACATCACGTTTCTCCCACAATGATGATATATCCCGACACAAGCTACTTTCCATCGGCTAAGTGGCACGCCATCACATGGATCAGTGGCATGGCTGTCAACTACCTCTTCCGGGACTACATTGTCGATCCGGCGGACTTTTGGACACGCCTCCAAGTACATCACCACACCCTTCGCCGACATCGACACTATCGGGCCACTTTCGCGAACTATTTACAGAGCATTTTCACCAACCCGCCACAAAGCTGGAATCTCAACGAACCGTGCCAGCCAAGACTGGACGATCCCACGTTCCCCTTCAATGGTCAATGATAGAATGCATTTTGATCTGCTGGCGCGCCAAAGTGGAGCATGGCGCGGAAAGTATTCCTATTTTATTTCACTTCTCTTTTCTCCTCCTCTTCTAAATTTGTTTTTCTCCTTACACATGTTTATCCTTTTCACACATAGCTCTCTATCTGCAGCCTATTTGTTTTCTTTCTCTTGTGCTCCAAAAAAAAAAAAAAATGCTGATGGTGAGACTGTATACTCATTTATGTTAAAAAAAGACACAAAAATACACAAGAAGGCCGTTGCGGAAATATAGCTACCTTTTATGTTTTACGTTTTCAAAGGATATTGTGTTCTTTTATGAAGAACGTCGTCTTTTAGTTTCATACCCAAGAGGTTTTCATTTGTTTCCTAGAAAAAGAAAAAGTTGGTAGAGCACTTGCCCGCGAAAGGCAAAGGTCCCGAGTTCGAGTCTCGGTCGGGCACACATTTTTAATCTGCCAGGAAGTTTCATATCAGCGCACACTCCGCTGCAGAGTGAAAATCTCATTCTGGAAACATCCTCCAGGCTGTGGCTAAGCCATGTCTCCGCTATATCCTTTCTTTCAGGAGTGCTAGTTCTGCAAGGTTCGCAGGAGAGCTTCTGTAAAGTTTGGAAGGTAGGAGACGAGGTACTGGCAGAAGTAAAGCTGTGAGTACCGGGCGTGAGTCGTGCTTCGGTAGCTTTGGTAGAGCACTTGCCCGCGAAAGGCATAGGTCCCGAGTTCGAGTCTCGGTCGGGCACACAGTTTTAATCTGCCAGGAAGTTTCATATCAGCCCACACTCCGCTGCAGAGTGAAAATATCATTCTAGTACAAATAATGCTTTTTGAAAACAGCTTGTTTGTAACAGAATTTGTTGGCAAAGAATACTGTTTTAGTTTAATTGCTGCAGTTATGAAATGTAATCACTGAAAAACACACAAACTCTCCAACATAAAAACCTGATGTTAAGTGCTCGCCACAGATGTCAACAACCCCTTGAAAATCGACACACGCGAATTGCTCCAGGGAAAGGTACGGCGAACAATGGACGACTGCCATCGAAGCGTTGTCGAGATAGAGAGTCCTTACCTGCGGCATAATCATCAGTCCCCCCATGAACCATGGACCTTGCCATTGGTGGGGAGGCTTGCGCGCCTCAGCGATACAGATAGCCGTACCGTAGGTGCAACCACAACGGAGGGCTATCTGTTGAGAGGCCAGACAAACGTGTGGTTCCTGAAGAGAGGCAGCACCATTTTCAGCAGTTGCAGGCGCAACAGTCTGAATGATTGACCGATCTGGCATTGTAACATTAACCAAAACCGCCTTGCTGTGCTGGTACTGAGAATGGCTGAAAGCAAGGGGAAACTACAGCCAGCCGGCCGGTGTGGCCGTGCTGTTCTAGGCACTTCAGTCTGGATCCGCGTAACCGCTACGGTCGCAGTTTCGAATCCTGCCTCGGGCACGGATGTGTCTGATGTCCTTAGGTTAGTTAGGTTTAAGTAGTTCTAAGTTCTAGGGGACTGATGACCACAGATGTTAAGTCCCATAGTGCTCAGCGCCATTTGAACCATTTGAAACTACAGCCGTAATTTTTCCCGAGGGCATGCAGTTTTACGGTATGGTTAAATGATGACGGCGTCCTGTTGGGTAAAATATTCCGAGTCCCCCATTCAGATCTCCAGGCGGGGACTACTCACGAGGACATCGTTATCAGGAGAAAGAAAACTAGCGTTCTACGGATCGGAGCGTGGAATGTCAGATCTCTTAATCGGGCAGGTAGGTTAGAAAATTTAAAAAGGGAAATGGGTAGGTTAAAGTTAGATATAGTGGGAATTAGTGAAGTTCGGTGGCAGGGGGAACAAGACTTCTGGTCAGGTGAATACAGGGTTATAAATACAGAATCAAATAGGGGTAATGCAGTAGTAGGTTTAATAACGAATAAAAAAATAGGAATGCGGGTTTATATGCCAACGAGCTCTGCAGATGACGTAGAGACTGATGAAATGTATGATGAAATAAAAGAAATTATTCAGATAGTGAAGGAAATCATTGAGTACTGGAACTCGATAGAAGGAAAAGTAGTAGGAAAATATGGAATGGCGATAAGGAATGAAAGAGGAAGCCGCCTGGTAGAATTTTGCGCAGAGAATAACTTAATCATAGCTAACACTTGGTTCAAGAATCATGAAAGAACGTTGTATATGTGGAAGAGGCCTGGAGACACTGGAAGTTTTCAGATAGATTACATAATGGTAAGACAGATTTAGGAACCAGGTTTTAAATTGTAAGACATTTCCAGGGGCAGATGTGGACTCTGACCACAATCTATTGGTTACGAACTGTAGATTAAAACTGAAGAAACTGCGAAAAGGTGGGAACTTAAGGAGTTGGGATCTGGATAAACTGAAAGAACCAAACGTTCTAGACAGTTTCAGAGAAAGCATTAGGGAACGATCGACAAGAACCGGGGAAAGAAATACAGTAGACGAAGAGTGGTTATATTTGAGAGATCAAATAGTGATGGCAGCAGAGGATCAGGTAGGTAAAAAGGAGATCGCTAGTAGAAATCCTTGGGTAACAAAAGGAATATTGAATTTAACTGATGAAAAGAGAAAATATAAGAGTGCAGTAAATGAAGCAGGCAAAAAGGAATACAAACGTCTCCAAAATGAGATCGACAGGAAGTGCAAAATGGCTAAGCAGGCATGGCTAGAGGACAAATGTAAGGATGTAGTGGCATATTATCACTATGGGTAAGATAGATACTGCCTATAGGAAAATTAAAGAGACCTTTGGAGAAAAGAGAACCACTTGTATGAATATCAAGAGCTCAGATGGAAAACCAGTTCTAAGCAGAGAAGGGAAAGCAGAAAGGTGGAAGGAGTATACAGAGGGTCTATACAAGGGCGATGTAATTGAGGACAACATTGTGGAAATGGAAGAGGACGTAGATGAAGATGAAATGGGAAATGTGATACTGCGTGAAGGGTTTGACAGAGCACTGAAAGACCTAAGTCGAAACAAGGCTCCTGGAGTAGACAGCATGCCATTAGAGCTGCTGATAGCCTTGGGAGAGCCAGGCCTGACAAAATTCTACCATTTGGTGAGCAAGATGTATAAGACAGGCGAGATACCTTCAGAGGTCAAGGAGAATATAATAATTCCAATTCGAAAGAAAGCAGGTGTTGATACACGTGAAAATTACCGAACTATCAGTTTAAAAAGTCACGACTGCAAAATACTAAGACGACTTCTTTACAGACGATTGGAAAAACAATTAGAAGCCGATTTCGGAGAAGATCAATTTGGATTTCGCAGAAATGCTGGAACACGCGCGGCAATACTGACCCTCCGATTTTTCTTAGAAGGCAGATTAAGGAAAGGTAGATCTACTTTTCTGGCATTTGTGCATTTAGAGAAAGCTTTCGACAATGTTGACTGGAATACTCTCTTTCAAATTCTGAAGGTGACAGCGGTAAAATACAGGGAGCGAAAGGTTATTTACAATTTGTACAGAAACCAGATTGCAGTTATAAGAGTCGAGGGGCATGAAAGGGAAGCAGTGGTTGAGAAGGGAGTGGGACAGGGGTGTAGCCTATTCCTGATGTTATTCAATCTGTATATTGAGCAATCAGTAAATGAAACAAAAGAAAAATATGGAGTAGGAATTAAAATCCATGGATAAGGAATAAAAACTTTCAGGTTTGCCGACGACATTGTAATTCTGTCAGAGTGAGCAAACGACCTGGAAGAGCAGCTGAACGGAATGGACAGTGTCTTGAAAGGAGGATATTAGATGAACATCAACAAAAGCAAAACGAGTATAAGGGAATTAGATTAGGAAATAGGACACTTGAAATAGTAGATGAGTTTTGTTATTAGGGGAGAAAAATAACTTATGATGGTCGAAGTAGAGAGGATATAAAACATAGAATGGCAATGGCAAGGACAGCGTTTCTGAAGACGATGAATTTAACATCGAGTATAGATTTAAGTGTCAGGAAGCCGTTTCTGAAAGTATTTGTACGGAGTGTAGCCATATATGGAAGTGAAACATGGACGATAAATAGTTTAGACAAGAAGAGAATAGAAGCTTTCGAAATGTGGTGCTACAGAAGAATGCTGAAAATTAGATGGGTAGATCACGTAACTAATGAGGAGGTATTGAATAGAATTGGAGAGAAGAGAAATTCGTGGCACAGCTTGACTAGAAGAAGGGATCGGTTGGTAGGACATGTTCTGAGGCTTCAAGGGATCAATTGAGTAGAGGAGGGCTGCGTGGAGGGTAAAAATCGTAGAGGGAGACCAAGAGATGAAATCACTAAGCAGATTCAGAAGGATGTAGGTTGCAGTAGGTACTTGGAGACGAAGAAGCTTGCACAGGATACAGTATCATGAATAGCTGCATCAAACCAGTCTGTGGACTGAAGCCACAGCAACAACAACAATCATCAGTATACGAATCAGTGAACCAGAAACGCTCTTTACGGTAGTCAGATGACAAATTGTCTGTTGAGCACAGAAAGCTAAGCCCTTTGTGTTATTACTTTTGCCAGCTTGTCTACGTATAACATTGTAAATAAAAGTGTGTAAATTTTACTACTGCAACTCTGGGTCTTCATGTTTGTAGTGTCTACCTCATATCCACGTCCTAGAACTGCAGACACAATACGCTGTTTATTCGTTGTCGAAGACCGAATGTGAAGCTTCAGTGAAGAGATTAAAATACATTGGAATGGAACAATATGCACACTGAAAAGGGCAATCAACGTACAGACTGCTAATACCATTTTCAGTGTTTCTGTACTTCAATTGTCGACTGTCAAAAGCCACAGTGATCACATTATCAACTAATGCAACACGAACTGAACTTGCTAACGAGATGTTCGCCACGCATATGTTAACATGTGTACATCAGAGCACATAGTTAGCTGGAGATAACGAAGAGAAATGAAGTACTGTGCGTGTTACGTTACCTTTAATTTTGCAGTTTGCGAGCGTACGAATGCAATAAGACATCTAGCATAGCAATTTTACTTCCAAAGAAATATAATGTCAGAGGATGACAGTATTTTGTTTTCTTTATTGGCAGTACTTTAACGTTATGTTCTTGAGAAACCGTTATTCAGTCACACTGTATCTTTTTGCCCCGACCAGGCATGGCAAAGTAATAGGCGTCTTCACCGAAGGCCGAATTACGTAACATCTTCACGTGCGCATTACTCATTTTTCCACTTTCACTCTTTTCAGCATGGATGCTGCACGGACAGATTACTTCCGGTTCCTTTGCAACCAGTGTTTCATGTAAACAAATGTAAATATTGTTCGCTAATCTACCATCCGTGGTTTCTGACTCTTCTATTGTGTAACCGTCTGTGGAACACTGCATATGAGTACTTTTGTCCCTCTGCATGTCTGTATCGAAGGAGACGAAGCTGATTTTCCTCGTTACTGAATAAATTCACATCCACCATAAATATTTCTATCGTATGCATGATAAAACGGTTTTCTTCACTCACTCTGCGGGCGTGACAGTGGTGGTACACTTGGGTGCCAAATATTATGTGCTTCTTTGAAGCCAGTGACGAGGAAACTCAAAAAACATCTTTATTAGTACAGGTCCGTCCTGATCACACAAATTTTACAGTTCACTATTACAAGTTTCGGCTCCTGCCATCTTCAAATCTGTTACAAATAAAAAACAGTGATGTATCTACGTACAGTTAACTGAAGCAAAATCCGTAACAGGCCCGATGATACAAAAGAAAAATAAAAATATTTATGTGATTAACCGTCAAGCATACCAGCCATACGTACCATTAAACGAATACACACAGACACACACTCACACACACACACACACACACACACACACTGTTAGAGGTTGCTTCCTATCAGCTGAAGATTTTGCTACTTTACTACTTGACGTCCCGAGCAAGTGTGGACCAGAGCTCGCTACAAACTTGATACAAGCCACGGAGCGGCGCTGCTCGCGACTCGCGGGTCCAACGATACTAATACGGACCGCGGTCGACAACTGCAACACCTAACAAGTGTGGTATCGAACGTTGATACGACATTCCTCCCCCGAGATCTGCAAACGGCCGTTGAATATAGTTTACGACCGCCGGGTGGAGGACCTCATGCTCACGTAGTTGCGGAGGTGGGGTGCCTGACTGCAGGCGAGGCATGGCCACCCGCACCCTGCCATGCCGACCGAGGGGAGACAGGAAACGCTTGGAATCCTACTCCACGGTGCACGGCAACATAAAGTGTCTGCGCTTGTACAACTATGGGAGGAACCGAAGGGTCGACTTCCATCGGGTCGGGGCACCCGACCGGCAACAAAGACTGGAAACCAGGAAGTGCAGACTGTTCTACGGCGGTGGACGGCGTTGTAACCGGACTTTCACCGTGACCTATCACAGCTGAAGGCACCTGGTCCATATGGTCATCCGGCCGCCGCAGCGATGCTGGCACGACTGGCGTCGCGTGAGAAAGGCGAAGCTACGGGCGATGGCACCCAGGGGCGACGAGAGCAAGGAAGAGGCCCTCCCGGGGACACCCCGTCGGCGCCGCCACTGGAAACATAGGGCAAGCGGAAGAGTCCCCTCGACTAAAGAGACGCATCTGATTCTTAAACACACAATACTGGCCATTTAAATTGCTACACCAAGAAGAAATGCACATGATAAACGGGTATTCATTGGACACATATATTATACTAGAACTGACAAGTGATTACAATTTCGGTGCATAGATCCTGAGAAATCAGTACCCAGAACAACCACTGGCCATAATAACGGCCTTGATACGCCTGGGCACTGTGTCAAACAGAGCATGGATGGCTGTACAGGTACAGCTCACCATGCAACTTCAACACGATACCACAGTTCATCAAGAGTAGTGACAGTATTATTGTGACGAGCCAGTTGCTCGGCAACCACTGACCAGACGTTTTCAGTTGGTGAGAGATCTGGAGAATGTGCAGACCAGGGCAGCAGTCGAACACTTTCTGTATCCAGAAACGCCTGACAGGACCTGCAGCATGCGGTCGTGCATTATCGTGCTGGAATGTAGGGTTTCGCAGGGATCGAATGAAGGGTAGAGCCACGGGTCGTAAAACATCTGAAATGTAACGTCCACTGTTCAAAGTGCCGTCAATGCGAACAAGAGGTGACCGAGACGTGTAACCAATGGTACCCCATACCATCATCCTCCGGGTGATACACCAGTATGGCGATGACGAATACACGCTTCCAATGTGCGTTCACCGCGATGTCGCCAAACACGGATGCGACCATCATGATGCTGTAAATAGAACCAGGATTCATCCTAAAAAATTACGTTTTGCCAGTCGTGCACCCAGGTTCGTCGTTGAGTACAGCATCGCAGGCGCTCCGGTCTGTGATTCTGCGTAAAAGGTAACCGCAGCCGTGGTCTCCGAGCTGATAGTCCATGCTGCTGCAAACGTCGTCGAACTGTTCGTGCAGATGGCTGTTGTCTTGCAAACGTCCCCATCTGTTGTCTCAGGGATCGAGACGTGGCTGCACGATCCGTTACAGCCATGCAGATAAGATGCCTGTCATCTCGACTGCTAGTGATACGACGCCGTTGGGATCCAGCACGGCGTTCCGTATTACCCTCCTGAACCCACCGATTCCATATTCTGCTAACAGTCATTCGATCTCGACCAAAGCGAGCAGCAATGTCGCGATACGATGAACCGCAATCGCGATAGGCTACAATCCGATCTTTATCAAAGTCGGAAACGTGATGGTACGCATTTATCCTCCTTACACGAGGCATCACAACAACGTTTCACCAGGCAACGCCGGTCAACTGGTTTGTGTATGAGAAATCGGTTGGAAACTTTCCTCATGTCAGCACGATGTAGGTGTCGCCACCGGCGCCAACCTTGTGCGAATGCTCTGGAAAGCTAATCATTTGCATAACACAGGTTAGGTGGTTAGTGTTTAACGTCCCGTCGACAACGAGGTCATTAGAGACGGAGCGCAAGCTCGGGTTAGGGAAGGATTGGGAAGGAAATCGGCCGTGCCCTTTCAAAGGAACCATCCCGGCATTTGCCTGAAACGATTTAGGGAAATCACGGAAAACCTAAATCAGGATGGCCGGAGACGGGATTGAACCGTCGTCCTCCCGAATGCGAGTCCAGTGTGCTAACCACTGCGCCACCTCGCTCGGTGCATAACACAGGATCTTCTTCCTGTCGGTTTAGATTTCGCGTCTGTAGCACGTCATCTTCGTGGTGTAGCAATTATAATGGCCTCAGTTGCAATTGGAAACCAATCTTTACCTAGGTTTCAGCCAAAATAATTTGGCCTTCTTCAGAAGCTATTGATACCATACTATTGCATGCCAAACTAAAACTAAAACTATAAAACTATAGCACCGCAGTACCCAGTCATTAATCTACATTACTTAGCTGAAGAGAAACAGAAGGCCCCACTGCGCGGACGAGGTCCATAGACCGCGAGAGCTGTGCCGAAACTAATCGCAGCGAGCAGCTATGTACCGAGCACCGCTGATTGTCATGCGCATGCGCGCGCGGAAATATAGATGATTAAGTTTTATTAAAAGTTGTGATATAGACCAAATTTTCACAACTTTTAAGAAACTCCACGAGAAAATAGGCTGTACGCTGGAAAATGAATCTCCCTATAGATCTTTGAATTATTTAGACCTAAGTTTGGCAATAGAGGGCCACCGTATTAGGTTTAACAACATAATATCCTCCCAGCCGACTCTACACACCCCTAAGCCCACAAAATGGCCTTCCATTCTTGCATACACTGAACGAGTTATAAACCCTAGAAGTTATCACCTATAATAATGGATATAAACCAGAAATTGTGAGACAGCTCTTTAACATGAAAACCGGTAAAAAAAACTGCGACATCACCTACGCTAGGTGTCGCACCAGAGGATAACTCCACTAGCTTCGTTTTTATTCTCTTCCTAGGCAAAGCATCTTATAAAATAGGGCGACTCTTAAAGAGCCACGGCTTTAAGATTGCATATTCTACGAATAACAGCCTCGAAAAGAACTTGGTCCACTCGTTAAAGAATACTAATGACAAACTATCTCGTTCTGGGATGTGCAAAATCACCTGTAGTGATTGCCCGGGTTAATACATCGGCCAGACAGGGAGAGCCCTCTCAGCTAGACATAAAAAAACATATACTCACGAAAAGTGGTGATGGCACGCGTGGCTCGACATTTGCCGAGCACCTTGTTCAGTTGGCCTATGCTCCCAAGTCACCAAATAAAACAGAGCTATCAAATTGCGAGGTTAAAGGCACTAGGCTTGACATCGTTGAGGAGTTGCAAATCTTTAAGCACCTGTTGCTTGATAGGGAAAACCTACTTAAGGGGCTCCGGAAAGGCTCAAAATCATGAAAAGTTCAATTTTTACTTTTTTGCGTTTTCTGAATCTGCAGACTATTACCTTTTAATAGATATATAATTCCAGAATGAGATTTCCACTCTGCAGCGGAGTGTGCGCTGATATGAAACTTCCTGGCAGATTAATTTTTTTTTTTGAAATGTGTTCTACATGGGCGTGACCTACTGTGGCGCTGTTAAACTGCTGTCAAATGGTGTTATTATTAACGTCCGTGTTCATCAGGTACAGTTTAGTGATGTGAGATAAAGTATGTGTTGTGGCTAACCTGTGATGGTTCAATATATATCGCTGGTGTGATTGTCGATTGTTTCATGTTTATTTACTCTGTCGTTATCTCGAAAATATTCGTAATTAATTCTGTTTCTTGAGTCTCTGTTTTGTTGAAGTATAATAATGAGTAAAAGTAAAGTTATTAGAAATCCTCTGAAGGCTTTTAAGAAAAGGAGAAATGTTGGAAAGCCAAAGGTATGTGTTATTACTGTAAACAAAAAAGACGATGAAAATCCCCAACATAGCTTGTGTCCCAAAGAAGAAGACAGTTGGTGTAAATATAACAAAGGATTGCTAACTGGTGAAGTGTACACTCATACGCATAGTCTGCCTCATGCAGTAATGGAGGTGATAAAACCTATTTTCAGAGACTTAGCAGCACCTGAACTGTTGAAAAAGTGTATTCACGGAAAAACTCAAAACCCCAATGAAAGTGTAAATAGTGTTATATGGTCGAGAATCCCCAAGACTGTATTTGTTGGAATAGAAACACTTCACTTTGGTGTGTATGATGCTGTTGCAACTTTCAATGATCGCAGCATTGTAAGGTACAAGGTATTTAGAAATACGGGAATGAAGATAGGTTCTAACATGGTACGAGCGATGCTTGCTTTAGACAAGGAACGCCTTCGGGCTGCAGACAGGGCTGTAAAGAGTCTAGAAATACAAGCAAGAGTAAACAGGAGGAGGAACAAGAGGAAGCTGGAGGAGGAGTTTGCAGAGGATGAAGATAATCTATCCTATGGACCTGGAATGCACTAAAAAGTTAATCCAATCTTTGTCGCTCGATTCCCAAAACTTTTATTTTCTCATACTAATTACATGTTTTCTAAGGATCTTCCAAACATATTTGTTTCAAACTTTCAGTAAATGTTACACAGTACCTTCTGCATAATTTAACACAGCCTTTTTCCAAAAAAACTGTATATTTTTGAATATATAAATAAAAAATTGCAAAAAAAATGTTGTGAATTTTCATTACAATTGAAACAAAAATCATCTTTAATAACTGAACTAAAATTTTGTAAAATCCCTGTGTTAAGTTGTAGCCCATATTCCAATAAATAATCTGTAAAAAGTTCAACTTCCTACCTCAAATACTTTGTGAGGAAAGATGTAATTTATAAGCGTTATTTTAACATTGCAAGTATAGGGCGTTCCGGAGACCCTTAATGACCAGCTACAATTGAGAAATAAGAACTTTTTGGAAGGTTTTCAACGTTTGCTTCACCGTCCCTGATGTTCGGTTGCCTTCGCAGTCGCCGACGCCTGATTCCACTTTCTTTAGTTGAATACTAATGTATTCAAAATTGAGGAGTAATTTTGTCGAGTAACAGCTAGTCTTTCTTACGGGCTCTGAATCTGTTTATAGGGTTCTCGTTCTCCTCAGAAGTAAGTTCGGTTACATATTATGCCATCTACAGTTTTAATGCTCATATTAATCCAATTCCTAACGTAAAGGTAGCTACTGTTAAGCATCTATATTTCCAAGCTCGCACCCGTATGACCATGAGCGGTGCTAGGTACATAGCTGCTCGCTGCGTTTCAATTTTGGCGTCATGTTTAGCAAGATAATAGAGTCACAGGATCGCATAGTACTCCTCACCAACATAATACCCCTCACTAACACTCGGCAGTACTTCTACATGCTCTCGAAAACACTCATTTCCGACGTTAAAACTGAAAAGCGTTATCCGCGGTGACTTCACGTCATTATGACCTACTGTGCATAACCTATACCGTGGCGAACGCAGTCACTTTCTGCCCAAGAGATCCATAGTGACTACTGACCACTGACACGTGATTGTGTTCACCAGAAATTTATGTATCCTACCATTTACCTTCCCTAGCAAACAACACTCCATCTCTACATACCTTTCTGTGGTCTTGTGTCCTACTGGGAATGTCGTCCGACGGATGAAACACCACCTTCTGGTTAACGACCCATTATTAGGATGTTGCTTTTCCGGTGCTTTCCTCCGACAATGTCTGACAACATTGTTTGCTGATGTGGCCCGTGCGCCAACATCTAAAACACTTCACTTGAGAAGAAAAAACAGAGACCAGTCTGTCTTCGTGTAGCATTGTCGATCTCCAACGATCTTGAGCTAGTACTACGGCAGCAGGTAAGTCACTTGGGTTCTCCATTCTGACCCTCCTCGATATATCAGCAGAAATGCCTCTTAGAAGCACATCAAGAGCCTCCGCTTCCTGCATTAGTTCAATTTCTTGATCCTGCGAAGAAAGGATTCCACTGATCCGCCGTGCTTTTGCGATAGTCCATTAAGTTTTTCCCTAAGAACCTCGCGCTGTTCTGCTTCCGGTACCTCTGTACTACACCGTTGGCCAGTTCATCAAACGTTTGGGCCTTACTGAACGGCTTGGGGTACATAATGTACGTCTTCGCGTAACATATTAACCTTGATGTACCCATATTCAAAAGAGGTTTCTTACGACCATTTTCCCAATTTGGCGGCAGCCTTGACGCCAGTAATAAAAATGGGTACATCCTCGGTTGCTTTTCCCGAAAATGGCGCTATGAGCTTAGCTGCTGCGGGATCGACGGAATGGGCCGGTACATTCTGTACGGCTTTATTTTCTTGTGAATTAAGGAATCCTCGCCCCCCCCCCCCCCCCAAATGGCTTACAATTGCTCTACACGTGAGCCCCTGTGTCCACCAGAAATTTATGTTTCGTACCATTTGCGCAAACAAGACTCCTCTGCAATACTTCACTGTCTCGCCCAAGTTGCGCGGAAGTTTGTTACAACGCGGCTATATACCCCTTCGAAGCTTTCACTATTTCATTCAGAGTCGCTGATCGTGTTTCTGCCATTTGTGTATAGTCTAGCTGCCGTTATACCAGAGAGAACTAAACTGAACACACAATACGAAAAAAAGAGGAATCAAACTACACTTAATCTTTACGATGTATCATAGTCCAACGAGATTCTATTCACTGGTGGGTTTCGTGAAAAATCCTTCTGCACGTACTACAGGCAGTTGACACAGATTGAACATATGGTAAGTCATGACCAGATAAATTACAGTACGTACACCTCACTGGTTGCAAGTGAAGGTCTCTAGTGTTCCCACGGAACTGAGACAAATCTGCAGGTTCCTACGGTCTAACAAAAGATTTTTAACGTCCCCATGGTTCAACATGACCATAACAAAATAGAGAACAAGAAAGCAAACAAATATTAGTCACTCACCACACTGCATTGCCACGAACTTCAACAGCAGCTTAGGCGGTCGGCTACAGTTGCCCTATAAGTGTGGGTGTGGCACTAGGTATAGATGTCTCTACCACTGGCAACAACTTGCTGACAGGAGATGTAGGGGTCCGGTTCCGGACACCTACAGTCGTCAGAAGATTGCTGGGCATGATGCGGTGCTGAGGTCCTAGTTACATTCGAGAGTTCCAAGAAAACATCATTGACAATAACAGATTTATTAGGCTAAAATACAAGATTGTCTTCCAAAGCACTGTGCCACAACCAGGTCACTGGAGTAGCACCTCGTCCGCAATGGGGGATGGCTTGCTCTCCTCTTGCAGCATCACCAACACCGCGATGCGTCAACTACAGGCTGCTACGCCTTGGGCGGCCATCAACCACGGTATTGGTTGACTCCAACTCTGCGTATCGATCTCCAAAGTACTCTCGTGGAAGTCGAAGATTTACACTCAGGAGTATCTACCCAGGTCTATGTGAAGTATTCACTGCCTGGCAGAGGTCGACTATCAGCCCCAGCTTAGGAGACAGGAACCAATAGCACCTGTGTCTGCCACAGGAAAGGGATGAGCAGCAGCAGTACTCAACAACTCAAAGGCAAATGATGGACAGCATTCAGGTATCGCAGGTAAGCCTCCAGCAGACCTTCAGGGTGATGGTGGCCTCTGTGCACCATCAGTGTGGTCTCGGAAGTTGCCAGTGAGCTGGAAGGATGAGCATTGTTCCAGCAGCATCCATGTTTCCCTAGATGATCAGAGACAGCTAGGTGTGCTGAGGTTCAACCTCTACAGCCTCCACTCTCACTGGATGGCTGAAACTGACGCACGGGTTGAGACTACACACTGCATATCAGTTCTCCTAGTCATTTCAGATTTTCGCAGTTTCATCTACATCTACATACATACTCCGCAATCCACCATAGGGTGCGTGGCGGAGGGTACCTCATACCACAACTAGCATCTTCTCTCCCTGTTCCACTCCCAAACAGAACGAGGGAAATATGACTGCCTATATGCCTCTGTACGAGCCCTAATCTCTCTTATCTTCGTGGTCTTTCCGCTAAATATAACTTGTCGGCAGTAAAATTGTACCGCAATCAGCCTCAAATGCTGGTTCTCCAAATTTCCTCAGTAACGATTCACGAAAAGAACGCCTCCTTTTCTCTAGAGACTCCCACCCGAGTTCCCGAAGCATTTCCGTAACACTCGCGTGATGATCAAACCTACCAGTAACAAATCTAGCAGCCCGCCTCTGAATTGCTTCTATGTCCTCCCTCAATCCAACCTGATAGGGATCCCAAACGCTCGAGCAGTACTCAAGAACAGGTCGCACCCGCGTTATATTAGCGGTCTCCTTTACAGATGAACCACATCTTCCCAAAATTCTACCAATGAACCGAAGACGCCCATCCGCCTTCCCCAAAACTGCCATTACATGCCTGTCCCACTTCATATCGCTCTGCAACGTTATGCCCAAATATTTAATCGACGTGACTGTGTCAAGTGCTACACTACTAATGGAGTATTCAAACATTACGGGATTCTTTTTCCTATTCATCTGCATTAATTTATATTTATCTGTATTTAGAGTTAGCTGCCGTTCTTTACACCAATCACAAATCCTGTCCAAGTCAGCTTGTATCCTCCTACAGTCACTCAACGACGACACCTTCCCGTACACCACAGCATCATCAGCAAACAGCCGCACATTGCTATCCACCCTATCCAAAAGATCATTTATGTAGACAGAAAACAACAGCGGACCTATCACACTTCCCTGGGGCACTCCAGATGATACCCTCACCTCCGATGAACACTCACCATCGAGGATAACGTACAGGGTTCTATTACTTAAGAAGTCTTGGAGCCACTCACATATTTGGGAACCAATCCCATATTCTCGTACCTTAGTTAGGAGCCTGCAGTGGGGCACCGAGTCAAAAGATTTCCGAAAGTCAAGGAATATCCATGGTTCGCAAGATATCATGTGAAAAAAGGGCTAGTTGCGTTTCGCAGGAGCGATGCTTTCTAAAGCCGTGCTGATGCATGGACAGCAACGTCTCTGTGTCAAGCTTCCTTGTTTGCCACACTCGCATAGCATTTACCCCTTGCTGGCAGTCTGCTGATCATTGACACAGGCGGTTCAGCTTCCGGCAGCTGACAAGGTAGAAGGTTTTTTTTTATACACTCTGTACTTCAGCCATCACCAGTTACTTCACTGCCCAATAGCTGCCAAATATCAGAATTCATCTGCTACTTTTAGTGTCTCTTTTCCTAATTTATTCACCACAGGAACACCTGATTTAGTACGAGCACCCTCCTGTACCATTGCTTTAATGTTCCCGATGTTCATCTCATATCCCCATTTAAAGACACTGTCCATTCCTTTTAAATGGTCAAGGTTCTTCATCATCTCTGAAAAAATTACAGTGTCATCAGCAATCCTAGAACTTTATTTCTTCTTCCTAGTCTTTTAGGGTTCTATTTGTGCTAATAGGACTATCTTCACATGTGTGAACTACGAAGTTCCAAATCAGTATAGACAACAAAACAAGCTGAAGATCGTCAAGACATTATATACCAATCCTAATATAAAAATATATAATGTTGTAACTTGTTAATTGTAGTGTCAGTCTCTGTGTAGTACAATAAAACAGTGCAGCATTAACTGCGATATTTCAAAATCCAAAACAGTCAAAACAATATTCTGGAAACATCCCCCAGGCTGTGGCTAAGCCATGTCTCCGCAATATCCTTTCTTTCAGGAGTGCTAGATCTGCAAGGTTCGCAGGAGAGCTTCTGTAAAGTTTGGAAGATAGGAGACGAGGTACTGGCAGAAGTAAAGCTGTGAGGACGGGGCGTGAGTCGTGCTCGGGTAGCTCAGCTGGTAGAGCACTTGCCCGCGCAAGGCAAAGGTCCCGAGTTCGAGTCTCGGTCGGGCACACAGTTTTAATCTACCAGGAAGTTTCATTTAATATCGGAATATTGGAGGGTAGCGAATATTATTTTACGGTAAACTGAACATACTTTGTTTTGTCGCTTCAATTTTCTTTCAATTAGCTGTATAGCAAACAGCACCCACTCGGAAGCAAGGGTACCAAATTAGCAACATCAAAGGTACTCACAACTGTATGAACGTTCCACAAACTGCCCGATGCACCGACTAAATGGTGCACTCTCTTCATCACATTAATAAAGAAATTAGCTCTATGAATGGTTAGTCAAGTAACTGTAAACACAGAACTGTGCCATGATGGGAGTAAATCTATTGGCCCCATATGTGCAATGCGACAAAGAGGGTCAGAACTCAGTTCACCTCTTCTCAGGTTTCCGAGTTTTAACTCTCATACTTAACAATGCAACAAAATAAATAAATAAATAAAAGAACTGAAAAGGATTTAAAAAATCCTAGGTAAACGGTTCGGTTTCAAAATTAAAGGCAAGCTTTACTCAAGTCAATTGCGGTTTGCATTTCTCCCGTAAAAAGACGTGAGAGTAGCAATACTACTTGCACTGAAATACTAAAAAGTTATGAAGATCAATAAATTACACAAACACCTTTCATCTTAGCGACACAAGCGTATTTTCCCTCAATGTGTAGAATACCTCTGCACTAACTTACATTTAGTCACTTCTGATTTTCAAAGCATATGTACAAATGCATAGTCTTACAGCCATATGAAATAGATATTCTCTAAAAAAATTATTAGTTCATACCACAGATTTATCAACCAGTCACAGAATAACTATGTAGCTAATAGTATTTCAATCACTTAAACATGCTTAATTTTTACAGTGCAATTCATACATAGATTTTTAATGAGATATGCAGCATTGAATGTTATCCCTAAGGACATAAAAAGAAAGAGATGTCTTATTCTGAGGCTTATATGACAAATATTATAGATGAAATCAACATAAAAAAGCAAATCCACCTACGCCTCAATCAAGCAGCGAAATTAGTCCATCACGCATTCACTGTTACAGTTACAGATACAACCATTTTATGCGTCATCTTTATCTCAGCGTCATAAACATATGACCACTGGATTTAGTTCACAGCGGGGAGATGGGACTGGTGCTGCATGTACAGTATTCATGAAATGCAAAACAGGGGCAGGCGTTAGCACCCCACCGTTAACACGCAACATAAACATAAAAGTACAGAATTTGTAGTCTGCGTTATTATTTTTCTTGTGTTGTGAAAGCATCTTCATGAAATATTGTAAAAACACGTAAAATTAGGAAAAACAAAAAAGTAATGGTCAGTATCCAAAAACATGCCCTATGCAAAAGAGAAACGAAAAAGTACCTCGCTAACTTCATTCTTTTTGTAAATTTCTCTTTGGTTTCGTTTACTGCTTGGTCAATGTACAGACTGAATGATGTCATGGATAGGGTACAACGTATCCCATTCCCGTTGGAGCTACTGTCTGTTTTTCATGTACTTCGTCTATTTTAACCGCAGTCTTGTTTCTGTACAAGTTCTGGATAACTGTACAAGTTGTAGATAACCGTTCGACTGCTGCTACATTTAGAATTTAAAGAATAGATCCCGGTCAGCATCATCAAAAGCTTGCTTTAAACCTAAAAACGCTATAAACATAGCTTCACCTTTCTTTGGTCTATTTTCTACGATAAGTACTGTAAGCTACTGTGTTTATACAAAAAAAGAAAAATAAAGTGAGTTGGTTCTTACTCTTTAGATAGGTTTCGTACCTTTCAGTACATTGGTTTACCTTGGTGACAGGGCTGTCTTAGTTTATACCTGTTTAATATTAACCGGGTGAAAGGAAAATTTAAATATTCGTCAATGTCCTGATCGCAGGACAGAAATGCTGGAAGCTAGAAGGCTAAGGTGAAAATCTATGTATACATGGTGTAAGTACAAATTTTTCTATTGGTGACTGAGGACGGTACATCATTTTAAGGCTAATAATTATTGCTATTACAAGTCATAGGTTTTTAGGTTGGGTAGTAACTCCATGTATGCAGGGCAAAAGCAAGCCATTAATGTCTGTTTCCCTCTGGGCAGCAGATCAGGTATTGAAGTATGGATTCGAGGCAGTCAAAGGTTAGCCTACAGTGACAGGTGTATTCCGCTTCATGTTGCAGTTACGACCGTGCAGAAAATATCAGGTAGTAGAGTTTGTGACATGCTTGCGGGAAGACTGTTAGACACAGAGAAAAAACAAACAACACAATGATGTGTTTACTTATTAAGGTACCACATATTAAAAAGTCCGCACTTATACACGTTACAGCCTGTATATATTTCGCAAGCCACTGTATTATACATGTCAGAGGGTACTTTGGTAGCAGTATCAGCGATGATTTTCTGTATTGTTCCATTCGCATATTGAACAAGGGAAATCTGGCTCTTTATTGTCTTCTTATATAACGATTACTATGCGGGCTAGCAATAGCATGATCACACAGTCTTCTTCGAATAGACGTTCCCTGAATTCATCCAACAACGTTTCGTGACATCTATGACATCTTTCTCCCAAAGATTCCCTGTTAAGCTGCCCAAGCTTTTATGTTAGGCTTCGAACGCACGTTCTCAGCAGTGCGCCTACCTGATAAGGACTGCAGAGGCTGAAGCGGTACTCTAGAGTTGGCCCCATTGTCGTCTTCTATACAGTATCTTTTACAGACTGTTACAGGTAAATGTAAGACTGTCATTCGCCTTTCCTAACACGGATTCTGCGTGCTGTTCCCGCTTCATACAGCTTTCAACAAATTAACCCGCACCGTATCCAGTATATCACGATAAATTTCTTATGTGAAGTGAGATGTTCAAGATGATAGTTATTAGTCTTGTAATCGGATACTATAGGATTATTTTTTTTGTTACAGGCGTTATCTGACATTCATCCACTTTTACAGAGAGCTGCCGTTTATTGTGTCAAGTGGAGATTTCGTCCAAGTCTTTCCACATTTTTATGGCCTTCTGACAAGGATAGTTTCCTGTAGATAACATAGTCAACAATCAATCTTACAGTTCTGCTCGACTTATTTGATGAATTGTCATGTATGTTCAGAACATTAGAGTTCTTAATATACTTTCTTGAATAAAATCCGATGTTACATTCGTTCGAGTTAAACATTTCACCGCTCAATATAAGGCACAGTGTTCTGTTAGTTCAATACAAAACGAGCCAACCACGTACCTGTGAAGATTCTCCGCCCATTAGAATGCTGGATAGCGTCGAGATCCGTTTTTAGAAATCTGGGAGGCGCGGAAGCTACTTGTTCTGCTGCATCGACTGTCTGCGATGCCTCATGCACATGGACGTCCGCAAAAATTAATGCAAGAGGAGGCAAGATTCCAAAATTGTCATCTTTGATATGACTGAGAAGGCTAGCATGAGAACTAAATTTGACAGGAAGTATACTAAGTGTATTTTATGTCAAACGACTCATACACTATGTGGTCAAAAGTATCTGGACACTTAGCTGAAAATCATCTACAAGTTCGTGGCGCCCGCCATCGATAATGCTGGAATTCAGTATGGTGTTGGCCGATCCTTAGCCTTGATGACAGCTTCCACTCTCGCAGGCATACGTTCAATCAGGTACTGGAAAGTCTCTTGGGGAATGGCAGCCCATTCATTACGGGTGCTGCACTGGGGAGAGGTATCGATGTCGGTCGGTGAGGCCTGGTACGAAGTCGGCGTTCCAAAACATTCCAAAGGTGTTCCATAGGATTCAGATCAGGACTCTGTGCAGGCCAGTCCATTACAGGGATGTTATTCTCGTGTAACCACTCCGTCGGAGGCCGTGCATTATGAACTGGTGCTCGATCGTGTTGAAAGATGCATTCACCATCCCCGAATTGCTCTTCAACAGTGGGAAGCAAGAAGGTGCTTAAAACATCAATGTAGGCCTGTGCTGTGATAGTGCCACGCAAAACAATAACGGGTGCAAGCCCCCTCCACGAAAAACGCGACCACACCATAACACCACCACCTGCGAATTTTACTGTTGGCAATACACTTCCTGGCAGATGACGTTCACGGGGTATTCGCCATACCCCCGCCCTGCCATCGGATCGCCACATTGTGTACCATGGTACGTCACTCCACGCAAAGTTTTTCCACTGTTCAATCGTCCATTGTTTACGCTCCTTACACCAAGCGAGGCGTCGTTTGTCATTTACCGGCGTGATGTGTGGCATATGAGCAGCCGCTCGACCATGAAATCCAAGTTTTCTCACCTCCCACCTAACTCTCATAGTACTTGCAGTGAATCATGATGCAGTTTGGAATTCCTCTGTGACGGTCTGGATAGATGTCTGCCTACTACACATTACGACCCTCTTCAATTGTCAATGGTTTCTGTCAATCAACAGATGAGGTCGGCCTGTACGCCTTTGTGCTGTGCGTGTCCCTTCACGTTTCCACTTCACTATCACATCGGAAACAATGGGCCTAAGGATGTTTAGGAGTATGGAAATCTCGCATACAGACGTATGACACAAGTGACTCACAATCATCTGACCACGTTCGAAGTCTGTGAATTCCCTGGAGCGCCCCATTCTGCTCTTTCGCGATGTCTAGTGACTACTGAGGTCGCTGATATAGAGTACCTGGCAATATGTGGCAGCACAATGCACCTAATATGAAAAACGTATGTTTTTGGGGTTGTCCGGATCCTTTTGATCACATAGTGTAGTTTCAACTCAGTGATTTTTAAGGTAGATTACTTTCATACAAAAATGGTAAACGTACTTCATTACTTTACGCAAATTATATCTTTTATGTCATCAACATGTTGACTGATGAGCCAAAACATTTTGACCACCTGCTTAATAGCTTGTTTGTCCGTCTTTGGAACGGAACACCGTGCTGATCAGTGTATCAGGAATCCGACAATTTGTTGGTAGGTTTGTGCAGGTTTGTGGCATTCGATGTCTACGCACAGGTCGTGGAATTCGCGCAAATAACGGGTCGTTGATCTGTGTACGCGGTGATGGCGCCCGATAGCGACGCAGATGGGTTCCATAGGATTTACATCAGGCGAATTTGGTCGCCGAGATACCAACGTGAGTTCGCTATGATGCTCGTCAAACAATGGTACTACGGTTCTAGCTCCAAGACACGGACAGTTGTACTCGCATCGGGGAAAAGATCAAACATATAGGGATGCAGGTGGTTTGCAGTTGTCAGTCTATCTTCAATTACTACCACACGTCTCATGCAAGCGGAGGAGAATGTCTCCCATAGCATAACACTGTTCCCATCAGCCTGCGTCCGTGGCGCGCTGCACGTTTCGAACAGTCGTTTACTTCGATGACGGTGTTCAACAGTCTGAAACAGAATCACCCTATGATTAAATCCAGCCCATCTAATGAATTAAAAAACAAAGCTAGATATATTCACAAAAGATATTTCTGTTCGTACATCATTCATGCCTTCTATTTTTCATAGTTGACTGGCATAATGAAAGTTCAACACAACCAGTTTTACAAGCTCTATGTTTTGGACTGTTTGAGTGAAGTGCAGCCAAGCTTAGTATTTGAAGAGATAAATGTGCAAAACGTGTCAAAACAATCTCAGTACAAGCGACCTTTAACAGCCTAGGATTCAACTAAGATGAACCACGTACAGCCAGCTCGACACACTGTTACGCATCCACGAAACTGGACTACTGAATTCTGCATCTTGACCTGTGTTCGACTCCTTGAAGTTTCAGGAAGTCCCTATTCCTGGAATGGAGAAGTTTTCTACCTTGAAACTTCTCATCTTTTTGCTCTCTTCTTGCGGATAAAATGCTAATTTTTCGAGTTACGCATTTGAATCCATGCATGAAGTATGAATGAACAGGTACACGAAACTGTAAAACTACAGTTTTCAGAAGGTAAAGGTACCAGCAAAACGTGACTAGTATTCTTTGATCACAGACAAACGCTAAACTACTGTTATGGTTAAGCTGTGCAACAGCCGAAGGGGCCGCCGTTTGGAAATTTTTGGAATTTATACTTCAGTAATTTCAGTATTTTAAACATAGCTGCGCTACAGCAACAGTTCCACGTCATAAGAATAAATAACAGCCAACCAGTTGCGAAAGATAAAGTAATCTTTACCTAGGTTTCAATAGTTATAAAACTATCTATAGTCGGCCGTACGCTCTTTAGCCACTATGTTCTTATTTGTGTGTCTGACTAACCCTGTACTCAGGGCTATGTTTTATATATATTAACTGAGTTACGTAGATGGTTGTAAAAACGACTAAGATATAATACTCCATGTCAATTTAACACTGCCGTCTTCTGAAGAAGATAGTTTTATAACTATTGAAACCTAGGTAAAGATTACTTTATCTTTCGCAACTGGTTGGCTGTTATTTATTCTTATGACTTCAGTAATGTTTATTTTGTGCCAGGTATAGGCAGCGGAATTCATGTGCTAGCACGTTAGGATGGTGTCGTCCTGCTGCTCGGTAAGATCTGTATGAGGAAGTGGTACGGAACTTTTTGGGACTATTTTGGCAATATTCTACATATCTGTGCTGAAAACAATCCACTGCCAGGCAAAAAATTGACCAGCCTGACTACCAAGCAAACCCAAGGTAGGTATGTTAGTACTAGCCTCAAGAGGTAGACAACAAATACCACGATAGGCCACTACCAGAAAAGTTCAACAACTGGCTGCTCTCAGTTAAGAGCAGCAGCCTTCAGGTGGCACTACATCCATCTGCACATCGTAGTCATCCGCGAATAGTGCTGCCAGTCGCCAAATAGTGCTGTCAACCGTGGTCTACAGTGTTTCAGCCTTACACAGTACTTCGCAGAGATGGAAATCCATCCCCCAATAGATAGAAAACTCGCACATTTCCGACTATTGAGTCAGACAGCTCTGTTCAGTGCTTGTAGCAGGCTTCAGTCTATGAAATTATGATACAGAATACAGTTCTACGTGTTCCGTTCTGTATGGCTGATCCCGGCGGAGGTTCGAGTCCTCCCTCGGGCATGGGTGTGTGTGTGTTTGTCCTTAGGATAATTTAGGTTAAGTAGTGATGACCTTAGCAGTTAAGTCGCATAAGATTTCACACACATATGAACAATTTTTTTTTTGTTCCGTTCAGAAGACCACGTCCCGAGTTAGCAATCACTATTTACAGAGTAAGAGGACAGTGAACCAAGAATGCCTCCAATACGCAATGTTACGAGGGCTGTTCAATAAGTAGTGAAATACTTTGTTTCTGAGAGTAAGTTGATTTTACTCTGGACTGCAAAACCATATCATTCCCCACTCTAATGGCTACAAAATCCCGTTGTTCAACAAAACGCGACGGCCTTACGCCGCTTTACTGGGAGGGCCTGTTTGTATGCGTGATACCACTTCACTCGTTCGAACGGTTCTAGAATTCTGGTCAAGTGTGTGGGACCCATACTACATGTGCCTCACAGGGAATATACACGTATACAGAGAAGGGCAGCACGAATGGTCACAGGTTTGTTTAATCCATAGCAGAGTACTGAAGGAACTGAACTGAAAGAATGTTGAAGACTGATGTGAACTATTCCGAGAGAGTCTATTAACAATGTTTCAAGAAGAGGCTCTAAATAATTACTCTAGAAATATACTACAATCCCCTGCGCATGGCTCACATAGGGATCGTGAAGATGAGATTAGAATAACTGCTGCAGACGCAGAGGCATCCAAACAGTCATTCTTCGCTCGCTCCAAACGTGAATGGAACAGGAAGAAACCGTAAAGCACCTCACAGTGGTTTGCAGAGCCTACGTCTTGCTGCGTTAGAAACCTCCCCATCATCCACTAACTGCTTCCCGTGGAGTGCATCTTTCATTAGGCCATGCAGATGGAAACCAGAAGCTGCGAGATCCGGGCTGTAGGATGAATCAAGAATAACAGTCCAGAGAAGTTCTATGAACTCCTCTCAGGTGCATAGACTTGTCTGTGGCCTTGTGGTGTCTTGGAAAAGGATAATTTAGTTTGCATTTTTGTGGCAACGAAAGTGCTAAAGTCGTTTCTTTAGTTTCCTGAGGTTAGCACACTTCAGAATTGATCGATGCACCATGAGGGCGGACATCAAACAGAATAAGCATTTAGGATTCTCAGATGACCGTCGCCAAGGCTTTACCAGATGATGTTGCGGCTTTAAACTTTTTCTTCGGAGGAGAGGTGGTGTGGTGCGGTGCCACTCCAATGATTGTTGCTTTCTTTCCGGTTCGAAGATATGAACCCATCTTTCATCGCCTGTCACGGAAAAAGTTGTCTCGATGAGTCTCGTAACACATAAACAATTTCACACAGGTGGTTCTTCGCTGCTTTTTATCTTCTTCAGTTAGGCGTTGAGGAAGCCACCGGGCTCACACCTTTCAGTACCGCAACTGGTGGACGAGTAATTCAGCAGTCCCAACAATACATTCAGTTGAGCAGCGAGGCGTTTGATTGTGATCTGTCGATCACCTCGAATGAGAGTGTCCGCACGTTCCAATATCGCAGGAGTCCCAGCTAGCCAACTGATGTGGCCGAGCGGCTCTAGGCGCTTCAGTCTGGAACCGCGCGACCGCTATGGTCGCAAGTTCGAATCCTGCCTGGGGCATGGATGTGTGTGATGTCCTTAGGTTAGTTAGGTTTAAGTAGTTCTATGTTCTAGGGGACTGATGACCTCAGATGTTGAGTCCCATAGTGATTAGCCGGCCGCGGTGGTCTAGCGGTTCTAGGCGCGCAGTCGGCAACCGCGCGACTGCTACGGTCGCAGGTTCGAATCCTGCCTCGGGCATGGATGTGTGTGATGTCCTTAGGTTAGTTAGGTATAACTCGTTCTAAGTTCTAGGGGACTAATGACCTCAGCAGTTGAGTCCCATACTGCTCAGAGCCATTTGAACCATTTTCCATAGTGATCAGAGCCATTTCAACCATTTGAGCCGCAGCTATGTGGGGCCAGTCGGCACGTGGGAGGTCGGGCAGGTTCGCGAGACCTTGCTGAGAGGATGACAGAGGCCTCACCTAGCGACTCACCGTACTTTACTTCATTTTTGCAAGCGTCTATATACACACTACTGGCCATTAAAATTGCTACACCACGAAGATGACGTGCTGCAGACGCGAAATTTAACCGACAGGAAGAAGATGCTGTGATATGCAAATGATTAGCATTTCAGAACATTCACTCAAGGTTGGCGCCGGTGGCGACACCTACAACGTGCTGACACGAGGAAAGTTTCCAACCGATTTCTCATACACAAACAGCAGTTGACCGGCGTTCCCTGCTGAAACGTTGTTGTGATGCCTCGTGTAAGGAGCATAAATGCGTACCATCACATTTCCGACTTTGATAAACGTCGGATTGTAGCCTATCGCGATTGCGGTTTATCGTATCGCGACATCGCTGCTCGTGTTGGTCGAGATCGAATGACTGTTAGCAGAATATGGAATCGGTGGGTTCACGAGGGTAATACGGAACGCCGTACTGGATCCCAACGGCCTCGTATCACTAGCACTCGAGATGACAGGTATCTTATCCGCATGACTGCACTCAACGTCGAACCTGCGTGCACGAGTGGCAAAACGTCATTTTTTCGGATGAATCCAGGTTCTGTTTACAGCATCATGATGGTCGCATCCGTGTTTGGCGACATCGCGGTGAACGCGCATTGGAAGCGCGTATTCGTCATCGCCATACTGGCATATCACCCAGCGTGATGGTATGGGGTGCCATTGGTTACACGTCTCGGTCACCTCTTGTTCGCATTGACGGCACTTTGAACAGTGGACTTTACATTTCAGATATGTTACTACCCGTGGCTCTACCCCTCATTCGTTCCCTGCGAAACCCTACATTTCAGCAGGATAATGCACGACCGCATGTTTCAGGGCCTGTACGGGCGTTTCTGGATAGAGAAAATGTTCGACTGCTGCCCTGGCCAGCACATTCTCCAGATCTCTCATAAATTGAAAACGTCTGGTCAATGGTGGCCGAGCAACTGTCTCGTCACAATACGCCAGTCACTAGTCTTGAGGAACTGTGGTATCGTGTTGAAGCTGGATGGGCAGCTGTACCTGTACATGCCATCCAAGGTCTGTTTGACTCAATGCCCAGGCGTATCAAGGCCGTTATTATGGCCAGAGGTGGTTGTTCTGGGTACTGATTTCTCAGGATCTATGCACCCAAATTTGCGTGAAAATGTAATCACATTTCATTTCTAGTATAACATATTTGTCCAATGAATACCCGTTTATCATTTGCATTTCTTCTTGGTGTAGCAATTTTAGTGGCCAGTAGTGTATCTGTGATGGTCTGGTTTTATGCCAAATGAAACTCAGTCACAGCTCTTTGCCCGGAAAACACCTCAGTTACAGACGCTATTTTGAAAGCTATGTATAACTCCGCCACCTATCGGAGCTTCATGAAACTATAGGAGCTGAAGCGGGACTACTCCACGATGTCCCACAGTAAGTATCGTATTTTTTAACCGAAATCAGACTGGAAAAAATGTGTTGCATTACTTATTGAACGGCCCTAGTATATCCAGACGTAGTGATATATCGTAGACTGCCAAGAGAGAGTAACATCCAAGAGAGAGTGAAGTTACGTTCATATGTGTGTGAATTGCTAAGGGACCAAACTGCTCAGGTCATCGGCTTCTCGACTTACGCACTACTTAAGCTTATGGCAAGAACAACACACAAACGCATGTCCGAGAGAGGTTTCGAAAATTCGGCGGGAGGGGCCGCGCAATCCGTGGTATGGCGCCTCAGACTGCGTGACCACTCCGCGCGGCAGTAAAGTTATCTAGGTCTCATTGTACTAGGTTCAGGAGATCAAGTGCCACACTCCATACTGCACCAAAATTAACTAACTCTTCGTAACAAGCCAATAATAAATGCTATTGTTTAATTATTATAGTGTTGCCACATTTATGTTCAAATGCTGTCCAGTAAAGCAATAGCTGAAGTTGATTGTTGGTAGTTATAGCGCGCATTCTGCAACTTTTAAAGAACTATAGCAGTGAGCTCATTTTTCAGTTTATGTCGGTCTTTCTGGTATAGCAGTCTCAACAAGTTATATAGTAATAGAATTACAGATAGTCCCATCAAGCAACGTACGAGAATTGTCTGTAAAGAACAAAAAGCCTCTGCACCAGATTTCAGGAGGAGATAATTGGCCCCTCTTGCACCTATCAACCCCACCCCAACCCTCCCTATGCGAATGCCTTGGTCGTGTATGAGCAAATTAAGATGTGTTTCACACAACTGGCCGGCCGGAGTGGCCGAGAGGTTCTAGGCGCTACAGTCTGGTATCCGCGCGACCGCTACGGTCGCAGGTTCGAGTCCTGCCTCGGGCATGGATGTGTGTGATGTCCTTGGGTTGGTTAGGTTTAAGTTCCAGGGGACTGATTACCTCAGAAGTTAAGTCCCATAGTGCTCAGAGCCATTTGAACCATTTTTTTCACACGACTGGTTTTTGTCTAACGACTGGTTTTTGTCTAACTCTGAGAGAAGCTTGTTACCTGGCATTAACGTCGTAATATACAGGGTGTTACAAAAACGTACGGTCGAACTTTCAGGAAACATTCCTCCACACAAAGAAAGAAAATATGTTATGTGGACATGTGTCCGGAAACGCTTACTTTGCATGTTAGAGCTCATTTTATTACTTCTCTTCAAATCACATTAATCATGGAATGGAAACACACAGCAACAGAACGTACCAGCGTGTCTTCAAACACTTTGTTACAGGAAATGTTCAAAATGTCCTCCGTTAGCGAGGATACATGCATCCACCCTCCGTCGTATGGAATCCCTGATGCGCTGATGCAGCCCTGGAGAATGGCATATTGTATCACAGCCGTCCACAATACGAGCACGAGGAAAAATTGGTTCAAATGGCTCTGAGCACTATGGGACTAAACATCTATGATCATCAGTCCCCTAGAACTTAGAACTACTTAAACCTAACGACAGCACACAACACCCAGCCATCACGAGGCAGAGAAAATCCCTGACCCCGCCGGGAATCGAACCCGGGAACCCGAGCGTGGGAAGCGAGAACGCTACCGCACGACCACGAGATGCGGGCGAGCACGAAGAGTCTCTACATTTGGTACGGGGGTTGCGGAGACAAGAGCTTTCAAATGCCCCCATAAATGAAAGTCAAGAGGGTTGAGGTCAGGAGAGCGCGAAGGCCATGGAATTGGTCCGCTTCTACCAATCCATCGGTCACCGAATCTGTTGTTGAGAAGCGTACGAACACTTCGACTGCATTGTGCAGGAGCTCCATCGTAGATGAACCACATGTTGTGTCTTACTTGTAAAGGCACATGTTCTAGCAGCACAGGTAGAGTATCCCGTATGAAATCATGATAACGTGCTCTGCTCCATTAAGCGTAGGTGGAAGAACATGGGGCCCAATTAAGACATCACCAACAATGCCTGCCCAAACGTTCACAGAAAATCTGTGTTGATGACGTGATTGCACAATTGCGTGCGGATTCTCGTCAGCCCACACATGTTGATTGTGAAAATCTACAATTTGATCACGTTGGAATGAAGCCTCATCCGTAAAGAGAACATTTGCAATGAAATGAGGATTGACACATTGTTGGATGAACCATTCGTAGAAGTGTACCCGTGGAGGCCAATCAGTTGCTGATAGTGCCTGCACACGCTGTACATGGTACGGAAACAACTGGATCTCCCGTAGCACTCTCCATACAGTGACGTGGTCAACGTTATCTTGTACAGCAGCAACTTCTCTGACGCTGACATTAGGGTTATCGTCAACTGCACGAAGAATTGCCTCGTCCATTGCAGGTGTCCTCGTCGTTATAGGTCTTCCCCAGTCGCGAGTCATAGGCTGGAATGTTCCGTGCTCCCTAAGACGCCGATCAATTGCTTCGAACGTCTTCCTGTCGGGACACCTTCGTTCTGAAAATCTGTCTCGACACAAACGTACCGCGCCACGGCTATTGCCCCGTGCTAATCCATACATCAAATGGGCATCTGCCAACTCCGCATTTGTAAACATTGCACTGACTGCAAAACCACGTTCGTGATGAACACTAACCTGTTGATGCTACGTAGTGATGTGATTGATGCTAGTACTGTAGAGCAATGAGTCGCATGTCAACACAAGCACCGAAGTCAACATTATCTTCCTTCAATTGGGCCAACTGGCGGTGAATCGAGGAAGTACAGTACATACTGACGAAACTAAAATGAGTTGTAACTTGGAAATTAAGCGTTTCCGGTCACATGTCCACATAACATATTTTCTTTCTTTGTGTGTGAGGAATGTTTCCTGAAAGTTTGGCCGTAACTTTTTGTAACACCCTGTATATTTAACGTGAGTACGACGAATGATCTCTTCAGTGCAGATCCACATCAGGCTCGAACTCTTACAGGAATCGGCGAACAGGGATCACTGCGTAAGTAGCGTGTGGGGATGTTGAGAATTTGGGTGTGATGGGAGGCTCCCGGGGTAGTCCGTGAAGCTGTGATGACCACTGTGTCTGGATGGCTCAGTGGTCAGCGCATCTGCCTAGTAAGCAGTAGGCACGGGTTCGAATCCGAATTTTGCACAAATTTTCAACTTTTCCCATTAATTTAAATCACTGCCGGTAGAAGCGAATATCTGCAATTCCTTTGTGTCCTAACGTCATAATGCTTGAGCTCAGAAGTTCCTCCTCAATACTGTAACAAACGGGCGTCAGCGATATTATTCTGCAATTCCGCATAACAGATCTAACACACTTACCTGTAAACAGGAGGGGCCTACTCTCTTTATTAATCTCGCAGGACTAGCCGCTGCTTAAGAGATTCTGCTTAACTACAAGCCAGGAAGTAACCGACTATTGTGATTTAAGGAGACCACGGATAAACTGATGTCAGCTGAACGCTGAAGGTCTAGTTTCTAGCCAAGGTGTCCAAGAGGTACTGTTTCGTAGAATGAATTCATGATCTATGATTTATGTGAACGTTAGATACGCGTAGTTTTGCACGCTGTAGTTTTGTGTGTCATTGCTGCTGTAGAACATACGCAGTTTTGTTGTCAATCCTTTTACGTTTCCCGCTTTAATACTGTTTTTGGGAATTTTTACTCGTTTATGGGACCAGCATTATAGAAGAAGCATTAGCAGGCGGGATGTTTCTTGGGTTCATTGTAAAAATTTACGACGTAAGAATATGTAGATACCTTAATGGAAGATGGACTTTCGTGAAATATTTTTGGGAGTCTTTACGCAGAAATGTAACGTTGTCTGCGAACTCTCCCGGCTTTCGTTGTCGAACAGGCGGTTGAATGGAAGTATCTGTTTACAGAACAAAACTAGTGTTTATTAAATGAACGACATTACAATATTGACGAGTGAATCTGATGCCTCTACCACATCGCAAACCGCTTACAAAGTTTCTGTCGGTTTCAGCTCGAATCACGAGGTCTCTCTCTGACTGTGTTTGTGCTTACGCCTGTGTGGGTGTGTATTCGTGGTGTGTGTGTGTGCGTGTGTGTGTGTGTGTGTGTGTGTGTGTGTGTAAGGGCGCGCTTCTGTTCGGATAGGTTCGTGGGTCGGCGTGTGTGCAAAGCGTGCGACAGACGTTCGACGCAGCAGCTCGTAACAAGCGCTTTAATTATGAGAGGCGGAAAACGCACCGAATAAATTATTCTCTCGTTACAGTGGCGGAAAAAAAATAGCGAGAGACGAAGTGGTAGAGAACGAGGGAGAGCCGCGGAATGAAATGTGGCTGAAAGGCGGCTAGTGGAGAGACAGGAATGTTGGTTTTGCGGAAAATTCACAATTACAGCCCTCAGGGCACCCCCACTCGTTCATTGTGGACTGAGGTACGCGTGCGCACGTGCGTGTGTGTGTGTGTGTGTGTTTGTATGTGAGTGTCTGTGAGTGTGTGTGTGGTTGGTTGGGGCAGCTGGTGGTCGTAGACGCGCCAAAGGGTAGGTCAGTTGCGCGATCCCAGCAGTGCCAAGGGATTTCTTCCTCTCGTAGGTCAAGCAGAAGATTAGATGGGTAGATCACATAACTAATGAGGAGGTACTGAATAGGATTGGGGAGAAGAGGAGTTTGTAGCACAACTTGACCAGAAGAAGGGATCGGTTGGTAGGACATGTTCTGAGGCATCAAGGGATCACCAATTTAGTATTGGAGGGCAGCGTGGAGGGTAAAAATCGTAGGGGGAGACCAAGAGATGAATACACTAAGCAGATTCAGAAGGATGTAGGTTGCAGTAGGTACTGGGAGATGAAGAAGCTTGCACAGGATAGAGTAGCATGGAGAGCTGCTTCAAACCAGTCTCAGGACTGAAGACCACAACAACAACAACAACAGGTCAAGCAGAATAGCGATTTCGGCCTCTTGAACTTTTCCAGATGGCGGAATGATTAAGAATCTGGACTCCCATTCTGCACGATTGTGCTTAATCTTTGGAATAGGAATCCGCAGTTGCCGCAAGTCAATCTGCGGATGCCGCGACTATCTCTTCAACAGGACCAAAGCCGATTGAGTCTTGGGTGTGTCCCGTCAGCGATGGCACTCTGTCTCAGATGTCCTTGTCCGTTATCATGCTATCTGTCATCTGGGGGACATCAAGTCCCTCTCTAATTCACGTGAAGTGAATTAAAGAAACAATGAAAAAGCTACGTCAGAATGGGTGCACGAGGAGACGAACGCAGCTGATTCCGTATTATACGAATCCGGCGCGATGACTAATGTACTGCCTCGTTTGTGCCTAAACTGGCGTAAGCACGCGGGTGTTAGGCGGGTGCTCGTCATTCACAGGATGCGTCAGACCTGTGCATGGGAACTCATCCTGAGCCGTGACCGTTCACCTGCAGATAATGTGCTCAACGCACTGACGTCAGATGGCTTGGAGACTACTTAACCGCGCTAGAATATCTGGAGTCTTCTTGAAGTTATTTCGACACAGTTAGAGAATTTGATAGTGTATCAACAGTTACGAGACCCCCTTCTATGTTACACAGCGAGATATATTTATTCTCCACGTTTTTCATAAATCCGAGATCGTCTGCGGCCAGGCGATCTATTCCAAATCGACTGTTTCATATATTAACGGCTCTGTTATTCATAACAATAGGAATGTCAACAGAATGAACTGGTTAACTTGATTAGAAAGAAGCTTGTTCCATTCACTCGCTGTGCCTATTATTGACAACAATAGTGCCCTCTTTACTCAAGCTAGCATTCGGTAATTCTCGGTTCTGTCTTGGATCCGATTTTCTGGCAGTAATTATACGTTAACAATGGTACATAGCAGTATTAATAAGTTTACTGACGAGACTTGGCTGATATGCATTTTCTGTGTAAAATCGCTGAATATATTGAAAGCACAGCACAATAACGCCACCTTGTGCTATTTTTGCATTGACACACTTGCAACCTAAGTCCTCAGTTATTTCCTGCATGTATTACAATCTCTGTCTTCCGTGGCAGCTATGACCCTCTACGGCTCCCTCTAGTACTATTAAAGTTATTCGGTGATGGCTTAACGGATGACCAACCATCTTGTCTCTTCTTCTTGTCAGTGATTTCCATATATTCCTTTTCTTGCCTATTCTCCAGAGAACCTCCACATTATTGACACTACTGGCCATTAAAATTGCTACACCAAGAAGAAATGCAGATGATAAACGGGTATTCATTGGACAAATATATTATACTAGAAATGACATGTGATTACATTTTCACTCAATTTGGGTGCATAGATCCTGAGAAATCAGTACCCAGAACAACCACCTCTGGCCTTAATAACGGCCTTGATACGCCTGGGCATTGAGTCAAACAGAGCTTGGATGGCGTGTACAGGTACAGTTGCCCATGCAGCTTCAACACGATACCACAGTTCATCAAGAGTAGTGACTGGCGTATTGTGACGAGCCAGTTGCTCGGCCGCCATTGACAAGACGTTATCAAATGGTGAGAGATTTGGAGAGCGTGCTGGCCAGGGCCGCAGTCGAACATTTTCTGTATCCAGAAACGTCCGTATAGGACCTGCAACATGCGGTCCTGCATTATCCTGCTAAAATGTAGGGTTTCGTAGGGATCGAATGAAGGGTAGAACTACTGGTCATAAACGTAACGTCCACTGTTCAAAATGCCGTCAATGCGAACAAGAGGTGACCGAGACGTGTAACCAATGGCACCCCATACCATCACGCCACGTGAGACGCCAGTATGGCGATGAATACACGCTTCCAATGTGCGTTCACCGCAATGTCGCCAAACGGGGATGTGACCATCATGATGCTGTAAACAGAACCTGGATTCATCCGAAAAAATGACGTTTTGCCATTCGTGCACCCAGATTCGTCGTTGAGTACACCATCGCAGGCGCTCCTGTCTGTCATGCAGCGTCAAGGGTAACCACCGCCATGGTCTCTGAGCTAATAGTCCATGCTGCTGCAAACGTCGTCGAACTGTTCGTGCAGATGGTTGTTGTATTGCAAACGTGCCCATCTGTTGACTCAGAGATCGAGACGTGGCTGCACGATCCGTTACAGCCATGCGGATAAGATGCCTGTCATCTCGACTGCTAGTGATACGAGGCCGTTGGGATCCAGCACGACGTTCCGTATTACCCTCCTGAACCCACCGATTCCATATTCTGCTAACAGTAACTGGATCTCGACCAACACGAGCAGCAGTGTCGCTATACGATAAACCGCAATATCGATAGGCTACAATCCGACCTTTATCAAAGTCGGAAACGTGATGGTACGCATTTCTCCTCCTTACACGAGGCATCACAACAGCGTTTCACCAGGCAACGCCGGTCAACTGCTGTTTGTGTATGAGAAATCGGTTGGAAACTTTCCTCATGTCAGCACGTTGTAGGTGTCGCCACCTGCGCCAAACTTGTGTGAATGCTCTGAAAAGCTAGTCATTTGCACATCACAGCATCTTCTTCCTGTCGTTTAAATTTCGCATCTGTAGCACGTCATCTTCGTGGTGTAGCAATTTTAATGGCCAGTAGTGTAATATTCATCATTTTTCGATCTCTTCTTTCCTGGTTTTCCCACAGTCGATATTTGACTACCATACAATGCTGTGGTCCAAATGTACAATATCAGAAATTTCGTCCTCAAATTGTGCTGAGGTGACAAAAGCCATGGTATACCTATACGCACATATACAGATGGCGGCAGTATCGCGTGCAGAAGTTATACAAGGGCGGTGCATTGGCAGAGCTGTCATTTTTATTCCGTTGATTCAAGTGAAAAGGTTTCCGACTTGATCATCGCTGCACGACGGGAGTTAACCGTTTCGAACGCGGAATGGTACGAAGAGCTAGACGCATGGCACATTCCATTATTCCGCGTCCATAGTGTCTAAGGTATGCCAAGAATACCAAATGTCAGGCATTACATCTCACCATGGACTACGCACTAGCCGACGGCCTTCATTTTACAGCCGAGAACAGCGGCGTTGGCATGGAGTTGTCAGCAAGCAAGCTAGCAGCACAGCGTGAAATAACCGCAGAAATCAATGTGGGACGTACGACGAATGTGTCCGATAGGACAATGCGCCGAATGTGTCCGATAGGGCAATGCGGCGAAATGCGGCGTTAATGGGCTATGGGAGCAAACGATCGGCGAGGCTGATGTTGCTAACAAAACGACATCGCCTGCAGAGCCTCTTCTGGGCCCATGACTACATCGGCTGGTCACTAGACGGCTGTAAAACTGTGGCCTGGTCAGATGAGTCCAGATTTCAGTTGGAAAGAGCTGATATGGCCCAAACGCCACGAAACCCTGGACCCAAGTTGTCAACAAGACATTTTGCAAGCTGATGGTGGCTGCGTAACAGTGTGGGCTGTTTCCAGAATGAGATTTTCACTCTGTAGCGGAGTGTGCGCTGATATGAAATTTCCTGGCAGATTAAAACTGTGTGCCCGACCGAGACACGAACTCGGGACCTTTGCCTTTCGCGGGCAAGTGCTCTACCAACTGAGCTACCGGAGCACGACTCACGCCCGGTACTCACAGCTTTACTTCTGCCAGTACCTCGTCTCCTACCTTCCAAACTTTACAGAAGCTCTCCTGCGAACCTAGCACTCCTGAAAGAAAGGATATAGCGGAGACATGGCTTAGCCACATCCTGGGGGATGTTTCCAGAATGAGATTTCCACTCTGTAGCGGAGTGTGCGCTGATTTGGAAGGTAGGAGACGAAGTACTGGCAGAAGTAAAGCTATGAGTACCGGGCGTGAGTCGTGCTTCGGTAGCTCAGTTGGTAGAGCACTTTCCCGCGAAAGGCAAAGGTCCCGAGTTCGAGTCTCGGTCGGGCACACAGTTTTAATCTGCCAGGAAGTTTCAGTGTGGGCTGTGTTTACATGGAACGAAGTGCGTCCTCTGGTCCAACTGAAACGATCGTAGACTGGAAATGGTTATGTCCTCCAGTTTCTTGGAGACTATCTGCAGCTATTCGTAGACTTCTTGTTGCTAAAAATGGTGTAACTTTTATTGACGACAATGCGCCAGATCTCCACGCCAAAATTATTCGCGATTGGTTCGAAGAACATTCTACAGTTCGAGTAAATGATTTGGCCATCCTTATCCCCTGATATGAATCCCCTCTAACATTTGTGGACGTAATCGGGGAGTCTGTTCTTGCAAAAACAGTTCACCGGCAACACTTTCCCAATTATGGGAGGATGTAGAGGCAGCAATGCTCAGTATTTCTGCACGGGACTCTCAACGACTTGTCGAATCCATGCCACGTCGAGATGCTGCATTACGCCGGAAAAAGGATGACCGACACGATATTAGTAGGTATTCCATCACTTTTGTACCTCAGTGGGAGGCCTATGTATGATGGTAGTAGGCTTCTCTTGCCCAGGAAGGCCCTTTTCGCTAGCGATACTCTGCTTTTTATGTCCTTCTTGCTCTGTCGACCATGGATTATTTCGCAGCAGAATTTCTTAATCTCATCTACTTCGTGCTCACCAATCCTGATGTTAAGTTTCTCGCTTTTCTCGTTTCTGCTACTCCTCATTATTTTTGCGTTTCTTCGATTTACTCGCAGTTCATAATCTGTACTCATTAGATTGTTCATTCCATTCAGCAGATTCTGTGATCCTTCTTCACTTTCAGTTGTAAGTAGGCTGTTTAGGTTTTTTTAATGGTAACGCCACGTAGCGCTCTGTATTAAAATCACTGGATGTGCTGTGTGCAGTATGTGACTGGTTAGCATTGTTGTTCGCTATTGTAGTGTTGGGCTGTTGGCTGTTAACAGCGCGTAGCGTTGCGCAGTTGGAGGCGAGCCGCCAGCAGTGGTGGATGTGGGGAAGTGAGATGGCGGATTTTTGAGAATGGATAATCTGGAGGTGTGTCCATCATAAACAGTACATTTGTAAGAATGGATGTCATGAACTGCTATATATATTATGACTATTAAGGTAAATACATTGTTTGTTCTGTAGTAAAATCTTTCATTTTCTAACTATGCCTATCAGTAGTTAGTGCCTTCCGTAGTTTGAATCTTTTATTTAGCTGGCAGTAGTGGCGCTCGCTGTATTGCAGTACTTCGAGTAACGAAGGTTTTTGTGAGGTAAGTGATTTGTGAAAGGTATAGGTTAATGTTAGTCAGGGCCATTCTTTTGTAGGGATTATTGAAAGTCAGATTGCGTTGCGCTAAAAAATATTGTGTGTCAGTTTAAGCACAGTCATGTATAATTTTTCTAAGGGGACGTTTCATATTCAAGACTGCATGGAAATCCACTACTTCCGTGTGCATTTTCTTTTACTGTTCAGACTTTGAGAAAAAAAAAATCTGGAATTTTACTGTGATTGAATGATCAGGACTGTCTTTATGGACTGTGAGAAACTTTTAGCTTTTGACCAACATTGTATCAATAAGTGTGTGCATCTGATATCTTTGTTATTGTAATTATGAAAAATTTCTTCAAATCATTATTGGCCACTGCCCAAAATAATTTGTAAAATTTTTTGTGGGGAGCATGGGGGCTATGTAAGTAGGCTGTTTAGATTTTTTTAATGGTAACGCCACGTAGCGCTCTGTATGAAAAATCACTGGATGTGCTGTGTGCAGTATGTGGCTGGTTTGCATTGTTGTTCGCTATTGTAGTGTTGGGCTGTTGGCTGTTAACAGCGCGTAGCGTTGCGCAGTTGGAGGCGAGCCGCCAGCAGTGGTGGATGTGGGGAAGTGAGATGGCGGATTTTTGAGAATGGATAATCTGGAGGTGTGTCCATCAGAAACAGTACATTTGTAAGAATGGATGTCATGAACTGCTATATATATATTATGACTATTAAGGTAAATACATTGTTTGTTCTGTAGTAAAATCTTTCATTTTCTAACTATGCCTATCAGTAGTTAGTGCCTTCCGTAGTTTGAATCTTTTATTTAGCTGGCAGTAGTGGCGCTCGCTGTATTGCAGTACTTCGAGTAACGAAGGTTTTTGTGAGGTAAGTGATTTGTGAAAGGTATAGGTTAATGTTAGTCAGGGCTATTCTTTTGTAGGTTTTATTGAAAGTCAGATTGCGTTGCGCTAAAAAATATTGTGTGTCAGTTTAAGCACAGTCATGTATAATTTTTCTAAGGTGACGTTTCACACTGAAAACACTAATGTCATCAGCGAATGTTATCACCGATATCTTTTCACCTTGAATTTTAATCCCACTCCTGAGCCTTACTTTTTGTGTGTATAGATTGAACACTAGAGGCGAAAGACTACTTTCTTGTCCACCATTTTTAATGTGAGCACTTCGGTCTTGATCTTCCACTCTTATTCCATTTTGGTTCTTGCACGTACTGTGTATTACCCGTCTTTGCTTATAACTTCCCCCTATTTTTCCCAGAATTTCGAACATCTTGTGCCATTTGACATTGTCGAACGCTTTTTCCAGGTCGACAATATCTACGAACGAGTCTGGCTTCCATTATCAACTGCAGTATCAGAATTGCATCTCTCGTGCCTTTACCTTTCCTAAATCAAACTGATCGTCATCTGACACATCCTCAATTTTCTTTTCCATTCTTCTGTATGTTATTCTTGTGAGCAACTTGGATACATGAGTTGCTAAGCTGACTGTGCGATAATTTTCGAACTTGTCGGCTCTTCGGAAGTGAGTGGTTGATGGTTATTTCCGAAAGTCAGACGGTATATCGCCAGACTCACACATTATACACACCAACATGAATAGTCGTTTTATTCGACTTCCCCAACTCATTTTACGAATTCTTATGGAACTTTATCGATCCCTACTGCCTCATTCAGTTTTAAGTCTTTCAAAGCTCGTTTACATTCTGATTCTAAAACTGGATCTCCTCTCTGTTCTGTTTCTTCTTCTGGCACGGCATCAGACAAGTCATCCCCTCCATAGAGTCCTCATAGAGGCATAAAAAGTTCTGAGAGATTTGGATCTTAGTCTGCAGGTGAAAATGCTCTTGATGCGTTGCTACGTGTTTTCCATTTTCTGCATGGATGCGAAAGCTGGACCCTCGAACAATATCTAGAGAAAAGAATAGATGGTTTTGTAATGTATCTGTATCGCCGTCCTTTATACATACCTTGGGTGCTGAAAATTTCAAAAGAAATAATTCTTCATTGGATGAAAAGCACGAAGAACTATTTCTCATTTTAGAACAAAGGGAAACCCAATATCATTGTAAGAGACGACAGATACCAGTTATAAAAACTCACCGTTGAAGAGAAATTAAAGGGAAAAGGTCTGTTGGAAGACGAATGAACACGTGGTCGAAGGACATTCTGAGATTGTACAACTGCACGTCAGAAGATGCCTTCCATGCTGCAACGTCAAGCTGGCTATGCGGACCACTAACCTACGTTAAGAGAAGGCGTCTTAAGAAGAATAGATGCATTTTCACTGTTATGAATGTATTAACTAAGGAAAAAAGGTAAATGGGGTAACAAAACTAATAAATCATAGATAATTGCTCTATAACAAAAAACCGGAGACCATGTGTCCCTTATAGCAAAATAATCGGAAGATACCATTGAAGAATCTTACAAATTTTGTCGTTGGATTTCGGGTCGATGACTAACAGATAAAAGTTCAGCAAACCATTGTCCCATTGTCATCAGAAGAAGTCTCTCCAACGTCTGTCCTACAGTGCCAAATGTAAGAAAAGATGTAATTCGGGTACGGTTCGTGAGTTTATTACTGTGACTGTTGCATCAAGTGCTCAAAAGTTTGCGTTTGCGTTTCAGCACTGACACATCTTATAACGCGATTACTGGCAAACAGTACTGTACGTTGAATATAATCTGGGCTTTTCGCAGCACAATCCCGTATTATACGGCACATCGGGAGTCATGTGTGTTCGCGTGTAGACCTCTTTCTTTAAATTTCTAAACAAATAAAAGTCTTGAGGTGGTAACTCCAGTAAACATGCAGGCCATTTCTCCTCCAGACGACTTATCCAACTATCTCCAAATGTTCTGCTAACAATAGACACCCTAGCTGAGGTAGTACCACCACTACCACCCCCCCCCCCCCACCACCACCACCATTACAAAGATTACCATTTAACTACACTTCAGAAACAAAAACAATTTTCATTGAACATTTTATTTTTAAAACAATAAAAGATAAACGGTACTTAGTTTTTGTAGGGGTTTTATTAACCTACAAACTAAATAGTCAGACACAATTGCTATTAATTGCTCTACCAACCTATTTTAGTAGAATGAAGCATGATGAGTGCTAACTACAACTTCTTCTCAGAAAAGGAAGCCAACTACCAACGTTTAGGGTAGACACTTGTTAAGAAAATGCTTGCTCTCCACCACTCCTCACCCTAGCGACACGTGCTTTACTTATTCTTTGCACGCCCATTTAAAATAGAGCAAGTTGAAACGTCTGCACTATACTTCTGTTGGTAAATCACATGATTGCTGGACTCCTTACTTCCGAATTGACAGAAATGATGGACGTTAAGCTACCAATACTTTGTGCTTCACAATTTCCACTAATAATAACAATAATAATAACAACAATAACAGTAATAACATATTGTAGGCCCTGCAGCAATGTGGTTATTACCCGTTCATTTTGCAATTGGCAACGCAGAACACGGAACTAAGCTTTGTTTACGTACTGACGGGGCCGCGGGCTTACGAAAGTACTCGACAGTACACAAATGACCCACGCGGCTCGGAATTGTACAGTCACGTTATTGTCATAGTGCGTTACTACTGCTGCGTGATCTTAGCGTCTGTTGAAATTAACAGTGATCGCATAAATATACGTTGTGGAAGAATACGCTCAGACGGAAAAATTTTGATTAACAACGTAATTCCTTTTTGTCGAGAAGAGAAACGGGAAGTTTTGCTAATACCGCAGCCGTCGTAAGAAAGGGTGTAAGTACAATGCGCAATGTGCACGATGTTAAGAAAGCCAGACGGAATGGTCCGAAAGTGTAACACCCAGGAGTAAGTGACTGAGGAAGAAAACGAAGTGTCTCAACGACTTTGGTAAACTTGTTATTACACGTTATCTGTCTTGACCTGACTGTTAAAGACAGATAAACTATAATAACAGATGTTAACAGCCGTTGCGGAAGATAGCTATACAAACAAACGTCTTTGATAAGCGTTTCATGAAAAGAAAGTTCTTGGAATATTACGTCGTTAAAAGAGAAATACCCACTTGTCGAAAGATTTACAGTTGGGTGAAGGACGATACAGACATTAATTCCACGGGGAAACGAACAGTATTCTAGAAAATTATGAAGGATGTGAAGTTTGGTTTTATAAAATGTGAAAGTACGCGAACATTTCTGGTTGAGAAGGAGGACATTGTAGCACAGCGTGAACACGTTCTTAAAACTTTAAGAGAAAACGTGAAAGGTGCGAAGAAACTCCACAGTGTATGTGATGAAATGTGGTTGCCAACACGCTGTATTGTCAGTAAATGTTGGCAGCATAATGACGTCCCAGGAGCACGGGCAAATGAATGTTCTGGACAAAGAGAAATAGTGGTTCATGCGGGAAGAGAAATGGGTTTCATTGAGGGTGCAGAGCTCATCTATGATTCGAGGTCAATATCGGAAGATTATCACAACGAAATGAACAATGAAAATTATATAAAATGGTTGCAAGAGCGCCTAATACCGATATTCCAGGTGGAAATATTGTGGTATTAGACAATGCACCCTAACATTGTGTTCACATCTTCTCGTAAAGCAGATATACAATCATGGCTGACTAAGCATAAAACTCAGATCGATTCGGATTTAACATGCAACGAGCTCTTGGAAGTTGTGAAACGTTACGTACCCGAGACAGAGTACACAGCTGATAGAGTACTACAAGAAACCGGGAAAGGACTTACGGTGTTACGCTTTCCACCCTACAACTGAGATCAGACCCCATCGAACTTATCTAGAATTTCAAATGGTTCAAATGGCTCTGAGCACTATGGGACTCAACAGCTGTGGTCATAAGTCCCCTAGAACTTAGAACTACTTAAACCTAACTAACCTAAGGACATCACACACATCCATGCCCGAGGCAGGATTCGAACCTGCGACCGTAGCAGTCGCGCGGTTCCGGACTGCGCGCCTAGAACCGCGAGACCACCGCGGCCGGCCTATCTAGAATTTAGTGAAACAGTAAGTTTCATCGAACAACGTCATTAGCTTTACTCTTTCCCAAGCTAAACAAACGACTATGGCTGCAATACAGAGCATTACGAAAGCCGGCTGGAAGAAGGCGTGTGATAAAGTGAAAACTGTTCTTGATGAATACTGGGACAGACACGCACTGATGGACAAAGCTATTGAGAGCGTAAATATTCAACTTCAACCAGGCAATGACACTGAAATTGTAATATCCTCACCACTCGTCTAATATAGGGTGCCTACAGGGTGTTTCAAAAATGACCGGTATATTTGAAACGGCAATAAAAACTAAACGAGCAGCGATAGAACTACACCGTTTGTTGCAATATGCTTTGGACAACAGTACATTTTCAGGCAGACAAACTTTCGAAATTACAGTAGTTACAATTTTCAACAACAGATGGCGCTGCGGTCTGGGAAACTCTATAGTACGATATTTTCCACATATCCACCATGCGTAGCAATAATATGGCGTAGTCTCTGAATGAAATTACCCGAAACCTTTGACAACGTGTCTGGCGGAATGGCTTCACATGCAGATGAGATGTACTGCTTCAGCTGTTCAATTGTTTCTGGATTCTGGCGGTACACCTGGTCTTTCAAGTGTCCCCACAGAAAGAAGTCACAGAGGTTCATGTCTGGCGAATAGGGAGGCCAATCCACGCCGCCTCCTGTATGTTTCGGATAGCCCAAAGCAATCACACGATCATCGAAATATTCATTCAGGAAATTAAAGATGTCGGCCGTGCGATGTGGCCGGGCACCATCTTGCATAAACCACGAGGTGTTCGCAGTGTCGTCTAAGGCAGTTTGTACCGCCACAAATTCACGAAGAATGTCCAGATAGCGTGATGCAGTAATCGTTTCGGATCTGAAAAATGGACCAATGATTCCTTTGGAAGAAATGGCGGCCCAGACCAGTACTTTTTGAGGATGCAGGGACGATGGGACTGCAACATGGGGCGTTTCGGTTCCCCATATGCGCCAGTTCTGTTTACTGACGAAGCCGTCCAGGTAAAAATAAGCTCCGTCAGTAAACCAAATGCTGCCCACATGCATATCGCCGTCATCAATCCTGTGCACTATATCGTTAGCGAATGTCTCTCGTGCAGCAATGGTAGCGGCGCTGAGGGGTTGCCGCGTTTGAATTTTGTATGGATAGAGGTGTAAACTCTGGCGCATGAGACGATACGTGGACGTTGGCGTCATTTGGACGGCAGCTGCAACACGGCGAACGGAAACCCGAGGCCGCTGTTGGATCACCTGCTGCACTAGCTGCGCGTTGCCCTCTGTGGTTGCCGTACGCGGTCGCCCTACCTTTCCAGCACGTTCATCCGTCACGTTCCCAGTCCGTTGAAATTTTTCAAACAGATCCTTTATTGTATCGCTTTTCGGTCCTTTGGTTACATTAAACCTCCGTTGAAAACTTCGTCGTGTTGCAACAACACTGTGTTCTAGGCGGTGGAATTCCAACACCAGAAAAATCCTCTGTTCTAAGGAATAAACCATGTTGTCTACAGCACACTTGCACGTTGTGAACAGCACACGCTTACAGCAGAAAGACGACGTACAGAATGGCGCACCCACGGACTGCGTTGTCTTCTATATCTTTCACATCACTTGCAGCGCCATCTGTTGTTGAAAATTGTAACTACTGTAATTTCGAAAGTCTGTCCGCCTGAAAATGTACTGTTGTCCCAAGCATATTGCAACAAACGGTGTATTTCTATCGCTGCTCGTTTAGTTTTTATTGCCGTTTCAAATATACCGGTCATTTTTGAAACACCCTGTAGGAAGTTGTTTCCTCGGATCGATAGACAACAATTCAAGCGAATCATATTAATGGAGTTTATTACATTAAGTTGAATTGACAATACTTAACTTTCCGTATACACAAAGAAGTGTCTCAGGCAAATGACGACACGCAAATAATCAGTGTCCTTGAGTTTCAATGCAAAGCAATTCAGTTCATAAAGTCACTGCTGTAGCGTTTGTATGACGGCATCTAGGCGCAGCTAGGCGGCGTGGCGCTAATATTCTCTTCATGTAGAGGCCGCTCCTGTCTCGGTGTCGTCCTAGTCTGCGTACTATTGGCTGACGTCGTCTCACAGCCCTCTCTGCTCTTCCATTCATCATCGTCGCACCGGCGCTTTTCGTTACGCCGGAACAAAAACTTCGTCGCATGGTTCCGAGGATATATCAGACGAGGCAGATTCAGACTCGACAGAGGCAGCTGCTTCACACATTAGCAACAGCTCTACCGAGTCAGCGGATGAGGCTGAATTGTGTGCAGAAAAACTAGGTGTTCAACCCTTACATACGGATTAAAAGTTGTTGAAAACTCTGTATTAACTTTTTTCTCCAGGTCACAGTTTTTGCTCTTGTCTTTCTTTATTCAATCGGAATCCTTGGATATGTGATTTTAAATATTTTTATTTATACACAATAATAATTAAACGTTTGAAAATGCTGGTGTATTGATCACAAAACGGAAGCAGAGTATTCTGTTTCTACTGGTTGTGCAATGCAGACAGTGTGCACTACTGGCCATTAAAATTGCTACACCACGAAGATGACGGCTACAGAGGCGAAATTTAACCGACAGGAAGAAGATGCTGTGATATGCAAGTGATTAGCTTTTCAGTGTATTCACACAAGGTTGGCGCCGGTGGTGACACCTACAACGTGCTGACATGAGGAAAGTTTCCAACCGATTTCTCACACACAAACAGCAATTGACCGGCGTTGCCTGGTGAAACGTTGTTGTGTTGCATCGTGTAAGGAGGAGAAATGCGTACCATCACGTTTCCGACTTTGATAAAGGTCGGATTGTAGCCTATCGCGATTGCGGTTTATCGTATCGCGACATTGCTGCTCGCGTTGGTCGAGATGCAATGACTGTTAGCAGAATATGGAATCGGTGGGTTCAGGAGGGTAATACGGAACGCCGTTCTGGATCCCAACGACCTCGTATCACTAGCAGTCGAGACGACAGGCATCTTATCCGCATGGCTGTAACGGATCGTGCAGCCACGTCTCGATCCCTGAGTCAACAGATGGGGACGTTTGCAAGACAACAACCATCTGCACGAACAGTTCGACGACGTTTGCAGCAGCAGGGACTATCAGCTCAGAGATCACGGCTGCGGTTACCCTTGACGCTGCATCACAGACAGGAGCGCCTGCGATGGTGTACTCAACGACGAACCTGGGTGCACGTATGGTAAAACGTCATTTTTTCGGATGAATCCAGGTTCTGTTTACAGCATCATGATGGTCGCATCCGTGTTTGGCGACATCACGGTGAACGCACATTGGAAGCGTGTATTCGTCATCGCCATACTGGCGTGTCAACCGGCCTGATGGTATGGGGTGCCATTGGTTACACGTCTCGGACACCTCTTGTTCGCATTGACTGCACTTTGAACAGTGGACGTTACATTTCAGATGTGTTACTACCCGTGGCTCTTCCCTTCATTCGATCCCTGCGATGCCCTACATTTCAGCAGGATAATGCACGACCCCATGTTGCAGGTCCTGTACGGGTCTTTCTCGATACAGAAATGTTCGACTGCTGCCCTGACCAGCACATTCTCCAGATCTCTCACCAATTGAAAACGTCTGGTCAATGGTGGTCGAGCAACTGGCTCGTCACAATACGCCAGGCGCTACTCTTGATGAACTGTGGTATCATGTTGAAGCTGCATTGGCAGCTGAAACCTGTACACGCCATCCAAGCGCTGTTTGATCAATGCCCAGGCGTATGAAGGCCGTTATTACAGCCAGAGGTGGTTGTTCTGGGTATTTATTTCTCAGAATCTATGCACCCAAATTGCATGAAAATGTAATCACATGTCAGTTCTAGTATAATATATTTGACCAATGAATACCCGTTTATCATCTGCATTTCTTCTTGGTGTAGCAATTTTAATGCTCAGTAGTGTATTTTTCTCTAAAAGTTGTAATAATATTGTGAGTAAAGTCTTTTCGATAAATATTTAAAAATACAAAAACAAAAAATTTGTTGCAGCGCCTGACAAGACTTGAACCCACAACTTCTTGCTCACCAAGCACACGGGTTGTCCACTGCACCACTTCTGCTGATAGTACGTACACTATTTTAATGGTGTAGATTCTCGCGCGAAATTCCGAAACTTCGTCCATTACTTGCGAACGAGGACCCACTAGGGTGAAATGCTCCAGGATGTGATACTTACGCCCCAGTCTGCACCACCATTTATATGGTTTCAAAAGTGGATCCTTCTTTGGGGACCTAACTTTGTTAGTTATTAGATCGTGCATCGAAATTTCTGTTTCAGTTCCATCTTTTTGGCTTTCCTGTAGAATAATCCATTAACAGCGAATGTATTTTTATCTGCTGCACGCCCAACTCAGGTTGTTAGATCCTCTGTAGAAGAATGTGTAAATAGCAAATGAATTACGCGTTTGCTTCAGTTATTAGATCGTAATGCAACAGTTTCTTTCTCTTTTTCTCTACGTTTTCCTGTAGAAGAATACACTGAAAGCGAATGAATCATTTCTTCCAGACACACGCACAGCTGCAACTGTTGGACCGTAAAACAACAGTTTTATATTATTATTGTTCATTTCAGTTGTTTCTCAGTAAAAGAATGTGTTACAGACTGTATATTTGTTTCATCTGCTGCACGTATACGAAGTACACTTCACAAACCGCGTTCCATTTTCATTGAGAGCAGAAGTACCTTTCGTGCGTCATCCGAAACAAACCGATAGCTGCACACGTCAACAGTCCGCTGCGCGTCCAGGTAAAACGGCAGCTGTAAACTGAACGGGCAATACGTAGTTAGTACTATGTTATGTTCCCGGTTCGTTTGTTTGTCTGTTGCGAAGTAAATAATAAATCAATGTAAGGTCCACTGCGAGAGCTGCCTGCAAATCTAGGAAGGCATTTTCATGATATAGCTAAGTATATGTAACATTTGTCTCATATTTACTGTTATACATTCATGGTACAAAAAAGTACATAGTACTTCTGTAGTGCGTGTACTATGTGAGGGAGGTGTAAGCTCCACCACTCCGTTTTATGTATTAACGCTAGTATGTGATTAACAATAATTAATGGTAACTTTTGAAATCAGTATTACAGCCTTATGAAATAGTAATGATGTTTTAAAACTAATATAGCTTCGTGACAAACACATAATCAGACCCTATTGTATTTATCGTTCAGAAAATTTCATTTATCCATACGGGTAATTACGCCCTGGTTGGGAACCACTGGTCTATCCCCTCCTCTTCCCCACGCTTTGTCCATCTCCTTCTTCCCCCACTCTCTGTCCATCTCATCCTTTCCCTTCTCTCCATACACCTCGTCCTCCCTCTCTCTATACCCCTCTCTTTATCTACCTCTCTCTCTCTCTCTCTCTCTCTCTCTCTCTCTCTCCATCCCCCTGTCCCCGTCCACCTTCAACTCTCCCTATCATCCTGTCCATTTCTTCGTCCCTTTCTCTTTGTCAATCTCATATTTGCACTCCCTTTCTCCGTCTCCTCCTCCATCCTCTCTCTTTCATGTCCTCCTTTATCTCACCCTGTTCATCTCCTATCCTTTCCTTTCCATATCCATCTCTTCCTCTTCCTTTTCTCTGTCCAACTCCTTGTCTTCACTTTCTCTGTCAATGTCCTCCTTCCCTCTGTCTGTTGATCTCCTCCTCATACATCTCTCTGTCTGTTTCTTCCTCCCACTGTCTCTGTTCATCACTTCCTCTTTCCTTTCTCTCTCAGCCTCTCCCCTCTGTCCATCTCCTGTCTCTGTCCATCTCCTCCTCCTATCTGTTCCTATCTCTTCCTTCCCCCACGCTGTCTCTCCATCTGTTATCCTCCCCTCTCTCTCTCCAAGTTATTAGTCTCAGATCTCTAGAATTTCTTTACAGATTGAGACTCGTGGTCTTGGAAACAACCAGCACAGTAGCTCAGTATGTTCGATCAGACTGACAGCTGCCCTCTGTAATAAAAAACTGGGTGAATGGATCAACGATGGACTTGAACAAGCGTCATGAGACTCTGCCCCAAACAATAACGAACAAAATGAGATAAAAAAGGGGTAGCGTCTTTAATTAGTAATCGAAATGTCCTCGGGTATGGGTTCGAACATCACACCGCTTAAATTTTGAATGAAAATCATCAGTATTAGGGGCTGAAGACTTTCAGTATAGGAAGTCACCCTTATTTTGCCAACGGCCTCATCAAAGAAGGCTGAGGAGCGAACAGACGTTCAAGGAACTCTCTTGCCATTTTGCCATTCGGGTGGGCTACTGCCCGTAAAGGAAGAAGAATCAGCAATGAGGACGCAGAAGGCAAAGGAAGCCACTGCACTGAAGACACATAATGTGTATCAATGTGACAGATGGTCTGTAATTGAAAAAGTGTCATGATGGTCCATCCATTGGCTCTCCCTATAGCTTACCACTATTTTTCTCAATAATTCGAACATCTTGCACCATTTTACGTTATCGAACGCTTTTCCCATGCCGACAGACACTATGAACGTACCTTGATTTTTGTTCATTCTTGCTTCCATTACCAACTGCAACGTCAGAATTGCCTCTTTGGTACCTTTACCTTTCCTAACGCCAAACTCGTTGTCATCTAATACATCCTCCGTTTTCTTTTCCATTATTCTGTATATATTATTGTCAGCAACTTGGATGCATGGGTTGTTAAGCTCAGTGTGCGATAATACTCGCACTTGTCAGCTCTTGCAGTCTTTGGAATTGTGTGGATGATATTTTTAAGAAAGTCAGACTCATACGTCTACATATCAACGTGAATAGTCGTTTTCTTACCACTTCCACCCATGATTGTAGAAATTCTATGTGATTTTATCCATCCCTTCTGCCTTATTTGATATTAAGGCCTCCGAAACTCCCTTAAATTCTGATTCTAAGAGTGGATCGCCTATCACTTCTAAATCGACTCATGTTTCTTCTTCTATCATATCAGACAAATCTTCCCCCCTTATAGTGACCTCCAATACACTCTTTCCACCTATCAGCTTTCTCCTCTGCATTTAACAGTGAAATTCCCTTTGCACTCTTACTGATACAACCATTGCCTTTAATTTCACTGAAGCTTGTTTTGATTTCCCTATATACGGAGTCAGTCCTTCCAACAATCATTTCTTTTTCAATTCCTTCACATTTTCCATTCAGCCATTTCGTCTTAGCTTCCTTGCACTTCCTATTCATTTCATTCCTCAGCGACTTGTATTTCTGTATTCCTGAATTCCTCTTGACTTTTTGTACCTCCTTCTTTCATCGATCAACTGAAGTATTTCATCCGTTACCCATGGTTTCAGATACCTTCTTTGTATCTTCGTTTTTCTTTTCAACTTCCGTGATTGCTCGTTTTTAGAGGCGTCCATTCCTCTTCAACTGTATTGCCTCCTGCGCTATTCCTTTTGCTGTATCTACAGCCTCAGAGAACTTCAAGCGTATCTCGTCATTTCTTAGGACTTCCGTATCCCACTTTTTTACGTACTGAATCGTTCTGACTAATCTCTTAAACTACAGCCTTCTCTTCATCACTACTACATTGTGATTTGAGTCTATATCTGGCCCTAGGTACGCCTTACAGTCCAGTATCTGATTTCTGAATATCTATTTGACTATGATGTAGTGTAATCGAAATCTTGCCATATCATGCGCTTTTTTACAAGTATACCTCATCATCTTGTCATTCTTGATCAGACTATTCGCTGTTACTAGCTGACATTTATTACAGAACTCAAACAGTCTTTCTCCTCTCTCATTCCTTGTCCCTTGCACATACTGTCGTGTAACCGTTTCTTCTACTCCTTCCTCTACAACTGCATTCCAGTCCCCCATGACTAATAGATTTTCATGTCCTTTCATGAACTGTATTACCCTTTCAAAATCCTCATACTTTTTCTATCTCTTCATTTTCAGTTTGCGACGTTGGAATGTATACATGAACTATCGTCGTCGGTGTTGGTTTGCTGTCGATTCTGATAAGAACAACCCTATCAGTGAACTGTTTACAACAGCACACCCTCTGCCCTACCTTATTATTCATAACGAATCCTACTCCCGTTATAGCATTTTCTACTCCTGTTGATATTACCCTACACTCATCTGACCAGAAATCGTTTTCTTCTTTCCATTTCACATCACTGCTCCCTACTGTATCTAGAATAAGCCTTTGCGTTTTCATTTTCAGATTTTCTAGCTTCCCTACCACGTTCAAGCTTCTGATATTCCATGCCCCGACTAGTAGAACGTTATTCTTTCGTTGGTTATTCAATCTCTTTCTTATGGTCACCTCCCCGTTTGGCACCTCCCCCCCCTCCGGAGGTCCGAATGGGGATTTATTCCGGAACCTTTTGCCAATGGAGAGAGCGTCATGACACTTTTTCAGTTACAGGTCACATGTCCTGTGGATACACGTTATGTGTCTTTAATGCAGTGGTTTCCATTACCTACTGCATCCTCATGCCATTTCATCATTGCTGATTCTTCCACCGCAGGGGCTGTTTCCCACCCCAAGGGCAAGAGAGTTCCCTGAAACTCTGTCCGCTCCTCCGCCCTCTTTTACAAGGCCATTGGCAGAACGAGGGTGACTTATTACGCCGGAAGTCATCGGTCGCCAGTGCTGATTATTAATGAAAATCTAAGTGGTGACAGTTTTCGAACCGGGGTCCGAGGTCGTTTAGATTAGTAATCAAAGAAGCTACCCCTAGATCACAGCTGCACATTAGTCCCACTGACCCCTGATTGTAAAGACGTTCTGCAACCAACCGAGATTCAGTTTCAAAGCACGCTACGAGCTGGAAGCGGTAAATACTGAACTGCCTCGCGGGACGAAAAACATAAGTGGAAGGAAGACGCGAACGGTTGGCTGATTAATCTCGTCTACGTTAAACCCAAGTTTGGCTGGGAAGTATAACCTACCAAAATACGTGCAACAACATTTGCCCTCGTAAGATTCATAAGGTTACAGGCTCCAAATAAAAGAAAGCGACTTGGCGATTTAGTGCTCAATGTATCGAAAAAAAAAAAGAATTGAACGTCACGAATGATGACACATTGAACATAAGAAATTTACGTAACGCCAAGCGACTAAAACCGCAATAATTTAAAACATATGATCAAATCACAGCGGGATGACAGTTACCAAATTGAAGCTATTATGTTTTCGTATGAGTGGCGAGCTCCAGAAATTGCCTGGCCAGCCACGAGGAAAGGGAACAACAAAAGCAGGACACTAAACCGAGTGAAACATATAAGCCGCAAGACACAAACACGCTCAGAAACCTAACCAGTGATCATTATCACGCTCACAGTGGGGAGCAAGTATGGTCTCACCACCGAAGCAACGAACTAAAAGTAGCCCACCGAGCATGCAAAGCCGCTGTGCGGTGTCAAACAGTGGAAAAGCTTGGAGCCGCCAGGGGCTGTGTAGATGACGACTACCCACTGTCTGCCTCCAAATCTTGTCGGGCAAAGGAATAATGTACTCACTCTCGATTCCGGTGCACCTACCTCGTGTCCGGAGGACGCTCAGTCAGACAAACTTGGAAGTCACAGTGAGGTAGAACAAACAGCCCGCCCGTTACCCTGCAGAACTGCACTGTCCGTGCTGCTTCGCTCACTGTCTCTCCCAGAGAAAAGACCTCAGCGCCTATGGCTGCGGTAGTTCCAAAGACTGTGTTCCGGAAGACATGGCGCTAACTATTGATCCCGCAACGTTCAAATACGTGTGCCAAATTTACCTAAAATCATTAGAGGGGTTTGGAATGAGCTTTTTACCTGACACTTCGCTCATATACGCACATGGAAAACATACTTCACACATATGTAGCATATTCCACGTGTATCTATACATACAGGGCGTTTCACTAAATGTGTTTGCCTCTGTAAGTTACGAAGTAATAGGCGACGGAAATATTTACTGCGGTAGGTCACCATAAGAAACGTGAAAACTGTCTGCGGAGCCATGAACGTAGTTTATTGTGTTATTATCCAAAGAGTTACAGCAAAAAGATACAATATTTTTAATGGAACAATAGATGTTTCCATCATCCACTGGAATCAGTAACACCAGCTGTGTGCACATCAATTTAAATTACATTCCTATCACTTTTACTTTGGGAGCTACAAACCGTCAAAGTCTCAGGGGCAGATACCACACGCTGTACATCATACATGGCTGTGTGGTGGGTGATGGATGTTCTGGCCGTGGGAAATTGCCATGAACGTAGTTTATTGTGTTATTATCCAAAGAGTTACAGCAAAAAGATACAATATTTTTAATGGAACAATAGATGTTTCCATCATCCACTGGAATCAGTAACACCAGCTGTGTGCACATCAATTTAAATTACATTCCTATCACTTTTACTTTGGGAGCTACAAACCGTCAAAGTCTCAGGGGCAGATACCACACGCTGTACATCATACATGGCTGTGTGGTGGGTGATGGATGTTCTGGCCGTGGGAACTTGCTTTAAATGAGATGTTCAAATGTGCGTCCATGTTCCTGAATGCACATTGCAATGCGCCTTCTAAAGGAGCTGCGGACGAGATGTAACATCGTCGGTGTCACTCGATGCGCCGTTTTAGATCATCTGGGGATGTGGGCCCAGTGACAGAAACACGATCCCTTAGGTATCCCCACAAAAAGAATTCTAATGGTGTTAAATCGGACGATCTTGCGGGCCATGAATAAGCACCATGGCGCCCCAACCACCTTCCTGAAAACCTGTTGTTTAGTTTCTCCACAACAGCACGCGCAGAATGGGCTGGGTGAACATCGTGCTGCATCCACATAGAGACTCTCGTGCGTAGACACACATGTTCAAGGAGACCACGCAAACTGTCTACTATAAACGCGCGATATAACTCGCCTGTCAGTGTACCTGGGAAGTCGTGTGGACCGATGATTTCCTCCCCAAGGATACCACCATACATTAATAGACTACCTACGTTGACGGTTGACTGAGGATTGTCTGCGGCCCAGTAGTACACGTTATGGCGATTCACTGCACCGTAATTTGTGAACGCGGACTCATCAGAGAACATAACACATTGTAAAGACTCCAGCGTGAAATTACGTATGGTCCATTCACAGAATGTGACTCTCGGACGGAAATAGTTCCCGTGCACCTCCTGGGTCAGTGACAGGCGGCACGGGTGAAACCTGTGGCCGTGTACTGTACGCCACACAGATGGGAGACTTGACACCAGCGACTGCAGCAACGGCTCGTAAGCCAAGAGGATCGTGGTGTACTGCAGCTAAAACAGACATCTCCGTTTCCTCACTTCTTGCAGTTCTTCGTCTGTTACTGCTGTGCATTACCAAGCTGACTGTTTCCCGAAGTCGTTGTTCGGCACGAAAGAACGTAATGGCTGCCGGAGCTCTTCTCCTAGGATATCTCACGGCGTACGCCATGGCTGCTTCGGTGGCATCGTGTCGGCAGTCGACGAGCATCAGCAACAAGTCAACGTACTCGTTGTTCGTGAATGCCATCTTCATCCGAAGTCAGTATCTGTGGTACATTGAGCCCCGTTTGTTTGTGTGGCTCGAACTGTCGGGTGTGGCGACCGTCGGCAGTCTAACAGCGCATCGAGGAAGCTTCTCGCTCCGTGACACCGGTGACGTACAACTCGGCCGCTCCACATTTAGAAGGCGCATTGCGTTATGCGCTGCGTGTGTGGTATCTACCCCTGTAGCTCCCAAAGTAAAAGTGATAGGAATGTAATTTAAATTGATGTATACACAGCTGGTGTTACTGATTCCAGTGCATGATAGAAACAACTATTGCTCCATTTTAAAAAATTCTATCTTTTTCTGTAACTCTTTTGATAATAACACAATAACCTATGTTCATAGCTCGAAAGACAGTGTAACGTTTCTTATGGTGACATATCGCAATAAATATTTCCGTCACCTATTACTTCGTAACTTACAGAGGCAAACACATTTAGTGAAACACCCTGTAAATCTCACGAGTATGTCAGCGAATTTTGCCCTGCGGTTTCATTTTCACGCAGCTTAACGTTTATGACGTCGCATCACCTGAACTATGAGCTGTACGATGATATAATTTTGTACATCCAGTGGCATATGTGCCTACTGTCTACGAAATATTTTGTGAATAGAGTTTGTAGCCGGCCGGAGTGGCCGAGCGGTTCTAGGCGCTACAATCTGGAACCGCGCGATCGCTACGGTCGCAGGTTCGAATCCTCCGTCGGGAATGGATGTGCGTGATGTCCTTAGGTTAGTTAGGTTTAAGTACTTCTAAGTTCTAGGGGACTGATGACTTCAGAAGTCCCATAGTGCTCACAAGGGAACCTCCCCATCGCACCCCCGTCAGATTTACTTATAAGTTGGCACAGTGGATAGGCCTTGAAAAACTGAACACAGATCAATCGAGCAAACAGGAAGAAGTTGTGTGGAACTATGAAAAAAATAAGCAAAATATACAAACTGAGTAGTCCATGCTCAAGATAGGCAACATGAAGGACACTGTGAGCTGAGGAGCGCCGTGGGCCCGTGGTTCGCGTGAGCAGCTGCGGAACGAGAGATCCTTGGTTCAAGTCTTCCCTCGAGTGAAAAGTTTACTTTCTTTATTTTCGCAAAGTTATGATCTGTCCGGTCGTTCATTGACGTCTCTGTTCACTGTAATACGTTTAGTGTCTGTGTTTTGCGACCGCACCGCAAAACCGTGCGATTAGTAGACGAAAAGACGTGCCTCTCCAATGGGAATCGAAAACATTTGATCGCAAGTCATAGGTCAACCGATTCCTCCACAGGAAAACACGTCTGATACATTATATACGACACTGGTGACGGCATGTGCATCACATGACAGGAATATCTTGCCCACCCACCTAACTTGTACACTTGGCGAATGGGTAAAAAGATTCTTCTATCTTGCCCGATTTAGGTTTTCTTGTGGATGTGATAATCACTCCCAAAAAAGTGATGAAGACATAAGAGTTTGTCACATAAACTGCAACAAATGAATGCAACAGTTTCACAGTCGCACAGTTTTTCCTGTGCTCTGTAAAAACATATGTTTTTGAGGTTTTCAAATTTTTGCGTGTGTAGACCGTCGTGTGTTTCGATGTTTGTTTAGGTGTAGCGTCCACATATTACGGCGCAGTTACCTCGCATCGGACGGACGGACGGACGGACGGACAGATAGTAATTGACTGAAAATAAAAAAATTAAAATTATCAGCCGAGGGAAGACTTGAACCAAGTACCTTTCGCTCCGCAGCTGCTCACGCTAACCACGGGACCACGGCGCTCTTGAGCGCATGTCATCCTTCATGTTGCCTATCCTGCGCATAGACTACTCTGTTTGTATATTTTGCTCATTTTTTTCTTAGTTCCAGAAAACTTCTTCCTGTTTTCTCGATTGATTAGTGTTCACTTTTTCAAGGCCTATCCACTGTGCCAACTTATAACTAAATCTGAGGGGGGTGCGATGGGGAGGTTCCCTTGTCAGAGCCATTTGAACCATTTGACAGTTTGAAATAAATAAGTAATAAATTAAGACGTCATGCATGATGCAACTGTTTTTCTCAGAAATTTCGTTGTCTGTAACGTCATATCTCTTGTACTATCTGTCATAAAATGATAAAGCTTTCTAGGTATATTCAGCGACATACGTGAATACTGTCTGCGAAATACGTTGCGAACAGTGTTAGTAGCAAGGAAGTAGCAAATGAAAACGGCGTGCATGTTGTGGCAGTTTCTGTCGCACCTCAGTATTTGACATAGTATCTCTTGGCCTCTGTGTCGCACAACGATACACTGAGGTGACAAAAGTCATCGGATAGCAATATGCACGTACTAGTATATAGGTGGCGGCAGTATCGCGTACACAAAGTACAAAAGTGCAGTTCATTAGCGGAGCTTTTCTTTTTACTCGAGCGATTCATGTGGAAAGGTTTCCGACGTGACTAAGACTTTGACTGCGGAATGGTAGTTGGAGCGAGACGCATTATACACTCCTGGAAATTGAAATAAGAACACCGTGAATTCATTGTCCCAGGAAGGGGAAACTTTATTGACACATTCCTGGGGTCAGATACATCACATGATCACACTGACAGAACCACAGGCACATAGACACAGGTAACAGAGCATGCACAATGTCGGCACTAGTACAGTGTATATCCACCTTTCGCAGCAATGCAGGCTGCTATTCTCCCATGGAGACGATCGTAGAGATGCTGGATGTAGTCCTGTGGAACGGCTTGCCATGCCATTTCCACCTGGCGCCTCAGTTGGACCAGCGTTCGTGCTGGACGTGCAGACCGCGTGAGACGACGCTTCATCCAGTCCCAAACATGCTCAATGGGGGACAGATCCGGAGATCTTGCTGGCCAGGGTAGTTGACTTACACCTTCTAGAGCACGTTGGGTGGCATGGGATACATGCGGACGTGCATTGTCCTGTTGGAACAGCAAGTTCCCTTGCCGGTCTAGGAATGGTAGAACGATGGGTTCGATGACGGTTTGGATGTACCGTGCACTATTCAGTGTCCCCTCGACGATCACCAGTGGTGTACGGCCAGTGTAGGAGATCGCTCCCCACACCATGATGCCGGGTGATGGCCCTGTGTGCCTCGGTCGTATGCAGTCCTGATTGTGGCGCTCACCTGCACGGCGCCAAACACGCATACGACCATCATTGGCACCAAGGCAGAAGCGACTCTCATCGCTGAAGACGACACGTCTCCATTCGTCCCTCCATTCACGCCTGTCGCGACACCACTGGAGGCGGGCTGCACGATGTTGGGGCGTGAGCGGAAGACGGCCTAACGGTGTGCGGGACCGTAGCCCAGCTTCATGGAGACGGTTGCGAATGGTCCTCGCCGACACCCCAGGAGCAGCAGTGTCCCTAATTTGCTGGGAAGTGGCGGTGCGGTCCCCTACGGCACTGCGTAGGATCCTACGGTCTTGGCGTGCATCCGTGCGTCGCTGCGGTCCGGTCCCAGGTCGACGGGCACGTGCACCTTCCGCCGACCACTGGCGACAACATCGATGTACTGTGGAGACCTCACGCCCCACGTGTTGAGCAATTCGGCGGAACGTCCACCCGGCCTCCCGCATGCCCACTATACGCCCTCGCTCAAAGTCCGTCAACTGCACATACGGTTCACGTCCACGCTGTCGCGGCATGCTACCAGTGTTAAAGACTGCGATGGAGCTCCGTATGCCACGGCAAACTGGCTGACACTGACGGCGGCGGTGCACTAATGCTGCGCAGCTAGCGCCATTCGACGGCCACCACCGCGGTTCCTGGTGTGTCCGCTGTGCCGTGCGTGTGATCATTGCTTGTACAGCCCTCTCGCAGTGTCCGGAGCAAGTATGGTGGGTCTGACACACCGGTGTCAATGTGTTCTTTTTTCCATTTCCAGGAGTGTATATTAGGAGGTATCCTGTGGCTTTTGGTACCTCAGAGTGTATTACATACAAGACAACGATACAATAAGACGATTAATCGGTTTACATTAAGAGAGCTTGCATAGATGAATCTCTGTTATGGTGCTACTAATTCAGGTGCCCTTGCACCATGGTATGTTCTCGCAGGACTTTCCCCACAGTATGCTCACCTTGACACGTATCGTTTGCTGCAGTGGGTCGTCGAATGCTTGGAACGTGGGCCCTGCGCGTCAGTAAGCACTGAAGGGAAAACATGTATTGATAGATGGAAACACCGTGGTCAGAAATACTTTGTTCTGAAATGAGGGTTAATTATCATAGAAGAAATCTATGTATATAAAAGAAAGTCGTGTTAGTTACACTATTTATAGCTCAAGAACGGCTGGACCGATTTGGCTGAAAATAGGTGGGGAGGTAATTTAGAACCAGGAGACGGACATAGGATACTTTTTATCCCGTTCGACCGCTATAAAACGTGGTGTAACAAAAACGCATCTGGCATGGAATAACAAAACGCAAATGTCAGTTAAACGTCACTATAAAACGTGGTATAACAAAAACGCATCTGACATGGAATATGGCAAGACATTCCTCATGTCAGTAGTTTTAGCCACTGTTCGTGCGAGATCCAACATTGCGGTTGCAGTTGCTTCTTCTGGAATAGCAGCTACATTGTTAGAAGGATGTCGTACGACTCATTCAGCATTAAAATTACCGTTAAATCTTCAAGCTATTGAAGAACCGACATGTAATATTACAAAAAACTCAGCAATGGCCAAAGTTTTATCAGCATCCAAGATCATCATCTGGGACGAATGCACAATGGCGCATAAACCTGCATTAGAGCCACTTAGCCGAACATTGAACAGACAGTAAAATCATTGCTCCTCCAAAACATCTTGAGTCACGCAATGACTCGAGATGTTTTGTAGGAGCAATGATTTTACTGTCTGGCGATTTCCGCCAAACACTGCCAGTACCTCCAAGAACAACGGCTGCAGACGAAATAAATGCTTGCCTCAAATCATCGAATCTATGGCGCTATGTGAAGAAACTTCAGCTGACAACAAACATGAGAGCTGCATTGCTTAATGATACATCTGCTGAAGATTTCTCTGAGCATTTGCTGACTATCGGTAATGGTCGAGTACCTGTCGAAGAATCGAGCGCATGGATTACATTTCCCCATAATTTCTGTAACTTCGCCTCATCGAGAGAGGAACTTATCAACAAAGTATTCTCAAACATCATTACTAATTTCAAAAGTAATGAATGGTTGAGTGAGTGAGCAATTTTAGCGGCTAAGAATAAATATGTAGATGACCTAAACTATATAATTCAGAATGAGATCATTGGTAAAATGCATTCATTCAAATATATTGACTGTCTAACAAGTGAAGATGAAGCCACCAACTATCCAATTGAATTTTTAAACTCCTTGACTGGCTTACCACCGCACCTAAAAGCTGACTCTGTAGTAGTCATGCTTCGAAACATAAACCAACCAAAACTGTGCAACGGTACGCGTTTGGTAGTAAGTAAACTGATGAGCAATGTTATTTACGCTACGATACTCAAAGGAAAATTCGAAGGTGAGGAAGTTCTCATTCCAAGGATCCCGATGATCCCAACCGGTATGCCGTTTGAGTTTAAAAGACTTCAATTTCCGATCCGTCTTGCATTCGCCAAGACCATTAACAAATCACAAGGCCAATCCTTGAAAGTTTGTGTTTAAATCTGGATTATCCACCTTTTTCACCTGGTCAATTATATGTGGCATGTTCACGGGTCGGAAGACCATCTGCGTTGTTTGTTCTTGCGCCTGATAATAAAGTAAAAAATTTCGTGTATCACAAGGTACTTAATTGAAGAGTGGAAGCTATACACCAAAAAACATAAAGAATAAAGAATCATTAAAATACTTAATTTTTTATTTGTATTTCCTAATAAAAAATTGAACTTAACATCCAAGAATCTGATTATTTATTGGCTTTAAGGCGGAACAGAGTTCGCCGGGTCAGCTAGTAACATATAAAATGGTTTCTACTTCGTCGCTATTTGTTTTATAAGTTTTTATTCTAACGCTTCAAAAGCGTGTTTTGTAAATACGTACAGTAGCTTGAAACCTTTCATTTGTTTGGAGTGTTGGAACCTGAAAGTCACCACAACTTTGCACTCATACTGTAATTCATGATTTTCCCGTCACTTGTGGACGTTTGTCATTAATTTCAACCTTCTAACGTCTCGGACGCCCCAGTAATGTTGGCCTAGTCGGCTTGTCAGAGACCAAATGGAGGAAGCTGCTTTGCCCGGACTGAGCAGAACTGTGAAACGAGTACACGAAAAATACAGTTGGGTGCCTCACAGTCAACAGTGTGTGAAACGGAGAACGCCTTAAAGGGTACCGCAAGGTTCAACTGTACAAGTTGTACAGAAGGGACTACGCACCTTGTACTGAATTTTGTGAACTGTTTTCTGCGCGACAGCTACAGGACTCTAATCTTAGTTCTTTGGTTATGTTTACCGACGAAGCATTTATTGGTCCGATGTTGATGCTCATAAAACGTAAGAGCATCTAGACAAATTGAAGGGTAAAGTGTGACAGAGAATTTTAGGCAGCCAAACAACAGGAATGTGCATTTTACCTGAGAATGTAAATTGCCATAATTACTCAGTTTTTTGAGGGAGGTTCTGCCAGAGCTACCTGAAGATGATTCTCTGGAGACCACGAACGATCGTGTTGCTACAGGAGGATAGAGCTTGGCCGTACTATGCCATCGCAACAGGAAATTAGTTAAATCAGGTTGTAACCTCCCAACAGTTTATTTCCTCAACCTCCCAATAAAAATGGTGACTAACCTCTCAATAATAATGTGAGTCATATATAACCTTTCGATAATTAAGTGACTGTGAACCTAAACTGGTAAATCTGGATGTCAGTAATGTTGCGTCTTGGCCCTGAAAAGTCATTCTGAATAAAGTGAAAAACCTTACCTCAATGAAGTCGCCGGATAACGCGTATATATTTGTTCCTGTAAGAAATTTTTTTGGCACAGCCCAGTGCAATGCTGGCCGCTAGATTTGTCATGTTTTAAAGGAAACAACTGATTTTTTTCTACGATAATCGGGATGACCATGGACAGGAGAAATTAGTAAAATCTTTAAGTTCAGATGAATGAGAGTCAAAAGTTATTTTTATAAGAAAGATTATTATTAAAAGATTTTTTTAAAGACATGTACATGGGACTTAATATAACAATAGTACAAAATCAGTTGTTACAAATTACATATGCGCGCGGCTATAAAGAGTAATTTTGGCTTTTACCTTATACTACATCGCTTAGGCACCGCCATCGCTCTCCACGACCGACTGCCCGCAACTCCATACAAGACACAAGTGCTCTCTGTGAGCTATACAACTTGACAACTGCTCTCTAAGAGCGTCCTGACCCAACCGCCCGACTGCGAGCTACTACTACAACTGTTGCGACACTGCTCTCTGGTCTGCGATTCTATTGTAGCTTACATATCGCAGGCAGCGCGTGAGCAATCCATCGAAGTTACATCTGCTGAAGTGCGCTAGCAAATAAATTCCTTAGTCATGGACCTCATACAAAGTGTGTGCAGACAGGTTGATCCAACCAGAAAGATGCCAGAATTTAAACGCATTAGATAATTTTTTCTTTTCGGGTCGTATGAAGGAGATAGTTTACAGCCCTGCAGTCCCAAATGGACTTCATAGTCCAGACAGCAGTTGCCGCTGCGGAGATCCAAAATACGGTGGGCATTTTCGAGCGCGTGCGTAAAGGGATGATTGAGTGATGCAACATTTGTATTCACCCAAAAGCTGAAAATTTTGAACTCTTTTTTTAAATGTAAATACATTAAACTGCAACCATTCACTATTTTGTATAGTTACGGTTTTCTGAAACTTAACCACTATTTCTAGCACAATGCTGTCCGCTGGCTCTGTGACAAGATGATGAAACAAGCTAGACACCTAAGAGTTGGTGAACACAAATTCGAGCGTGTCGAACAGTTCAAATTTTTGTGATCAGTGATAAATGAACAAAATCAGAGACAGGCAGAAATAAAAGCGAGACAGCAAAATGCTAACCGAGCTTATTATGCAATACAAAATCTCTTAGGGTCCAAACTGCTGACCAGGTAAACTTAAATAAAGTAATATAACACAATCATCAGACCAGTTATAATCTATGTGGCAGGAACATGGAGCATAACGAAAACATAACACCACCATTTACAAGTGTTTGAGAATAAGGTTTATAGAAAAATCTTTGGTCCATATTACGACAATGAATGATACTGCTGGAAGACAAGACACAACATAGAAATCCAAGAGCTATAACAACAACCAACGATGTTGTTGTTGTTGTGGTCATCAGTCCAGAGACTGGTTTGATGCAGCTCTCCATGCTACTCCATCCTGTGCTAGCTTCTTCATATCCCAGTAGCTACTGCAACCTACATCCTTCTGAATCTGTTTAGTGTATTCATCTGTTGGTCTCCCTCTACGACTTTTACCCTCCACACTGCCCTCCAATAGTAAATTGGTGATCCCTTGACGCCTCAGAATTTGCACTACAAACCGATCCCTTCTTCTAGTCAAGTTGCGCCACAAATTTCTCTCTCATCTCGCCAATTCTATTGAGTACCCCCTCATTAGTTACGTGATCTACCCACCTAATCTTCAGTATTCTTCTGTAGCACTAAATTTTGAAAGCTTATATTCTCTTCTTGTCCAAACTAGTTATCGTCTACGTTTCACTTCCATACATGGCTACACTTCATAAAAATACTTTCAGAAACTACTTCCTGACACTTAAATCTATACTCGATGTTAACAAATTTCTCTTCTTCAGAAACGCTTTCCTTGCCATTGCCAGTATACATTTTATATCCTCTCTACTTCGACCATCATCAGTTATTTTGCTCGCCAAGTAGCAAAACTCGTTTACTACTTTAAGCGTCTCATTTCCTAATCTAATTCGCGCAGCATCACCCGATTTAGTTCGACTACATTCCATTATGCTCGTTTTGCTTTTGTTGATGTTCATATTATATTTTCCTTTCAAGAGACGGTCCATTCCGTATAGCTGCTCTTCCAGGTCCTCTACTGTCTCTGACAGAATTACAATGTCATCGGCGAACCTCAAAGTTTTTATTTCTTCTCTATGGATTTTATTACAACTCCCAATTTTTTCTTTAGTTTCCTTTACTGCTTGCTCAATATACAGATTGAATAACACCGGGGGTAGGCTACAACCCTGTCTCACTCCCTTCCAAAACCACTGCTCCATTTACATGCCCTTGGACTCTTATAACTGCCACCTGGTTTCTATACAAATTGTAAATAGCCTTTCGCTACCTGTATTTTACCCCAGCCAATTTCAGAATTTGAAAGAGGGTATTCCAGTCAACATTGTCAAAAGCTTTCTCTAAGTCTACAAATGCTAGAAACGTAGGTTTGCATTTCCTTAATCTATTTTCTAAGATAAGTCGCAGGGTCGGTATTGCCTCACGTGTTCCAACATTTTTACGGAATCCAAACTGATCTTCCCCAAGGTCAGCTTCTAGCAGTTTTTCCATTCGTCTGTAAAGAATTCTTCTTAGTATTTTGCAGCTGTTGCTTCTTAAACTGATATTTCGGTAATTTTCACATCTGTCAACACCTGCTTTCTTTGGGATTGGAATTATTATATTCTTCTTGAAGTCTGAGGGTATTTCGCCTGTCTCACACATCTTGCTCACCAGATGGTAGAGTTTTGTCAGGGCTGTCTGTCCCAAGGCTATCAGTAGTTCTAATGGAATGTTGTTTACTCCCGGGGCCTTGATCGACTTAGGTCTTCCAGTGCTCTGTCTAACTCTTCACGCAGTATCGTATCTCCCATTTCATCTTCATCTACGTCCTCTTCTATTTCCATAATACAGTCCTCAAGTACGTCGCCCTTGTATAGATTCTCTATATACTCCTTCCACCTTTCTGCTTTCCAATCTTTGCTTGGAGCTGGTGTTCCATCTGAGCTCCTGATATTCATCCAAGTGATTTTCTTTTCTCCAAAGGTCTCTTTAACTTTCCTGTAGGCAGTATCTATCTTACCCCTAGTGATAAGTGCGTCTACATCCTTAGATTTGTCCTCTAGCCATCCCTGCTTAGCCATTTTGCACTTCCTGTCGATCTCATTTTTGAGACGTTTGTATTCCTTTTTCCCTGCTTCATTTACTGCATTTTTATATTTTCTCCTTTCATCAATTAAATTCAATATCTCATCTGTTACCCAAGGATTTCTATTAGCTCTCGTCTTTTTACGTACTTGATCCTCTGCTACCTTCACTATTTCGCCTCTCAAAGCAACCCATTCTTTTTCTACTGTATTTCTTTCCCCCATTCTTGTCAATCGTTCCCTAATGCTCTCCCTGAAGCTCTCTACAACCACTGGTTCTTTCAGTTTATCCAGGTCCCATCTCCTTAAATTCCCAGCTTTTAGCAGTTTCTTCAGTTTTAATCCACAGTTCATAATCAATAGATTGTGGTCAGAGTCCTCATCTGCCCCTGGAAAAGTCTTACACAATAAAACCTGGTTCCTGAATCTCTGTCTTACCATTATATTCTATCTGATACCTTCTAGTATCTCCAGGCTTCTTCCATGTATGCAACCTTCTTTTATGATTCTTGAACCAAGTGTTAGCTATGATTAAGTTATGCTCTGTGCCAAAATTCTACCAGGCGGCTTCCTCTTTCATTTCTTCCGCCCGATCCATATTCACCTACTACGTTTCCTCCTCTTCCTTTTCCTACTATCGAATTCCAGTCACCCATGACTATTACATTTTGGTCTCCCTTCACTATCTGAATAATTTCTTTTATCTCATCATACATTTCATCAATCTCGTCGTCATCTGCGGAGTTAGTTGGCATATAAACTTGTACTACTGTGGTAGGTGTGGGCTTAGTATCTATCTTGGTCACAATAATGCGTTCACTATGCTGTTTGTAGTAGCTTACCCGCATTCCAATTTTCCTACTCATTATTAAACCTACTCCTGCATTACCCCTATTTGATTTTGTATTTATAACCCTGTATTCACCTGACCAAATGTCTTGTTCCTCCTGCCATCGAACTTCACTAATTCCCACTATATCTAACTTTGACCTATCTATTTTCCTTTTTAAATTTTCTAACGTACCTACCCGATTAAGGGATCTGACATTCCACGCTCCGATCCGTAGAACGCCAGTTCCCTTTCTCCTGATAACAACGTCCTCCTGAGTAGTCACCGCCCGGAGATCTGAATGGGGAACTATTTTACCTCCGGCATATTTTACCCAAGAGGTACTGTATTTAACCATACAGTAACGCTGTATGCCCTCGGGAAAATTACGGCTGTAGTTTCCCCTTGCTTTCAGCCGTTCGCAGTACCAGCGCACCAAGGCCGTTTTGGTTAGTGTTACAAGGTCAGATCAGCCAATCATCCAGACTCTCTACCCTGCAACAACTGAAAAGGCTGCTGCCCCTCTTCAGGAACCAAACGTTTGTCTGTCCTCACAACAGATACCCCTCCGTTGTGGTTGCACCTACGGTACGGCTATCTGTATCGCTGAGGCACGCAAGCCTCCCCACCAACGGCAAGGTCCATGGTTCATAGAAGTAAGATAGTAAACACGACATATGCTAGAAGACTGCAATGGGCTGGACATTTGATGAGAATGAAAGAAGACCAAATTGTATTAAAAATGTTCAGGGAGAAGCGATATGGCAAGAGACCAAGGGGAGACCCAGGTGTACTTGGCGCAATGAAACTGATTGCATATGTGAAAGATTGGGAATAAATAACTGGCAAGAGGCAGCACAAGTCAGGAGCATCTGGAGGAATCATGTGAGATCGGCACGGGAGCTTTGAGTCCCTTAGAAGACTACTACTACTACTACTACAACGTCCAAATGCATTTCATCTGGTCTCTACTTATTACTGCCCACACGCTTCATCAGCACTGTTTGGTGGAAGCTGTGACACTGCATCACACACGTATCAAACCAACTGGACTTCGTCTCTACCCCTGTGTTCATTCTTTAATCCCAATTCTTGAATTTCTTTCCTCGGGTATTGTTTAAAGTGGCAGCCGGGTAGAAATATTTCCGGAGATACTATTTTCACAGCAGCAATTGTAGCCATTTCAGAGGCTAGCACTGTAGTTTCCGTGATCATTGAGGCATCTTATTTTTCAGTCCACGGAAATGTTTTCCGTATTTTGATTTTTGTCTGGGAGCAAAGCAAGTAAAATAGAAAGTATCTTCGTGTATTTTTCTGTGCTTCCATTGTCAAAATGTATGACGTACCGTTGTTCGAACTGTTTCTCATAACTGCCAAATGTCCCGTCCATAAGAACAGTTCCATTTTGACACGGGATTTTCTCCGCTTTTTCAAAACTGAGCACCAGGGTTCTTTTGGCAAGAACAGATCCATTGTCAGTTTTCAAAAAACTATCACCGTCAATTAATTTCAAAACATCTTCACTCATGTGAGTCCACTAACTAGTTCCAGGGTTCTGGTTCGTCCTGGTAGCTTCCCTCCTTGCTTTACAGTGTCGTCTTGGAGTTCTCCGAGTTGCATATATTTGCGACAGAATTTATTCCTTTATTATCTTTACTATTTTGAAATGCCTCTTTGAAAAGTGGAAGCCAATCACTGTCTTTTCTTCGTGGACTCTTTTCTGCAGTTAAGTACCCGTTTCTTAATCAGCATCTCTGCCTCGTCAGGTGGGCAACAACGGTGCTGTTCTTGCAATTTTTAAACGGCACTTACTCCGTTATTATTTCTTACACAACTACTTCGTGTACACCTGATAGCGCGATTTCTCTATTGTTGCTTTTGTTCCCGTCACTCATAGAACATAGAGTTCAAGCAGCCTAGACCTACGAAGCTATAAGGAAACTGGTAGGCAGTGGGTGATTGATGATGACAACACATCGCGGTGACAACACATCCGCTACTGGTGAACGACTGAGGTAAATTAACAGTGTGTGTGGTCCTGGTCGGAAAACCCACGGTGCAGAACTGGTTGGCCGGAAGAGGCACGGTACTTGCGGCATCTAGAAAAGTGTCGGAAACACCACGGTCGGAAAGCCCACGTAACCACTCTGAGAACTTCAAGGCCATTTGCGAATGCCAAAGGGATGCAAGTATTTGAAGTGGTAAAAGCATTGCAGCTTTGCTTTCGTAAAGTGGTAGGTGTTGTTTGCGGTCGGCGACTATGTTAGAAATTCACCTGCATGGACGTAGCACTGCGGCGGGAGGCAGCACGGTAGTGGAGTAACCAAAACAAATGTGTGTGAAATCTTATGGGACTTAACTGCTACGGTCATCAGTTCCTAAACTTACACACTACTTAACCTAAATTATCCTACGGACAAACACACACACCCATGCCCGAGGGAGGATTCGAGTAACCAACTGGTGCTCGGCTTTGTGGATTTTGGTGAGACGACCCATTAAAAGAGGAAGAAGGCGAGAAAACTCCCCGTGTGGAGGGAAGCGCTAGTAGTCAGTGTTAAGCTGGCGTCAGTGGCATCCAGGGAGACAGGGTAGTGAGGAATGCGAAGGAAGAGGGAGGCTTTACAACCTGGAGCAGCCGAAAACAATGACATGTAAAGTGCTGTAGAGGAACATCTATAGTTTATTTACGGATGGGAGGAAGTAATTCTAAACGCCAGAAGACTGGAGAACATGTAGTTTTTCTCTTAGAATAGGTATTAAGAAGGACTCAAGGTGTCTAAGGCTGTATTGAGGCTAAACTAAACGTTACGTATCAAAGTGCGTGAAAAAACGGAAACATTGATAAAAGGAAGGAAGGAAGGAAGACTGGGTTTAAAGTCCCGTCGACATCGAGGTCGTTACAGACGAAGCAGGGTCTGGACTGTTCGAACATGGGGAAGAAAATTCTGTGTCACTTCAAAGAAAACATCCCGCCTGAAGCGATATAGGGAAAGCAAGGAAAACTTAAATCTGGATGGCCGGACGCGGGTTCTACATCTATGTCTACATGGTTACACTGCAATTCACACTTAAGTGGCTGGCAGAAGATTCATCGAAACATTTTCATACTACTTCTCTACGATTCCATTCTCGAATAGCGCGTGGGAGAAAGGAACTCCTAAATCTTTCCGTTCGAGCTCTGATATTTCTTATTTTATTATGATGATCATTTCTCCCTACGTAGGTGGGTGTCATCTGATAACTATCTAAGGGGGTTGCTCAGATTATCACCTAGATCATTTACATAAATCAGGAACAGCAGAGGGCCCATGACACTACCTTGCGGAACACCAGATATCACTTTAGTTCTACTCGATGATTTACCGTCTATCACTATGAACCGCAACCTCTATGAGAGTAAATCACGAATCCAATCACACAACTGAGACGGTACTCCACGCAATTTGATTAATAGTCGCTTGTGAGGAACGGTATCAAAAGCCTTCTGGAAATCTAGGAATATGGAATCGATCTGAGATCCCTTGTCGACAGCACTCATTACTTCATGGGAATAAAGAGCTAGATGTGTTGAACAAGAACGATATTTTCTGCATCTGTGTTGGTTATGTATCAATAACTCATTGTCTTCAAGGTGATTCATAATGTTTAAGTACAGTATACGCTCCAAAATCCTACTGCAAATTGAGGTCAGTGATGTGTGTTTGTAATTCAATGGGTTACTCCTATTTCCTTTCTTGAATATTGGTGTGACCTGTGTTACTTTCCAGTCTTTAGGAACAGACCTTTCGTCAAGTAAGCGGTTATATATGATTGCTAAGAATACGGGTGCAGTGTGCTAACCACAGTTCCACCTCGCTTGTTAAAATTAATAAAAGATACTGAGTTTTAACATATACCGACAAGTCCTTTAAGTGTTTTAATTGCTTTCTCTTGTCGTTTCAGTAAGATAGGTTATAGTCACGTGATGCAAAACTAAAGGTATGGAAACTGGGCCCTGCATCAGACATACGTTAATCAGGCACGCTCAAAAACATTGGATGAGGACTGAAATGACTATTATATGAAACAAGAACCACAATTATTTCGATTGAATCCGCTAAAGAAAACATTTGAAAAGCAATGTTAACGTTATTATAGTGAAACCTTGGCACATCTAACATTAGGGTCTGAGGAATATTCTAATAATCGCGTACATGAAACAATTTCAGTAGAGAAGTTGAGCTATGATTGTCGTAACGTTAATACAAAAGACAGGAAGAGATGAAGAAGGTACTGCGTTGAACATGTGGTCGGAGTTGAAATAAAGCTGGTCCTTGAATTTGAAAGCCGGTTCCCAAAGCGAAGCTTGAGGTTATGAAAGTCTATAAAATGGCTTTAATGTCCCTACTCATTGTTTCGCGGTTGCGGCTCGTTCTCACCGTAGTAAATTTTAGGAGGAGACTGACGTGACTGCAGAATCAGTCATCTGCGGCACCCCACCAGACCTTGCCACCGACTAAGTGCAGATTGACCCCGAAGAACCCGCGATACATCTGCTCTACCAACATCGCAGCTCGATTTTTCGAGACCAAGACGAAGCGGTGAAGGCTGTCTACGAAAAAGAACACTTGAAGGATCTCACCGAAGAGATAATTTTGTACCGAGTGTTCGCTATAAGGAAAACTTGCATTTCATCGTTTTCGCTGTATACCCTATTCGGATTCTACATTTACATCTACATTTATACTCCGCAAGCCACCCAACGTTGCGTGGCGGAGGGCACTTTACGTGCCACTGTCATTACCTCCCTTTCCTGTTCCAGTCGCGTATGGTTCGCGGGAAGAACGACTGTCTGAAAGCCTCCGTGCGCGCTCTAATCTCTCTAATTTTACATTCGTGATCTCCTAGGGAGATATAAGTAGGGGGAAGCAATATATTCGATACCTCATCCAGAAACGCACCCTCTCGAAACCTCGCGAGCAAGCTACACCGCGATGCAGAGCGCCTCTCTTGCAGAGTCTGCCACTTGAGTTTATTAAACATCTCCGTAACGCTATCACGGTTACGAAATAACCCTGTGACGAAACGCGCCGCTCTTCTTTGGATCTTCTCTATCTCCTCCGTCAACCCGACTGGTACGGATCCCACACTGATGAGCAATACTCAAGTATAGGTCGAACGAGTGTTTTGTAAGTCACCTCCTTTGTTGATGGACTACATTTTCTAAGCACTCTCTTTGTTGATGGACTACATTTTCTAAGCCCGCATCTCGTGGTCGTGCGGTAGCGTTCTCGCTTCCCACGCCCGGGTTCCCGGGTTCGATTCCCGGCGGGGTCAGGGATTTTCTCCGCCTCGTGATGGCTGGGTGTTGTGTGCTGTCCTTAGGTTAGTTAGGTTTAAGTAGTTCTAAGTTCTAGGGGACTTATGACCACAGCAGTTGAGTCCCATAGTGCTCAGAGCCATTTGAACCATTTTTTTACATTTTCTAAGCACTCTCCCAATGAATCTCAACCTGGTACTCGCCTTACCAACAATTAATTTTATATGATCATTCCACTTCAAATCGTTCCGAACGCATACTCCCAGATATTTTACAGAAGTAACTGCTACCAGTCTTTGTTCCGCTATCATATAATCATACAATAAAGTATCCTTCTTTCTATGTATTCGCAATACATTACATTTGTCTATGTTAAGGGACAGTTGCCACTCCCTGCACCAAGTGCCTATCCACTGCAGATCTTCCTGCATTTCGCTACAATTTTCTAATGCTGCAACTTCTCTGTATACTACAGCATCATCCGCGAAAAGCCGCATGGAACTTCTGACATTATCTACTTGGTCATTTATATATATTGTGAAAAGCAATGGTCCCATAACACTCCCCTGTGGCACGCCAGAGGTTACCTTAACGTCTGTAGACGTCTCTCCATTGATAACAACATGCTGTGTTCTGTTTGCTAAAAACTCTTCAATCCAGCCACACAGCTGGTCTGATATTCCGTAGGCTCTTACTTTGTTTATCAGGCGACAGTGCGGAACTGTATCGAACGCCTTCCGGAAGTCAAGAAAAATAGCATCTACCTGGGAGCCTGTATCTAATATTTTCTGGGTCTCATGAACAAATAAAGCGAGTTGGGTCTCACACGATCGCTGTTTCCGGAATCCATGTTGATTCCTACATAGTAGATTCTGGGTTTCCAAAAACGACATGATACTCGAGCAAAAAACATGTTCTAAAATTGGCTGGGCTATGGATCTTCCAAGTGTCTCCAGACACGTCTTTGGCCTGGAATCTCAAACGGTCTGACAACCAGAAGTGATGGTCTGTGTTGCTATTTCTTTTCATAGCAGGACCTCTTTGGTTGTCATCCACGGCACTGTTATGGTACAGCAGTTCGTCGACAATATTCTACGCCTCGTTTTGGTGCCCGTTATGGAACTCCTTCCTGGCCATAGGTTTCTCCAAGACAACGCCTGCCCACACACAGCAAGAGTTTCTACTGCTTACCTTCGTACTTGCCAAACCCTACAAAGGGTTGCAAGGTCGCCGGATTTATCCCCAACTTTGGAGGGTTATGGGCAGGACCCTCTCTGGATTTTGACTATTTAACGGGCAGAATTTGGCACGATATCCCTCAAGAGGACATCCAAAAACTCTGTAAATCTATGCCAAGCCCAACAATTGCTTGCGTAAGGACCAGAGGGGACCAACGCGTTATTGCCTTGCTAAATTTGTGAATCTCTTTCTCTTGAATAAATCATACAAGATTTCTGAGATTTGCGATATCACACAATGAAGTAGATATTACCCCAAACACCAAAAGTAAGAGGATATATCAACACAAAATAATTCAAAATTCATACAGGTGCACTGACATAAGATTTGTACAAGGTGAGGTACGCAGAATGACAAGATCCCAAAAGTAATACTGATTGGACAGAAATTCAAGTTACATCTTTGTTTTCAGAATACGATTGTGTTAGTGTATGTGAATTGAAGTACAGGTCCGTAAACACGTTTTCAATTAATATTTTCAGTTGCAAGTTAAGTCTGTTGAAGTTTAACATCTCCACAAGTAAGTTCTCCAAAGAAAATAGTAGTTACACAAAACAAAAGAGAACAGTTAACAATTCATTGATAATGTTCATTTGTATGTCCTATGAGTCAGTCTCTGTTCAACGAAATTCATACAACAATATACAAAGTAAAGCGCATACTCCGTGAAAAACCATTACAAAAAAACAAACCGATGTCGGTTCGAGGCACGCAGGTTCGTCACACGAGAATTACTCTGACAACGTCAGAGTCTGGCTTACATGAGGTACACAGTTAATGTTAGTGATTACTGTTCATGGGAGTATGTTCACATTCTAGTCTGATATAAGGCAACCTGATTGCGACGCAAGATCGTTCATAGTGACATTTTTTCCCTCAGTTTGTTGAGCGCGCGCACACACACACACACACACACACACACACACACACACACACACACAGACACACACACGCACACACACACACACACACACACACATATATTACATATTCGTGTAGTTCGTAAAGAAATATGAATGTTTTAGTCGGCCCACTTTTTTTGCTCTGTGATAGATGGAACTGTAATAGTCACAAACATATGGCTCACAATTTTAGACGAACAGTTGGTAACAGGTAGGTTTTTTAAATTAAAATACAGAATGTAGGTACGTCTGAATATTTTATTTCGGTTATTCCAATGTGATACATGTACCTTTGTGAACTTATCATTTCTGAGAACGCATGCTGTTACAGCGTGATTACCTGTAAATACCACATTAATGCAATAAATGCTCAAAATGATGTCCGTAAACCTCAATGCGTTTGGCAATAGGTGTAACGACATTCCTCTCAATAGCCAGTAGTTCGCCTTCCGTAATGTTCGCACATGCATTGACAATGCGCTGACGCATGTTGTCAGACGTTGTCGGTGGTTCACGATAGCAAATATCCTTCAACTTTCCCCACAGAAAGAAATCCGGGGACGTCAGATCCGCTGAACGTGCCGGCCATGGTATGGTGCTTCGACGTCCAATCCACCTGTCATGAAAAATGCTATTCAATACCGCTTCAACAGCACGCGAGCTATGTGCCGGACATCCATCATGTTGGAAGTACATCGCCATTCTGTTTTCCAGTGAAACATCTTGTAGTAACACCGGTAGAACATTACGTAGGAAATCAGCATACGTTGCAGCATTTAGATTGACATCGATAAAATGGGGGCCAATTATCCTTCCTCCCATAATGCCGCACAATACATTAACCCGCCAAGGTCGCTGATGTTCCACTTGTCGCAGCCATCGTGGATTTTCCGTTGCCGAATAGTGCATATAATTCCGGTTTACGTTACCGCTGTTGGTGAATGGCGCTTCGTCGCTAAATAGAACGCGGAAAAAAATCTGTCATCGTCCCGTAATTTCTCTTGTTCCCAGTGGCTGAACTGTACACGACGTTCAGAGTCGTCCCCATGCAATTCCTAGTGCATAAATATGTGGTACGGGTGCAATCAATGTTGATGTAGCATTCTCAACACCGACGTTCTTGAGATTCCCGATTCTCGCGCAATTTTTCTGCTACTGATGTGCGGGAGTAGCCGCGACAGCAGCTAAAACACCTACTTGGGCATCATCATTTGTTGCAGGTCGTTGTTGACGTTTAACATGTGGCTGATCACTTCCTGTTCCCTTAAATAACGTAACTATCCCGCGAACGGTCTGGACACTTGGATGATGTCGTCCAGGATACCGAGCAGCATACATAGCACACGCCCGTTTGGCATTTTGTTCACAATAGCCATACATCAACACGATATCGACCTTTTTCGCAATTGGTAAACGGTCCATTTTATCACGGGTAATGTATCACGAAGCAAATATTCGAGGTTCAATTACCCATGGCACTGGCCTTGATCTGTCTATGTTAGTCCAAATCTATGATGAGATCGTGGCTAGACATATTAAAATTTGAAACTGCAGGCGCTGGAATTGCTAATCACGGTAATTTTTCTAATCTTTGATGTAGAAATCGCATTATTTCTGCCAATTGTAATTATCATAAAAACATCAGATATATTGTGGTCTGAACAGTATCAACAACATTCTTCATTCTAGTACTTTTAGGGGGATTATTCCGCGAATGAAATCAAAGAGCCAGGGTTATTGTCCTTCTACAGTCAACGTTGTCGGCTGTGACTAGTGTTAATGTCAAGGAGTGGTCAGCCATATGTCCTCACATAACAACAGTTTACAAGTTCATGGGTGTGATATCACACAGTCGTTCTTTAAGAATGAAATACTGTCTTGCACTATCTGGCTAATATGCTGCAGTTAATTGACAAGCCATCTGACGTTCTGTCAGATGACGCTGCTGTCGCTGGCTTGTCTGAGATACGGCGACGCTGCAAGACACAGTGCAGTGAAGGCAGCAGACTGGTGTGGCGTCCCGGCCGCTCGTGCAGGAGTGGCGTACAGCATTCCTAGCCTCCCCTGTTCTCGTCGACGGCTTAAGCTTCCAGCACATGGGGCTCCGCAGGTAGCGGCCCAAGGTCACACGTTCTGACTCCAGCCACGCACTGCTGCTGGCCCAGTTCTGGTGCGCTCCGTGTTTGTCCGCCCGTGGCTCTATGCCCACCCATTCTCGCATTACATCTCTCTTCTGCAGTTCTCTCGTAAGTAATTCGCTCGTTTGATTTATGCAACATCGAAACAAATTTGCAAAACATTCATTAACAATACAATTTACATAATTACAAATATAGCCTGACCTTCCTATCATTTCTCATAAACATTTAAAATTGGTATCAATATCACTCATAGCAAATTTATTCAGATTATTAATTTAATGTTACTTGAAGTTCCGTTACTTTTATTTTTTCATGTAGTTGATCAACCATTCAATTAAGATTTATTTACAAATGATTTTTATCTCTTATTTCTTTTTATTCCTTGAGTCCCTCACATGTTAAAATTATACTCTTATTAAGTTTTAACTTACAGCAGTTTCCATCCTTGTACTTTTCACTATAAATCATTCTCTCTTACAAGGAAAATCTTCTTAAATTAGAAATCGGAAGACCCTCTTCTAATAACCCTTTCATATCCGAGTTATTTTTTACCCAGTTTTTAATTATTTTATGTATTTTGCTTAAGCAATAGCTTCTAAAGTACATGATTGCTACGACCAGTTTTTTAATATTTTAAGTGGAACATATGTCCCATTGGTCATTAGGTGGGAGTGTTGCATAGGTTTCAATAAAAACAGAGCATATAAGAGAACATTTAAATTCAGCTGCAGCTTTTACAAAAAATCATTAGTTTTTGTGACCAGTTTATGCAAATACAATGGTTATATTGAAAACGATGTTTGATGTTGATTTTATCAATGCCGATATCAGGAACAATTATTTTCTGAAATGTTGTGAAGCAGGCATGTGAACATAGAGGAACTTTGCGGTGGATGCACATCATGTTGGTTCGTACTTCCTTCTGCTTTGTGCTACTGAACCTGCAGCGTTTCCTTGTGTCTTTTACTGGGAAACGTTTTCCAGCTTGAAGGTGAACTTCGTCTGGTGCACTCTTGACACCCGGCTTGCTTCTTCCTAGAAAATTTGGTCTTCCTCTTCTTTTGATTTCATGACCTGCTCTTAATTGTCTGATAAGCGAAAGGCGAAAGGATAACTGGTTATGTCCTCCTCCATGCTTACAGTTCCACGTTATGAAACTGTTAACAATAGCCAGGTCAATTACGAAAAAGAAAAGACGATGCCACCACTTTAGAGATCGCCTTCCAATTGCATATCTCTCACGCATCTGATCGAAGTGATCCACAGCTCCCATAAATGTATTATGCTATGCAACTGCTTTAGGACAGAAGACCTCTGATGAAGTACCATCTCTGTTTTTCCCATTGACTAAAGGTTACACCTTTTGGGCTAGGACAAGTACTTAGTATTGTCACAGTCTTGTTGTCTTGCCATTTTATTGCTGAGACACATTATTTTGAACATAAACTGCCCCCGTTGTAATTTGTCTTGTTTCTTCATCATATCTGGAAGTCCCTTCCTGTTTGTCCTCACTGTTCCAACTCCAAAAAGTCCTCTTTCATTTAGTGGTTTCATCAGATTGTACGTCGTGAAGAAGTTATGGAATACAATTAGTCGGTGAGACTTCGTGTATGCCTCAGTAAGATGCAGCACAACATTTTCTCCCAAACCGAACGATGAGACGTGGGTGACCTTCTTTCCTGTATACACCTCAAACTGGGTTATGAAACCTGTTTTTGAATCGACAAGACACCAAATTTTGTAACCTCGTTTTACAGGCTTCGTTGGAAGGTACTGCTTTATAGAAGAACGCCCTTTCAATGGGACCATATTTTCATCACCAGCCATGATACTTGACGGAGTGTATACTTCTTTCAAATTGTTATTGATAGCTTCAATTATTGGGCGTAATCTGTGTTGTCGATCATAGCCAGCTTCACCTCTTGGTACTGCTGTAGCATTGTCATTGAAATGAATGTTTTCAGCCAGTTTTTTGAACCTATTATTACTCTTTTGTTGAGAAATCGCACTTACACCTAAAGGTGGGTCGGTGGACCAATAGTGACTCTGCTCAGGCAGCCTATGTAATCTCATTAGAATGTGAATGGCAATAACATATTTTATTTCTTCAACGTCAGTGTCTTTCCATTTGCAGCTGTCCTGTCTTACCCTTTTACCTCTAGTAATGTCGTCACGTATTTGAGTTGCACAGAGATGAGACTCATCTTTGACCTTCCTCAAACAATCATCAGTAAAAATTAAACAAAAAAACTATTTCTTTATCATTTTGTTCAAAATCCAACTTTATATCTGCATTTCCATCAAGAGATACTGATAAGTTTTCAAAATGAGTTACATCGTCCGTCCACTGTGTTTCAGTTTCATTGGCATTTTCGGCCTCATTCTCTTGTTCTGCACACACAATAACTTCATTTGCAGTGTAATTGGTAGCTTCGGCGACATTTTCTTTTACTGCACGCGCAATACCATCATTTTCTGCCACCTCCATTCCAACACTGTCACCATTGTTGTGACGACCGTAGCTAGGGGACTCAGCCAATGTCCTAGGCGGCTTAGTATGAAAAGATGTACTATTTGAAGCATCAAGACGGGTGAGTTCATTTACAGCTTCAGCATCACCGTCTTCCTCCGAAAATTCTTCATTATCAGGAAGCGAAAAGTAATACTCAAGAAGTTCTTCATCTTTCAGACGTGACATTTCTAAAAAGAAAACGGAAATAAGGTCTGCAGTTGGGCTAGCACACTGTATTGTGCAACAAATTATTATTATTATTGTTACTTTTATTATTATTGTATGAATACTTTACCGAGCCAAGTGATGCAGTATCGCACAAATAAGGAAATAATGCCAAAATTTCGAATGTATAACGAAATTACAAATAAGATGTGGGACAAATATGCCCCACTGGCCATTTGATTGAGATTTTTTTTTCCTTTATTGATTTTCAATTCTCCCCGAAGGGGGCGGGCTGGCAGCAGCTTACTAAGCTGCCCTACAGTCTACAGACTTTTGTTTAAAAAAGGAAGAAGAAAGAAACAAGGAAAAACAGGCGATAAAATGGTGATTTAAAGTGTAAAATGGCGTAAAAATGCGGAAAATTAAAATAGAAAGCAAAAGGGGTTGGCAATGTTGATAAAATACACAGGAATCAGACAAGTAACATAGTAGACACACAATTAAAAAACATGGCGACAGTCTGGTTTCTGTTCGCAAGAGATAAAAAAGCACACCCAGCGACAGTATGATGGCTGTTTGCTACACTTCCCAAAAGACACAACACGGAGCACGCACTGGAAAAACACACCGTAAAACACTGCACGAAAAAGGCGGCACAAAGATGGCACTCCCGATCCAAGGCAGATGGGGGGGGGGGACCTGGAGTAGGGGGAAAAACAAGGAGGGAGGAGAGGAAAAAACGAAAACGGGGGGGGGGGGGGAGGGGGGAACCTGTGATTGAGATTTCATGCAGTCAAAAAATAATAACTATTTACCGGTTCACTGAAATACATTTTACACTGTAATTCCATATAATATTTACAAATAAATGACAAGAAACACTATAAGTACGGTTAATATGCTTACCTTACTTATTTACAAAAGAAAAGTTGAAAAATACGCAAAAACTTTCACAGACGCGATCAAACAAGTGCACTGCATCGAACAATTTCCAGCAGAATGCAGCTGTTTGGCGGGAAGAAGTGTGTAATGGTTTCAAGTAGTAGCGAAGGCTTCCAGTAGATGGCGGCACACTGCAGATGTGGGTCTCTATTGTCCCCTTGGTCGTGAAGCACGAAAAAGTGAAGTGGGACACACATGTCCAGCGGGAAACGAAGGGGTTGAATTACAACTTACGTACTCTGTCTCTTACTCTTCAGATCCACTCGTCCCTACATCATCCCATTCGTCGTCGTAATTAATACCTTTTTAACCTCATATATTTCCTTCAAAACTGCTGTAAAAGAAGCCGGGGTAACATGAATTTCTGCTAGCAAAATGGGAGTCACCCTTACTGTTAAATCATCGGTTTTTATGTTTGAACCGGGAGTGAAAATTTAATTCCTCACAGTCTCTCCTGACCAGTGAATTTGTGGGTTCTATATTGTCCACAAATCTTAATTTGAACTCCTGGTTATTTGATTTTACCAGTGAAAACCTCTCTTTCAGATGCAGTGTGACGTGGTAGTGTTTTAGGTAATCGTGCCTGAGGGAAATTTTTTGTTATTAAAAAGCTGGCACTGAATACATATGACTGACAATCAATATCCGCCCGCAACTGTTCCTTAATTTCTGCACACCTCCCATACATCGCACCTTGGGTCTTCATCCCCCGTATTTTGAATGATGACCACTGCTTCACCTTGTCACATAATTCATTTAACAGTCCAGCGCCTAAGATCTGACAGCGTGAATCGGGTGTGCATTGCAACCTTTTTTCTCCCCCATTGTGACCCCTACAGAAAGGTATGCGACATCCTCTTTTCTATTTTACTGAATACTTTAATTCCTCAGCTAAGGTTTACTTCAACTCTGCACAATCCCGGAATGGTGCGGCCGGCAACCTGGTGTGAGAGCGACCACGGTTAGTCGCATTCTCGCCACATTATCTCTTTCCTCATTCCTGCGGTCTGGCAAGCGCACTTCGATGATCTCTGCTCTTCCCTCGTGATCTCATCTCGTCTGTCATTATTTGGTCAGTCATCACGCCTCCAGTTGTTTCTGTTGTCATACGGCCAATAGTGAGGTCCCCAGGGCCGGTTATCATTTCTTCCATTCCACCCATTTCCGTACGGTCGTGGTGCGTGCCATACCATCCAGTTCAGATTATTCATTAGCTGATTTTCAAGGGGAAAGTTCGTCTGAATGAAATATACCAACCCTATCACTTCGCACCTTCTGTCTTACCCTAATTCGTGCCCTAGATGCTGGATTTCCCGAATGTTGTGCATGTTTCTGCCAGCGATCCTTACCGTATTCTGTATTTCACGTGGGAGCTTCATTAAACAAAGTTGTATGACTTCAGACGGTCAATACGGAACATCTAAAAATTGGCTCTTCGATATCATATTTTTGAAGAACTGTAGCGGATTCGGCCACCTGGACCCTATGTAATTAACTGTCATCATGATTTCCAGCTTTATTCATCGAGAAAGGCGTGTGTAAATTAGTCATTCACCTTGCATTGCCCCAGGATTTCTCCCATTTTCGTCGCTGCGTCCTGTCTGAAGTGACCACATACGAATCTAATCTTTAAAACATGTGGTAAAGATGTCGGTAGCGTTTCAAGGAATTCTTCGAACCATAGCTTGGGATTTAGGCGGTTCGCAAAGTCCAGAAACAGTGAAAATCTTTGTGATGACACGAACTGGTTCGTAATTTACCACTAGTTCATCTCACACGATACATTATAGATACTCGTTGTGGTAATTACTGCTGGATCAGAATGTGACGCTTCTTCCCTGATGCGGCATAATCTTCTCGTCAGTTCTCGGATTTCTTGCTCGTCCTTGCTTCGTTCTTCGTCACTTCATTTCCTCTCCCGTTGTTACTCCTTGAACAACTGCTACTCTCCTTTCCTTCTGTGAGTGGTCTAACATCTCCCTGCTTCGTTCTTGCAGTTTGCAGTTGCACATACATTTTTAAATTTCACTAAATATCTTATATCGGTATTTTCTCCTATGTTTGTTGGTAACGTTCTGTCAGATGATGTTTCATTACGATTGGTAATTTGACTTGCTCTACCGTCTCCACCATATCACTTTGTGAATTTACGTATTCCTCCCTCCATGTTTTTACTTCTTCAGTATCTTTATATTTGGCGTCAGTATTCTTCGCAAAGGTCTCAACACTCTTATATTATCGTTAATGGTTTTAATCTGTATGTCGTGTTTTAGTGCTCTACCTTCATGTGTCCACTTTTTGCATCTTTTCACCTGTCTTCTGGTCAGAGGTTTACCCTGCTCCTCGCATTTATTTATGTGGTCTTCGAGTTTCTGATTAAAGGTTCACAACTGTTAGTCTGGCTTCTTGTTTCTGCATTGTTTTTTATTTTCGTTAAATTGTGTGTCTAGTTTTTCCTTGCTTGTCTTTAAAAGTTAGACATGATTCTTAAACTGTTCGTCGTTTCCTTCTTGGTAGTTTTTAAATTCCACGTCTTTTCCTTTGTCGCTTTGCTTAAACTGCTCGTGTAGGGAGCTCTGCAAGTTGCATCCTTCAGGCAGTGGTGGTGTGCGCTCATGATTGGTATCACTTTGCGATGAGTTTTGGGCAGCCTGTAACTTCTGAGGTTTCCGCTACGTGTAAAATTTCGTGCTCCTCTTCTCTCTTAAATGCTACCTCAGATATTTCGCTACTACTTCGTTCCTGATCATGTTCTTTAAGCATGTTTGTTTAGTTCTGAGATGCTAGTCCACACTGATCGCTAGTATCTACTTGCTGAATGTTTTCTTGTGGCAGCTAAGTATCTGTAGCATTATTTATTGTTTCTCCATTGCTTGAAATTTTCCTTTCTGCCTCTCTCTCATCTGTGCTAAATTGTCGCCCTCTCTCTGGTAAACCTTGGCAGTACCCAACACATTTATTAAAATTCAAACACACCTAAATTTCAAGAATGAACTAATCAAACTATCATAAAATTTCTCAATCTTTCTGTATACACTGAAATTCGTTCCCTTCTAACATAAAACACACATAGAATAAAAAATTGTATAATGGTTCTTCAGTTCGACAACGATGGACATACCAACCTCGCTTCATTGAAAAGAACACGCAAACGATTAAGCACCAACGGAAGTCATACTGTCAAATTTGAATTTCGCGGAACTATCTGCGGCTTTAGGAGGTCACAGATCAACGAATTCTAGGCGGAATCGCCAGAATTCTAGGTTACCGTCATGTGATTCAAAGTTGGAGGTGTATAAAATAGATCTCGTTTTTGGCATAGTTAAACACCATCTAAAATAACCAATTAAGAATCAGGAATTAAATGACTAGTAAATGAAACATGAATCACAATTAACTGGGTGTCTTCATTTAAAGAAAACATTTGGCAAGAAATGATAATATTATTCTAGTAAAACCTTTGTTGCATCTTATATAATGGTCTGGTGAAGGATTCTAATAACCACGAAAACGAAACAATTGCAATCGTGTAATTGTACCTTGATGGTAACGACGATAGTAGAAAAGACAGATAGCACTAAAGAAGGGAATGCATTAAATCTGTGGGCAGAACTGAAAGCAAACTGGTCACTGAATCTGAATGCCAGTTTCCAAAGTGAAGGTTGAAATTATGAAATTATATGAAAAGGCTTTCATATCCCTATACATTATCTCACGGTTGTGTCTGGATCTCACCACAGTAAATTGAAGAAGAAGGGGGAAGTGCCTGCAGAAGCAGTCATTGGCGGCATAATAATGATCCTCGCCATCAGCAAAGTGGACATCAGTCCGAAATCTTAAAGTCCGTCGATGCACTTGATGTGACAGCTTTTCAGTCTGGATCTTGACGATCAAGATAAAATGGTGAAGGCTCTCTATGAAGAAGTAGGAAGAAATCTTGAGGGCTCTCTCCAAAGAAATAATTTTTTATCGATTGTTCGCTACACTCTATACCCAGTTTGAACTGGCTGGGATATGGAGCTTTCGAGTGCCAAGCTATAAAACTGCTGCTCATAAAACACTGCTTCCTTCTCTGGGCTCATCTTTAGGCGGTCGACCAGTAATGAACGTCTTATTTTACACAGAATCAAGGCTTGTAAAATACTGACAAGAAGAAAGGAAAGAGTGGTAGAACATCTGTTAAGACGTCAGGGAACAAATTCCATAGTACTAGAGGAAGCTGTAATTGGTATATACTGTAGAGGAAGAGAGAACAAATAATTGAGGACGTAGGCTCCAATTGCTACTCCGAGATGAAAAATTTTGGCACATGATAGCACTTCGTGACAGAAAGAAAGGCATCTCACTCTTTTCCCATCTCTCTCTGTGGGCAATGAGATGGATTCTCATTGGCACACTTGACGTTCTCTCTAACCTCTAGTTTATTCAAATAAGCCAATCCTAGCAGTTCTTATTTTTTGTAAACATTTGATTGTTGTAGAATCGACGTTCAGAAGCATGTCACTCCAAAAATCGTCCCAAAAATGCAGATCTTCACTCAGTTTTCAAGGTATTACCCAGTGCTTTCTGGAGATAACAGAGTTTGCTACGTTTTATGCACAGTAGAGCGTTCTTGTACTTTGCCAAAAGCCCATTCCTTCTCATTCCACTTCTGGATTGTAAAAGTGGTCGCGGCTGAGGACATTGCTTCAGTGGGGATGTTATCTGTGTTTGTTTGCGCTGCTTTGCATGCCCAACTGCGGTACTACAAAGGACTGTCCAGTAGTCTGCGGGCCACTGATCTGTGTGCCTACCGGTGCTCCCTTGTGAGAACCGCTCCAAGGGTGGTGGCCTATATGATTCTATGGCACTGTCGCCTTGTCCCAGTCTACTTTCAACGTCCTCTCATACATACGAGGCATGAAAAATCGAATTAAAAAGTAAATGAAGAGAAAATTACATTAGTCAGCTACTGACAATTGTTATTACTGCTAAACAGTGTGATTTTTTTCCACTGTATACAAACTCTAGGGATTAATCGATGAGAGGATACGGAACAAAAAAGATCTAATGAACTTAGGTCCTGAAATGAAGGGATTCCATGGTAGAGACCTTTTTTCAATCATACATTTTTACAGTGACTGCGGTCTAACACGCGCTGTAGAAGGCAGCCACAGCTACAGTACGTGTTGATAATGGTTTCAATGTGTCTCAACGCATTAGTGTACGCGCCGTAGCATGTTCTGTCTCACATGTTAACATCGGCAAGGCTGCATCCGAACAGTGTCAAAGGCAGCATGAATATGCTGCTCCATTGTCTCCACATATGGAATGGGCTCTGCCTACACGATACTTTTGAAATGGTTCCATAACCAGAAATCTCACGGTTTGAGATACTGTGAATGAGCAGGCCGTGCAACTGGACACCCTCGCCCTATCCATCGGCCGGAGAAGACAGGACTGGGATGCGTACGGACGTTAAAGGCAAAGTGGGCTGGAACTGTCACATAGCACGCTTCGAATCATCAGTGGAACTTCTTCCACGAGGGGAGGCGAAGTCACCTGCAAGAAACGCCGACAGTTCCGGCCTCTTAGGTAACGTGGAGGGAAGACTGGCACAAAAATACGGTCGCCAATTATCCCGGTCCACATATTACAGCTGCACCGATGCTAATGATTCTCTGTGACCATTCCATCTGGGTTCTGCATACTATCCCTTAGATGACTGTTATGAAAGTTGAAGATACCGCTCCGCTAAAGGTGGCCTCATCTATGAACAGGATGGATGACATGGTTCCAGCCGGCCGAAGTGGCCGTGCGGCTAAAGGCGCTGCAGCCTGGAACCGCAAGACCGCTACGGTCGCAGGTTCGAATCCTGCCTTGGGCATGGATGTTTGTGATGTCCTTAGGTTAGTTAGGTTTAACTAGTTCTAAGTTCTAGGGGACTAATGACCTCAGCAGTTGAGTCCCATAGTGCTCAGAGCCATTTGAACCATTTTGACATGGTTCCCGGAATCGTGGTTGCCTGATGAAGAAACCAGTGACAAAACTGCTCCAGATGTGGAACGTCTGTCGCTAGTAAGCACTGCACACGCTGTAAGTGATAAGGTTAGTAACAATAGTCATGAAGAATGTTCCACACCGTCGTCTGGCTTACACGGTACTGGCGGGCCAACTATCGTGCATTGACGCGGCGGTCGCCTTCCACAGTGCCAATCACATTTTCTTCCACGTCTGGTGTCCGAACATTTCGGGCACGTCCTTCATGATTTCCTGCTTCCTGAAACGACCCTTTCTCAGACAAACGGCGAGACACTGTTGCAAACGTTGAATGCTGTGGTTGTTGTCGGCGGGGACAGGTCTCCTGATACAACCTTACTGCCCGCCGCTCGTTGCCATTTGCCTTTCCGTAAGTAAACACCATGTCGGCAAGCTCTCGATTCGAATAAGGAACTCTTGTGTACAACGCCGTATTACATCCACTGCAGGATGAGACAGCTAGAGAAATCAATCGGGCACAACATTGCCTATGGCAGAAGAGGGCGTTGGGGCATGACGTATGAGGAACAGTGCCACCGCCTGGGATAAAACCGTGCGTACTGTAATTGTGGCTGCATGGTACAGAGCATACTAGACCGCAGTCTCTATAGTATGGTTGAATGAATGGTCTCTAGCATGGAAACCATGTATTTCCGGACATAAGTTCATTAGCCCTTTTTTGTTTCGTATCCTCTTATCGATCAATCCATAGAGTTTGTACACAGTGGAAAAAATCACCTGTATATCACAATCCTCGGTGTCAGTAAATTGCCGGCCGCTGTGGCCGAGCGGTTCTAGGCACTTATGAACCGCGCGACCGCTATTGTCACAGGCTCGAATCCTACCTCGGACATGGATGTGTGTGATGTTCTAAGGTTATCTAGGTTTAAGTAGTTCTAAGTTCTAGGAGACTGAGAACCTCAGATGTTAAGTCCCATAGTGCTCAGAGCCATTTGAACCATTCACTTAATTATTCCGGTCAGATGGGTCTTTGCTTCATGATTTTACATGCGTTACCCGACTGCTTCGGAGAAAAAGCGGTCACGCAACATGTATTCACCTAAATTTTTATGTGTGGTACTCTAATTTTATTTATAGTTGTCAGTATTCTGGTGTTGATTTCCCTACATTTAGTGATCCTATGAATGGATGCTCGGACTACGAGCCTGTCGTAGTGTGTGATTTCCGTTTAAATATAATTACCCTTGTCTCACGGGCTGAAGATTTCATAATAAGGATGGCAACCCGTCTGATTGTAGTAGTTGGAGGTGTTCGTGGGGACGCAAAGAGGCAACTGATTGTTAATATCTGTATTAAGTAGTTAAATAAAAGTGTGGAATATCATGCAACGAAGACAACAAGGAATAAATAGCTGCGTTCACTAATAAAGACATATAGGAGACGTTCCGAATTTCACTTCGAAAGAAAGCAGCAGGATTTGATGCGTCGGCAGCCGATTTCTTCTTGTAATTTTTGGGATGTAATCCGGAACAAATTTTCAGAATTAAGTAACTTTTTAATGATTCTACGCGTGGCCCCATCCTTTCTGGAAGACCTAATGGTGTTTATCTGAAGGAACATGGGGTCTAAAATTCTGCAAGACTACAGGTAACTGATATTAATGAACGCCCACTTTAAAATACTAGCAACATTGATTAGCTACAACTGGGATGTTGACAATATCGTTAAAATCAATTTTTGATAAAACTGGTTGCAAATGTTGATGACCTATCTCATGATATGCCTCCACAACGTCAATAAATACTGCCATTAATTTTGTTTTCAGATCCAAGATAAATTTACCAAGCCCCTGAATTTGGCCAAAATATTGCACATTTTTCTGTCCTTTAGTGTCCGTTTGATATGCTCCTCCTATTGCGTTTTATGTCTACACCCAAGTGTTGGCTCTCTGCGCTCAGACTCGTTCATCCACCAAAAATATGAGGGGACCACGTTCTCATCAGAGGTCGTAATAAAGTATAACGTAACCCTTTGCTGCCAGTTCAAGTGCCTGAAAGTGTGGAAGCAGGCAGATATCGCTCCAGAGTTCCTCAGTATTTAAAAGCCAGCAAACTACTTGCCACCAGTTTTAATGCCTCCGAAGCCTGACAGATACTGCGATGAGACCCCGCCAACATATATCACAGAAAAACACGAGGCGTCTCAAATTATACGGAAACATGTGGACCAGCCTGAACGGAATACGAACACACTTTGGATGATGTGCGGACTCGTTCTCCAGCTGGGGAAAGAGTTCCAGCGGAACGTCAGTGTGGTGCCAATGGATAAGCAATATGCAACATTGCTGCAGGATGTCCCTTAATGTCTTACTCTGGTTAGCGGCTCGTATTCCTTACTATGACCCAAGATGCAATAGAATATATCAATCACAACAGTCACAAACAGACATATTTTAACTTTCTTCAACTTGTTGCGTATTTACGCTGTTTCTTTCTTCTGTGCACGTATTTGATAACACGTGGTTTTCTATGCTATACGCTAAACAAAAATAAGTAAAATATCATTGTTCTACATCGGTGTTCGAAGCTGTGAGCAAAGTCACACTTTTTGGTAAGCTATCTCACACTGCAGTAAGTCTGCCTTACCTTAAGCCGTCAGTGAATTCAACCCGATAAAACAGCATCCGAACAACGTGTTTATACTATTATGTTAAAAAAATAAAAGAAAACGTTCTGTTCATAAATAAAGTACTAACATCGCTATGACATTGTTAGTGAAATGGTCTACTTTTGTGATTGAATTACTAATCTACTCGAAGCTTTTTCCTTTCCTTCACAGACAGAAAAAAAAATGCTGTTTGGAGAAAAACTCGGCGGTCATTTACAATGACTGCCCACTTCCCCTTTTTTAGTAACATTCTATTTCGGAATAAGCTGAACACTGGGACGCTAGCTAGCTGTCGTCTCAAGTCACTGCCTACTTTGTGTCAACTAAGTGGTCGTACAGAGAAACGTCCCACAGAAACCCTTTGCGGGATAAGAATGAAATACGAAGCCTGTTCAGAAAGTAAGCTCCGATTGATAGCCAAATTGAAACCACAGTGAACATCAGAAATGTTTGACTTGTAACAATTAGCTACACCTTTCAGCTACTTCTCTACGTAGTCGCCGTTCTGACTTAGACTTTTGTCATAGCGTTGTACCAACTTTTCAATAGCCTCATCATAGAAGGCAGCCGCCAGTGCTTTCCGCCAATTCTCCACGCTGGCCTACACCTCGTTGTCTGTGTCAAAATGTTGTCTTCAAAGGCAGCGGTTCATGTGACCAGAGATGAAACTCAGGGGGAGACAATTGCGGACTGTATTGTGGGTAATCTCACATTTCCATTTGAAAACGATGCAGGAGCATCTTCATTGCCCCTGCAGAATGCGGCTGAGAATTGTCTTGAAGAAGAAACAGCACGACAGTTATGTAATGTTAGCTGCATAGCTTCAGGCGAAATTTCTCACCAGGCCCTCGTACTTGGCGGCAGACACTATTTTCTAGACATCTTTACGCACTCACTGCGAGCTCAGAAATGAGAAGAGCGACGTGATGCTAACTGGGGTTATACTAGAGACACTACCCAACACATCTGTGCAAAGCTTTATCGGATTTTCATAGTCGTTTCCATTTCGCGACCGATCGGAGCTTACTTTCTGAACGCCCCTCGTATATGAGGAGTTCCGTACATGTAACCGTTTCTTCTACTTTGGAATATGTGCGCAATGTCAGAAACTTCCCGCCTCGCCTCTGTGTGCCGTGGGAAGCATACGGCACCGTAAAAGAGCATTGCCGGGTGGCCGCTGTTATTTGGAACGGCTGTTACGGCGCTGCGCGAGTGGACGCCAGGCGTGACCGGACTGTTGCCCTGAAGGAGGTCATCGGCAGACGAGACGAGAGCAGACCCGGTGCTCTGGCCGAGGGGGAGCTGCAGTCTGGAGCAGCCGGACGGCTCTTCTCTGACCACAAGTTGGCGAGGCGGCCCTTCTGCTGCCTTTACTTGCCCCGCCACCAACAACACAGCTGTGCCCGGCAGGCGGCCGCTCCAGCAGGCGCCCTAGCCGTAAGTAGACCTCTCAGGCGTACACGATCGCGCTCCGTTCCGTTATTCAACTTGTGGTGGTTCTCTAAGTCTGTATCAGATAGACAGCTTTCAGTTAAAATCTGAAATTTCAAAGAATAAATAACTTTCTAACTTGCATACGTGAATTATGAATGGACATGTTAAAACGTTACATCGGTCTAAAACAAATACAGTTGTTCACTTGTTGAAAGCTCACGTTTCCCGCCCGACCACTCTCACTTATTAACAAGATCACCTTGAAGACTGATCCTCTTTAGTGGGAAGGTCAGTACTAGGAAATTAATTCCCTAAAGCAATATGGTGCAATTCGCAAAAAGAAAAAGAGAAAAATACTCATAAATGCCGCCATTGAAAATTAGATTTCCAACTGCTGTCAACTATAAAATATTTCAACCTTATTACCATAGCTGCGGTAGCTGAGTGCATAGCGTGAAAATGTAGTAACCATAAAGTTGTAGCTTCAAAACTCGTCAATAGCAACTTCCTTTACTTTTATTTAAATTCCATATTTTATACAAATAACATGTTTCTATTTTTAGTTGCTAAGTGCATGAAAATATATTCAGGTTCGACGTACATATGAAATGCCTTATTGTAAACAGAAAAATTATCGACATCAATAATTCTGTTCAATCTCTCTAAATAAGAAAGTAATTTAATTTCAGTCTGATGGTTCCTTTTGCACCAAATTTTAATACGGAATGATTACTCTAATTTTATCCGAATAGTGATTAAAACAGAAATGTTATTTCTATTTTAAAAAATGATTCAATATTTGTCGATAAAACTCTTCCATTCGTTAATAAGTATGGAATTTAAACAAAATTTTTTAAAAAAATGTGGCTACCAACGAGATTCGAACGAATGACCTTAGGTCATGCTACGCATTGTAGCAGGTGTTTATAATTAGAGTGCAGCTGCTTACAGAGGTCCAGTGTGGGCTGTAATAATCCTATGGGAGCGAAACTTGGTAGATATTGTAATGCATTAATGCAGAACCAATGTACGTTCTAAAAGTTAGTTCCAATTTTGGTCACCAGCTGGGAATATGGCACTTTGAATGCAAAAAAGATGTACAGAAATATTTCTTTATGTGATGGATTAGCAATGGGATGTGCCATAAATGATCAAACAAGTGAGAAGAGCGTAGAGTTTATTTTATTATTAACTACCACTTGAACAATTTGTTCAATATAAGCAGCAGAGACATCGAGAAGATGCCGTACAGCTACAGATTTTCCCCCTGACAGCCAAGATTTGAACTAATTTTTTTCCAGCGCAAATCGGGTCTGCATCAACGCCTCTGTGATTAGAGGTTCCTTAAGTACAAGCACGTGATATGTCAGTTTCATCTTTCAACATTCTTATCTCTTCTTCCTTTCGTATTCTGACACCTTCATCCTCTTTGTAAGTCTTTGTCACAATAGTTTTAACTGAGATTGTCACTCCAGCTGGTTTTTGATTTACATTTCTCAACAGGGACTCCACCAATAATACACGTAATGTGTAATATACTGAGGGACATATCTGTATATTGATGGCTTCTGGCATCTGTCAATTTGTGATGGTATTTGCATTTATTCCCTAAACACGTTATATGAATTACTGTGACTAACCTTTCCTCTAGACTGATTTACTCATACATGAGTATCTGTTACCAGTGTCAGTGTCTGACGTGATGGACGATCTGTACTACCCCACCGCCTACATCTTTGGATAATTAACCAATGTCAGTATGTAGATGCCCAATGAATATTGTAAACTATCATTTTTTACGCAAGGAATTTTAATTAAAGCTAAATTATGGCTGTACAGACTTCAAAATGTTTTGCAATAGTGACACTGTAACTTCATTTTTGACCAGGTGAGATACATATGTAATGAAAGTCAAAGGTACTTTAAGTTCTATTGTTTATTATAAACCCTCACACGAAACGGGTGCAGTAGTTGCACTGAAGTATAACACGAATATGTTTAGTCACGTCCGTTTCACTGCCAAACAATTATCACAAGAACATGAAACAATTACACGCAACTAAGGTTGGTGGAGATTCAAGACAAGAAATCGATAAGTAGATTGCTACATTATGAGCACACTGATCCGTTTCCGCCATCTGATGGCATTGATGGCCGTAATTTGAGTTCGTAGAATTATACATGCCAGAAGGGCGTCTTCCTCCTACTCATTAACATTAACGTTTACTGAGAACAATGCGAACTATACAGGCCGAAGCCGATTGCAGATTTTACCATTCTTTTAACAGGCGCCGTTGGGTCTGCCGCCATTGCTACTGTCGGCAGCCACTAAGTCGGACGCGATGCCTATGATTCCGAAAAGCTACCTAATGTTAACTTTACATCGTGCTCCAGTTGGAGCAGCACACTGAAATGACTACTTTATACCGAATGCTGCGAGCGGAATTCGAAGTGTTGCTCTCATTAGCAGTGTTCAAGGTCAGCTTAGTTCCTCCTGCCTTCCCTCATAACATTCACCTCTTCTTCAAGAGCCAGTCGTAGCCTCTCATGAGCAGTCACGGAATGACAAGTGTCAGTTCCCATGGAGAATCCTTGCACTTCTCAATAATTTTCCGAAACTACTACGTCAGACCATGCTGACAAAAGAAATTCCCACATTTTTGTCTCCAGACGCCTAGATCGAAAGAAAGAAATTTGTTTTGGCTCTGTCCTGTCAATGCCTCAAAGGAGCACATTATTGTGTTACAGCATGTTGTTTCCTACGAACCTCTTAAGATTCCTATCTGCTTTATCTATGTGAGGGACCAGCTACATGTATTTTTGGGACGAGAAAACTGCAGTCCCACACTTACAGAGTCCGCAAACCTATCCTGCCCTGTTCTGTCGAGAGCATAGACCTATAAATACCTCTAGCTTTCAAAGAGCCTGCGTAGTGGTTCAAATGGCTCTGAGCACTATGGGACTTAACATCTGAGGTCATCAGTCCCATAGAACTTAGAACTACTTAAACCTAACTAACCTAAGGACACCACACACATCCATGCCCGAGGCAGGATTCGAACCTGCGACCGTAGCGGTCACGTGGTTCCAGACTGTAGCGCCTAGAACCGCTCGGCCACCAGGCCGGCCCTGCGTAGTGCCTACCACTACATTAGTCTCCTATCGGCAGACTGGCGCCGTCTTCTCTGCATTCTCCACTCAAGGCTCATTGTTGTCTACCTTCCCGGACCTCTACCTTTACACTGCCCCCACTGCAGAAAAATGCTTCAGTAACGTAGGAGCTGTGCTCATTTCATGAACAATTTCGACTCCTCTGCAGCCATCTGGACGACCGCAGCATTACCTGCGGTCCGCAATGTGTTGGCTTATGATGGGCTTCCCCTCATCCTGTCCAGAATGCGCAACAGTCTTCGACTAACGCCGTCCTACCTGGCGTCGGTGTCACCCTTTACAACCAGTGCTAAGTCGGCTCTGATCTGTTGACTGTCTGTGAAATTGCCAGCTTAGCCAAACGTAATTGTCAAAAACTAAAACCCCTACAAGTATTTCATGTATTGGCAATCACTATCGGATCATCTTTAATAAATGTAAAAGAGTACTCTATTTTCAAATCAAATTCATTCCATCTACTTATAAGCCTATATAAATTACGTGGAAAATATCGATTATGTGAAAGTCAACAGAACCATCAGTTTCGTCGGCTTTCAGTCTCAGTTACGAGAAACTACGTTGATAAGACTGAAACATTTTGTAGTTAACAATGGTAAGAAAGTTTCTCTTTTTCAAATGTGGCGTTTTAGAATTTTTTTTAGAACTGCTTCGTATTGGTTTAGGAAGACTGACAAATAATTTGAAGGTCAATATCAGAAACTCGAAGAGGGCCAGTCCCCTGTGGGATATAGAAGCTCCTTTGATAAACGGTTGATATGCTGTCCTTTACAATTTAAAACACTACATCTTGTTGTGTTAACTAACTTCCAGTATGTTGTTCGTAGGTATTTCAAGTGTCGGAGCCAAGTTAATTTGGAGTCAACTCCGCCCGAACAGGCCATGATTGCCCAAAGGCACCGATCGGCCGCCGTGTCATCCTCAGACCACAGGCGTCACTGGACGCTGATATGGAGGGGCATGTGGTCAGCACACCGGTCTCCCGGCTGTATATCAGTTTACGAGGCCGGAGTCGCTACTTCTCAGTCAAGTAGCTCCTCAGTTTGCCTCACAAGGGGTGAGTACACCCCGCTTGCCAAAAGCGCCCGGCAGACTTGATGGTCACCCATCCAAATGCTAGCCCAGCCCGACAGTGCTTAACTTCGGTGACCTGACGGGAACCGGTGTTACCACTGCTGCTAGGACGTTGGACTAACTTCCAGTAGGTTAAGAAGTAAAAATTCGTCAGTGCAGTTCGAATACAAAGCAATGACTGACTTTCTTAAAATTCAATCTTAATTAATGTTTTTAAAAATATTTGCTGGCTGTGGGAGCTGGCCCACAGTATTACCATTCCTCATGGCCTCTCTCAAAGGCACGTTCGTGTATTGGGTACTCAATCATCCATTATGCGATACTGGGAGACGGGTCTGGTCTTCCTTGTCAACAAGTAACATGAAACACACATCAAGGAAAGGGACTTTCCTCTTGTCCCCCATATTCTGCCAATAAAGAAACATTTTTCTATAAACGCCTGTCTAGTACTACATGGTATTAGGGGAACAAAGGACGCACATATATCTGGATCGGAACAAACTACTATAAAATATTAGCTCTAGTAACCATTCCTTGCATTTCCTCAATCATTTTTGTTGTGGTTGTACAGCTTAAGCTACAGAAGAGCTTCTTGCACCTGAAATCAAGAAATAACATTGTCTTTTGCTCAATGACCACATTTCTACACTATTGCAGGAACTGCAGCATTTCCCGCCAGTGCTGTTATTAAATTTGCTAGCACCAGCTGCGGTGCAGTTTGCAAGCTGTAGCTTACATCGAAGCATATCAACGCGTTTCCATTACTTTTAAGAATGGATCCTCCTTGTGTCAACCCGATTCACAAGATAAAAGTAACAAGTATTAAAAATATAGATGAAGAGGAATCCTATTTTCTTCAACGGAGTCAGTAAAACTACTTCTTCGTTGTCCTTTCCTTCTCTCTGCTTCTATTTCTCCCTCCAGCACATTAGTGCAACACGTTAAACATTCTCTCAATTAGCATCAGATTTGCATCTTCAGTGAATCGTAAATGCAACTTCATTCTTTCGTAGTACAGTAATGCACACACGCCAAGTGTTTACTCTCTCGTCCGTCTGTCTGTCTTAAGCACGCAAACACGTACACGTACACAATGTATTTGTATGTTTGAAATTCTTATAAGATCTTGTCAAACGTATATTATTTAAGTTTATGTTTGAAGTTACTCGTCATATCTTGCCGGGCGGGGTGGCCGAGCGGTTGTAGGCGCTACAGTCTGGAACCGCGCGACCGCTACGGTCGCAGGTTCGAATCCTGCCTCGGGTATGGATGTGTGTGATGTCCTTAGGTTAGTTAGGTTTAAGTAGTTCTAAGTTCTAGGGGACTGATGACCTCAGCTGTTAAGTCCCATAGTGCTCAGAACCATTTGAACCATTTTTAATCGTCATATCTATTAGACTATTTATATCAATGAAGGTTTTTGATTACTCTCTCTGTCCTTCACAGAGCCTGAGTGATGGATAGTATCAAATCTTATCTCTTTCAAGTATTATATTTATAAATTTTAGTTTTGTTCGTAAATAACGATTCATGTTGACAACAAACTTCATAAGGAAGCTAAGATACTGTGAGGTTGTCAGTATACTCAAATGTTTAAAGGGCAGTCTACAACAGCATCTAAAGTGCAGACTACGTATCTTTATTACATGCTCCTGTGCAACACATTCTCAACGAGAAGCTTCCCTGGAATATGATGCCATCAGGTATTAATGAAAGAAAATAGGGTTCAAATGGTTCCAATGGCTCTGAGCACTATGGGACTTAACATCTGAGGTCATGAGTCCCCTAGAACTTAGAACTACTTAAACCTAACTAACCTAAGGACATCACACACATCCATGCCCGAGGCAGGATTCGAACCTGCGACCGTAGCGGTCGCGCGGTTCCAGACTGAAGCGCCTAGAACCGCTCGGCCACAGTGGCCGGCAAAAGAAAATAAGAAAAGGAGTTAACGATCTGTTTTTTATGCTGATAACCTACTTTGGAGACACATAGAAATGTGAACAGCGACTAAATAGTAAATTATTTATTTTAAGTGTTCCACACTATACCTTCACTTGCTTTATGAACAAATCCTTCATAAATAGTATAAAACTCTCTCTTTTACCGCATCTACATTTTGTTTTAATAGCAAAGATGGTATAAAATGGCGACTATTGAGCTGTAAAATTATAGTAGTAGTTGTTGTTGTCTTCAGTCCAGAGACTGGATTGAAGCAGCTCTCCATGCTACTCAATCCTGTACAAGCGTCTTCATCCCCAAATTCCCATTGCATGCTACACCCTTCTGAATCTTCTTAGTGTATTCATCTCTTGGTCTCCCTCTACGATTTTTACTCTCCATGCTGCCCTCCAATACTAAACTGGTGATCCATTGACACCTCAGAACGTGTTCTACCGGCCGATCCCTTCTTCTAGTCAAGTTATGCCACAAATTCCTATTCTAATGGTTCAAATGGCTCTGAGCACTATGGGACTCAACTGCTGTGGTCATAAGTCCCCTAGAACTTAGAACTACTTAAACCTAACTAACCTAAGGACATCACACACATCCATGCCCGAGGCAGGATTCGAACCTGCGACCGTAGCAGTCGCACGGTTCCAGACTGCGCGCCTACAACCGCGAGACCACCGCGGCCGGCAAATTCCTATTCTCCCCAATTCTATTCAGTACCTCTTCATTAGTTACGTGATCTTCCCATCTAATCTTCACCATTCTTCTGTAGCACCACATTGTGAAAGCTTCTATTCTCTTCTTGTCTAAACTATTTATCGTCCACGTTTCACATCCACACATGGCTACACTCCATACAAATACCTCTAGAAACGGCTTCCTGGCACTTGAATCTATACTCGATGTTAATAAATCTTCTTCAGAAACGCTTTGCTTGTCATTGCCTGTCTACATTTGTATCCTCTCTATATACTAGACTCCACCTTCCGGTTTTTCCTTCTTTGCGTAGAACTGGTTTTCTACCTGAGCTGTTGATATTCATGCAATTGGTTCTCTTTTCTCCAAAGGTCTCTTTAATTTTCCTATTGGCAATATCTATCTTACCCCTAGTGATACATTCTTCTACATCCTTACATTTGCCCTCTATCCATCCCTGCTTAGTTATTTTTCACTTCCCGTCGATCTCATTTTTGAGAAGTTTGTATTCCTTTTTGCCTGCTTCATTTACTGCTTTTTTGTATTTTCTCCTTTCATCAATTAAATTCAATATCTCTTCTCTTACCCAGGGATATCTACTAGCCCTCGTCTTTTTACCTACTTGATCCTCTCCTGCATTCAGTATTTCATCTCTCAGAGCTACCCAGTCTTCTGCTGTAATTCTAACCCCTGTTCTTGTCAATCTTCCCTAATGCTCTCTCCGAAATTCTCTAGAACCTCTGGTTCATTCAGTTTATGCAGATCCCATCTCATTAAATTCCTACCTTTTTGCAGTTTTTTTAGTTTTAATCTACAGCTCATTACCGATAGATTGTGGTCAGAGTTCACCTCTGCCCATGGAAAATTCTTACAATTTAAAACCTGCTTCCTAAATCCCTGTATTACCATTATATAATCCATATGAAAACTTCCAGTGTCTCCACGCCTCTTCCACGTATACGACCTTCTTTCATGATTCTTAATCTAAGTGCTAGCTCTGATTAAGTTACTCTCTATGCAGAACTCTAACAGGCGGCTTCTTCTCTCATTCCTTACCCCGATTCCGTATTCACCTACCACTTTTCTTTCTCTTCCTTTTGCTACTATCGAATTCCAGCTGCCCCCCCCCCCCCCCCCCATGACTTAAATTTTCGTCTCCCTTTACTGTCTGAAGAATTTCTTTTATCTCATAATATATTTCGACAATCTCTACGTCATCTGCGGAGCTATTTGGCATATAAACTTGTAGTACTGTGGTAGGCGTGGGTTTCGTGTCTATCTTGTCTGCAATAAGGCATTAACTATGCTGTTCGGAATAGCTTACCAGCGCTCCTATTTTTATTCATTATTAAACCTACTCCTGCATTACCCCTATTTGATTTTGTGTTTATAACCGTGTATTCACCTGACCAAAAGTTTTGTTCCTCCTGCCACCGAACTTCACTATTTCCTACTATATCTAACTTTAACCTATCCATTTCCCTTTTTAAATTTTCTAACCTACCTGCCCGATTAAAGGATCTGACATTCCACGTTCTGACCCGTAGAACGGCAGTTTTATTTCTCCTGGTGACAATGTCCTCCTGAGTAGTCCCTGCCCAGAGATCAGAATGGGGGACTATTTTACCTCCAGAATATTTAACCCAAGAGGACGCCATCATCATTTGACCATAGAGTAAAGCTGCATGCACCTTGCTTTCAGCCTATCACAATACCAGCACAGCAAGACCGCTCTAGTTAATATTACAAGCCCAGACGAGTCAATCATCAGACTTTTGCCCCTGCAAGTACTGAAAAGGCTGCTCCCCCTCTTCAGGAACCCCACGTTTTTCTGGCATCTCAACAGATATCCCCAATTGTGGTTGCACCTACGGTATGGCTAACTGTATCGCTGAGGCACGCAAGGCTGCCCACCAACGACAAGATCCATGGTTCATGTGAGGGGGGGGGGGGGGGCGTGAAATTATGTATTATTTGTGCATAAAAGTTTTAAATCTAACGAAGTCTAGAATAATTTTTTCTAGAGTCATAAGTTTTATAAACCTATACAGTTAGTCCTGATAATTTGGGATTGTGAATTTTTAATAGCTATGGAATTAGTTGTAAGATCTGAGTCACAATATGAGATGTACGTGCATTAGGTAATACTATGGAGGTGAACTATTCATGCATTAATTTGTAATTAGCTTAAGGCAACAGTTATGTACTGTCATGCCCTACGGTTTTCGTTTGAAATATTATAAGTATTTTCATACCTATTAAAATTTCGCAGTCAAAAGATTTTAGGACTCTCTGTAAGAGGGTAGCAGTCTCTAAGGGGCTGGGAGAAATTATTTTATATGTCGTTTTAAATTTGTAGTGTATTAAAAATTTATTTTTATTGAAGTAATAATTTTCTGGTTTTTAGTACCATGAGTGTGAATTGGTTACAATCATTTTCGGAGCTCACAACACATGGTAATTTTCGGGTTTATTTTTGTTTTTCTTCATGTGACTCCACCAGTATATTGCTTCCTCTTATGTATATATCACGAAAACTACTGTTATACTATACTACCTGCACAGCATGTCAGTCCTGCAGTGCAGCCGAGATGCCTGCCGTTAACAACCCCCCCCCCCACCCCAATCCCTATGGATCAGAAGGAAAAGGAAAGGAAGCGAATGAATATTACATTGCCATCTAGTTCTGAGAACTATGTTTAAAATTTCAAATCTCTAGTTCATTGGAAAGTTAGTTCAAAATGAATTACAAAATTAGAACTGGATGCACAGACAAGAAAACAGCATAATAAAAACGTGGTAAGAAGTGTTACAACATAAAGTGGTGTTTTGTGTAATTATATTTGGTAATAAACATAAGGTATGATCTTCCACAAGTGGTGACCTCGATGTGATGGAGGAGGTACTATAAGAAAATAAGTGACCATGGACACAGTCAACGAAAGTGCTGCAGCCCCAGGAAAATTCATGTGCACAAGGGCAGTGTGAAACTACCGTCACTCTGGGTTGAAAAACCCGATACCTGTTTCTGCCATGCTGAAGCATAATTTCACGTCGCCAGCATAACAACTCAAACTACCAAGTTTAACTATTTATTAGCACAATTGGAGGCTCACGATTTGTTGAAAACATCTCGGATTTGGTTGTCAATGGCGGATTAAATAAATATTCCTTAGTGAAAGAGAAACTTTACAGAGTTTCGGGTAAGTGAAGAGCCATCAGTGAACTGTCATTAAAAATGAAAGATTATGCAGAAAAAATCTGACCAAAAAGACATTACGGTTAAGCAAACTTCCTGGACGTATTCACAGTAACTTAACTATTTCTGAAGTAGATGTAGATAAATTGGCTTTCACATGCAGGTCGAATGATGGAAATGCAATCATTTAATGAAATTCAGTCACTTCCATCAGAGAAGTTGTCGCCTTATTTAACTATTCTTTATTTAACTAATATTTTCCTTTTGCTCATCTTAGCATACATTTATTTGTGACTTTATTATTTCGTGATATTATTAGCATGTGTCACCAGGACGACTTTTGGAGGGCTTCAATTTTGTTTTATCGGCACGAAGAAGGGTCCATCTCTCACACTGCTGTCTCTGCCCTCATCGATTTTCTTCATACTTCCTGGACCTTAAGGTCAGTCCTCAGATATCAGCGTGAGGAAATAAATACATATTATAATGTACGTTTATGTGTGGATAGAGAAAAGGGAGCGGACAATACGGACAAAGAAATGGGAGAGGAAGACACAGACGAAGAAAAGAGGTAGGAGGAGAGTGACAGACAAAAGGGGAGGAGGAAATGGAGAAAGGGGTGGGGAAGGAGTAGATGGAATTAGAGGGGGATTCAAAGGGGGAGGAACAGATGGACAGAGAAAGGGAGATGAGGAGATGGACTGAGAGAGAGGCCGGAGGAGGTGGACTAATAGAAAGTAGGAATGAAGACAACGCAACGCAAAGAACTCAGCTAGTTTTCAATAAAACGTTTGAAGATTAGAATATTTCCGAGTGATATTACTTGTTGAGCCTTCCCAGACGGGTTAACCATTTTACTGAAGTCTGATTTTCTCATCCACTCAGAACGTTTGGATCTTCCTTTTCGTCTAGAGAACATTTTATTGTTTTTTCCTTATTATTTTACGCTTTGTGTCTGGCAGCAGAGTATTCAAAGAAATTAGCGCCTCCTCTGTGTCCATGTGTGTTATAAAGTAATCCATCAATTCTGACACTCAGTTAATGTTTTTAAAAGTTCTCTATTATCTAAATCAGCGAAAACCTTTAAAGGAATGGTGATAGTACACATCTCCGTCTCATTCCTTTGCTGATTTCTTTATGTAGTCTTTATTTTCTTTGGGTTTCATGAAGCTTGAAAACACTTCTATTTGCCCTGATGATCTGTTTAGGGATATTTGTGACTTTTTTACTGCAGTTCATAATTAAAGTTAATAGCTTTATCGACGTGAATAAGTGACATAACCAATCATGTATCTACTATGTAAGCTATTTCTCTTACTAATGTAAGTTTTAGTGTGGCCGTCCACATACCTCTGCTTCTATAAAATCAAAACCAGCCTTATGAGATTTTTCTGATTAATTTTTCATTCAGTTCAAAGATAAACTATTCTAGTTGATGCTTGGAGGTATGAAATGTTAGAAATTATCTCCTATAATCATCACGGATCTGTGTGCCACTTTTGACTATGTATGAAATCTGTATGCTCGAAGCATTTAGGTACATTACCAGACATGTACATTTTATTAACTTTGCTGTGTAAGCTTTTCTTTACGATTTATCCTATTTGTTTTAATAATCCTCCAGGGTGTTAAGTATGACCTTTATGTTTCCTTTGGTCTTAACTGTCACTTCCGCCTAATGAACTAGAATGGGGAAATTACGCCCTACGGAATATATAGAAAAAACACTTACATGGAAGGGCTTGGCCTCAAGATTGTTCAACAGCATTCATTATTTAATATCACATGCAGAGGACATTTATTGTAAGCACTCATAAAACAATCAATTTAGTTAAACAGTCAACCAATTAAAAGAAGTTACTTTACACCATCAGTTAATTCAGAATTTCTTTTCCCATCTCGAAAAGATGTCATGCGACTAATTAATAACATCAAAATGAAGATACACAGGCTGGTTAATTCTTAAAATAAAACTGTACATTAAAATTTCTTTCTTAAAAATAATTAAATTGATTTACCACAGGGAACCCGCCCCTGAGGCTCGACTAGACAAACGAAAAGAAATTTGACTGGGTCAGATTTACATGAATAATTAACACTTGATGAACAATATTGCCTTGGATATATTTGAGCTAACACATCATATTATCAAGGAAAGACTAGCTGCATAAAACGCAGTCAACACAGTAACAGGCCAGATACAAGAACGTACACTAAACAACTTGATGGAACATGAATACTAAAGCTTAGTCATCACTGGGAATATTAAAGGCCCAAGACCAGTTTCAAATCACCATGGAGAAAAGCTTAATATTATCCTTTAGTTGTGTGGACTATTTGTAACAGGGCAAACATACAGACTGAGTTCCTGGGATGATTAGACAGAACAAGATGTGTCGGCCGATGTCTAGGTGTCCCTTGCGATTCGCAGATGTGCGGACTGCGTAGCGCGACCCTCATAGCGGCGCTGACGTGAACAACTAACACAAGCAAGGTAGCCCCTCACAAGCAATTACGACTAGGAAAAAGGCAGACCCTGGACACAAAAACTTATTAGACGAGGTACGAGGGCAGTTCAATAAGTAATGCAACACTTTTTTTTCTCGGCCAATTTTGGTTGAAAAAACCGGAAATTTCTTGTGGAATATTTTCAAACATTCCCGCTTCGTCTCGTATAGTTTCATTGACTTCCGACAGGTGGCAGCGCTGTACGGAGCTGTTAAAATGGCGTCTGTAACGGATGTGCGTTGCAAACAACGGGCAGTGATCGAGTTTCTTTTGGCGGAGAACCAGGGCATCTCAGATATTCATAGGCGCTTGCAGAATGTCTACGGTGATCTGGCAGTGGACAAAAGCACTGTGAGTCGTTGGGCAAAGCGTGTGTCAACATCGCCGCAAGGTCAAGCAAGACTGTCTGATCTCCCGCGTGCGGGCCGGCCGTGCACAGCTGTGACTCCTGCAATGGCGGAGCGTGCGAACACACTCGTTCGAGATGATCGACGGATCACCATCAAACAACTCAGTGCTCAACTTGACATCTCTGTTGGTAGTGCTGTCACAATTGTTCACCAGTTGGGATATTCAAAGGTTTGTTCCCGCTGGGTCCCTCGTTGTCTAACCGAACACCATAAAGAGCAAAGGAGAACCATCTGTGCGGAATTGCTTGCTCGTCATGTGGCTGAGGGTGACAATTTCTTGTGAAAGATTGTTACAGGCGATGAAACATGGGGTCATCACTTCGAACCTGAAACAAAACGGCAATCAATGGAGTGGCGCCACACCCACTCCCCTACCAAGAAAAAGTTTAAAGCCATACCCTCAGCCGGTAAAGTCATGGTTACAGTCTTCTGGGACGCTGAAGGGGTTATTCTGTTCGATGTCCTTCCCCATGGTGAAACGATCAACTCTGAAGTGTATTGTGCTACTCTTCAGAAATTGAAGAAACGACTTCAGCGTGTTCGTAGGCACAAAAATCAGAACGAACTTCTCCTTCTTCATGACAACCCAAGACCTCACACAAGTCTTCGCACCCGAGAGGAGCTCACAAAACTTCAGTGGACTGTTCTTCCTCATGCACCCTACAGCCCCGATCTCGCACCGTCGGATTTCCATATGTTTGGCCCAATGAAGGACGCAATCCGTGGGAGGCACTACGCGGATGATGAAGAAGTTATTGATGCAGTACGACGTTGGCTCCGACATCGACCAGTGGAATGGTACCGTGCAGGCATACAGGCCCTCATTTCAAGGTGGCGTAAGGCCGTAGCATTGAATGGAGATTACGTTGAAAAATAGTATTGTGTAGCTAAAAGATTGGGGAATAACCTGGTGTATTTCAATGCTGAATAAAACAACCCCTGTTTCAGAAAAAAAATGTGTTGCATTACTTATTGAACTGCCCTCGTACAAGGAAAAACTTTAATTGCATATTGCGGCAGGCTAAATTTGAACTACAGTACAAATATTAAATTTTCATTAGGAAAACCTTGCACCAGGCCACTATGCTTGAGACTGACATAAATTTAAACAATCGCCCGAAATACCGAGGGTTTACTATCTTGAAACCTCAGTAACGTGAATAACCTCACAAACGCAAGAAAATGTAATTAATGTGCTGACTAGACAGCGCAAGAAATTTTCAGAAATCTTAAATACGTAAGTTGCAATAACATGTTAACTAGGTTACAAAATTATATCGCCAAAAAGGCAATGCTCTGCAGCGTGCTATTCGTAAAATTACAAAATTTAAAAGAAGCAAATTAAGCTTCAATATCTTACAGTTTATCACAGTTGCAGCAGTGGGCTCACAAGTAAATAACAGACAAGGTATGTTGTGGCTTCCTTTGCACACTGTGTGGTTCTCTAGTAGATACATGAGTGAGGTACAGATGCTTTTCATGTACAGAGAATTCAGATATTAATTTATTCTACATCTAATATCAAATAGTAAAATTAATACACAACTTTGTTGCTGTAATTGTAGTGTCAGTTGCTACTTACAAAGGCTTTATAAATCAGTCACAGTCTTATGAGGTGGTCGTGTCATTTCGATTTTTGTATGTCATCGGTGTTCACGTCATACAGAGAGCAACTTATGTGAAATTTAAACGATCTCTGGTCTTGTACTGGCGCAGTCTGATGCATTCTTAGTTGAATTGTGGTAGATGGTGGACGTATTTAATAGTGCTGCGTGGACTTGCGATTGTATCTGTTAGATGAAGAAAGGACGGCATGGATGTCTGCGATGGATCCATTGAAAGGCGAAAGGAATATAAATTTTTAGTAACGTCATTATTTTTGAAGAGAAGTTTGAGGTAAGACTGCAGCATTGCCCGTCTAGAAATGTTAGTTGTCAGCTAGTTAACTTACTCAAAGCTAAGAGAAGGACCACCCCACTTCCTGAAACATGAAATTGCATATTTGTATATTAGATTAAGCTGTTTGACTTTTTACTAGAAATTCTCTGTTAACTTTGCAGCCTTTCTTAAAATCATTGTTCACCTTAACCGCAGTGTAGTTCAGACCCTTGTTATATTTGAAAATCACGCGGGGTTTCACTCAGTCCTTTTGAACATATATTTCATTCTAAAATCGTTGTCTTGGCATATCATTTCATAGGAATAGCTAGTCTCCCCACCCAACTGTTTATCATTAAGCATTACCACATGCAACAGCTTGAATACGTACTTAGAAACAGAAATCTAGCACAGCCGCTTCGTGGTTGCTTTTTGGTGTTGTGCTTTCGAGAAATCCGCAGAAGTGTTGTCAAGACGCGAGGTAAGTGGAAATTTTAATTAGGGCGAGATTGCTGTTTTACTTCCGTTGTGCCTTTAATATAGAGTCAAGTAGCATTCGGATTAGTCATAGTTCAGTCCATATTACTTTCTGTAAAGTTGGGATAAATATCAGACAGAAACAAAATATAGATATAGTGATAAATTATAAGTGTGGCGATTCTTGCAAAACATGTAGAATTCATCTGCTGCTCTCGATACATAGATTCCTCCCTCAACAGGTAAATAAAACAAAATTATCTTAAGTTTTGCCGGGGAAAGGCCATTCGCTACTTTTAGCAAGGTCAGTGCAAATCACGTATCAAAAAACACATATTGAAATTTTAAATTGAAGATTAGAAGCTGATGCAAATCAAAAACTTAGGGAAGGGTACCCTGCGTAACCTACTCTCTTTCATTCATATGTTTTCGAAGCCACAAATTAATGACAAAAATTCTTGCGAAAACACTTTAAGAAAAAGAACGCTATTTCAGGCACAATGCAGTTTGCAGACTGCCGGGTCACTGGTGGAAAGGAATGTAAAATAAATATGTAAATAAATTACCAATACATGGCGCTATAGGCGTCTTAAAGTAAATAGGGTCCGCTACAGATAACGGATGGTTTGAGTTGCTCATTACACCATTCGTACTGTTCAATGTACATGACTGCACAAGTTCGGCAGCCAATAGTTTTGGCACTGTTAGTTAGGTAACCCGACCCACCACGGCAAGGACATACCAGATCAGATACGAAAAAACGGTTTTTAATTGTCCTGAGACCAAAAACAACATAAAAAGCCAAATGACATTGGTTTCTAACTGTCATGGGGCGAGAAACGGCACAAAAAGCAAAATGACATCGGTTTCTAACTGTCCTTGGCTCCAAGACCGCATAAGAAGGAAAGTGACATCGGTTTCTAATTGTGAGGCTCACGCAAGACATGTTCAATATGCCCTCCACCGTTTCCTACCAGAAGTCGAAATCGAGAAACAGCATGTTCCACAACAGATCAGAGTGGCTGGGAGATCACTTTGAGAATGTGTTGTGCAATGTGTGCCTTCAATTTGCCTACGTTCGTAATTGGAGCAACGAACACTCTGTGATAAACCTTTTGCATTTCCTTTATGTTTTCGTCTTCTTTAAAGGCAAAGAGAGAAGATGAAGCGGTAGCCCATCATAGAGCCTATGGCTACCGTCATGTATTTTTTGACTTTCAGTTGTTAAAAAACAGGATTTTTTCTGGTACCAGTAGGAGGAAGGAAGGATTCGCGCTCAGCTAGTGAACGAGTGAGAAGCACGCCATTTTTAGCGAGTAATTGTAGACCGCCATTTCTGGGGTCGCTATGAATAAGTGAGGAGTATGTATTTCATATGTGCACCGTTTAGAAAAATACAGTATTGTTTTATTAACAGAAAGGTCGTGTGAGTTGTTATTTCAATTAGTACAATAATTACAAGAACTGAAACCCACCTGTGTACTTTGGAAAATTACGAAGATCCGATAAGCTTAATGGGAACACGGTCAAGACTTTAAAGGTGAACACGGCGACCAAACGTAGCATTATAATGAATGGTAAGCACAAATCTACAGTGGAGAAAGAAACTACTTCGCCCTGCAAAATAATATGAACTAATACGAACTTATTTCCAGGCATAGCTTAGCTTATTGTGCTTGTCATTCATGCCGAAAAATTAATCTCATTAATTCAATACATTTTAAAAAGCCACGCATTTTATTATCATCTATTCCATTATTTTATTATATTATAACTCCTTCAGATTTCCAGGAAGTTTCATATCAGCGCACACTCCGCTGGAGAGTGAAAATCTCATTCTGGAAACATCCCCTAGGCTGTGGCTAAGCCATGTCTCCGCAATATCCTTTCTTTCGGGAGTGCTAGTCCTGCATGGTTCGCAGGAGAGCTTCTGTAAAGTTTGGAAGGTGGAAGACAGGGTACTGGCGGAAGTAAAGCTGGGAGGACGGGGCGAGAGTCGTGCTTGGGTAGCTCGGTGCTAGAGCGTTTGCCCGTGAAAGGCAAAGGTCCCGAGTTCGAGTCTCGGTCCGGCACACAGTTTTAATCTGCCAGGAAGTTTCACACTTTCAGATAATCCCACACGGATTCAGACCAGGTGACCTGGACTACCAGGCTGTAGGGGAATGATGGCTGATAATCCTAGAAGTTTCGAAATGCCTCTGCATCAGTCGGTTCACTGGCTATGGGGAGTAGCGCCATATTGCATATGAATGATCCTACCCATACAACGACGCTGTTGAAATGCTGGAATGACGGTGTGCGAAAGACTCTCAAAACGCAAAAGGACCTGCAGGACTCGTCTCCTCGAAAAAACGCAGCCCTAGATAAACAAAGCGATATAATTAACCCGCACCAAACAGTTATCTTTGCAGAACGAAGTGGTACGGATTGATGTGCGTGCGGATTTTCCGTTGCCCATATTCTTTAATTCTGCGTGTTGTTATGTCCTTGGAAATGTAAATGGGCTCCGTCGGTCCACAGAATTTTCCATGGTCATACGTTGTTCACTTCCATGCCAGCAAGTAATTCCAGAGCGAATGTTTGTCCTTCTGCTGGCAGGTCAGCAGGAAGCATGGGTGATTTTGTATAAATAGCAATGCAGGATGTTTCATAATATTCTATGTATCTTGCTCGCATTGCACTTCAAAAGAACTTGTCTTTTCCAATTTTGTAATTATTTTCTCCACAGTCTTAGCAGACATTGAACCAATGCCTTTTTTCATAGTCATGAGTGGCCGATACTTAGGCAGGGCTGCTGGCGCACAGTCACCGTTCTTGTAAAAGAGCTTTACCAGCAGCGCACAGTCTATCATGGAGACAGTTGTATAAAGAGAAAGGAAGAGATCATGCGCACCTTTATCCGGGTTAATGCGGCCCCAAACTGGGCGAATAACTGAAAAAAACGTATAACGCAAAATACACATGCGCTTCCGTCAGAAAGGTTAATCTTCATGTGGAGTTATCCTTCACATGCAGTAGAGTTCCATCAGCCTTATAAATATGTTCCGGGAGAAAACTTTTCTGTTCGGCGTAACCAAATAATCCATCGCAAAAATACTCTGATACTTTTTTAGTAGGACTACAGTTCTTGTTCACTACAGTTCTTGCAATTCAGAAAAACCTCTCGAATCCCATTGCGACATCTAGATTTTCTGATGAAACGTTAAATTTTTTTCGATCTTCGGAATTTTATGGATCTCTCCTACGTCCTACAACTGAACTGATTCACCAACTCCTTCTGCTCCTTTCTGCTGCTACCACAGATGCAGTACTTCACATAGCTTCATTGAGTTGATGGTTTCTTGACGTTCCCGCGAGGCTTTCAGTTTTGTTGCTAAATTTAACAATGTCCTTTATTTTTCTTGAAGTCTTCCCTGTACGTATGGCAATTGCAACACCCTTAGTAGGTTTCACTGGATTCACCCTTTTCTAAGTTATCTGTAACTTCTCATTTCTTTTCGATCGTTACAAATTTTAGTTCATCTTTCATCGTTCTGCTAAATATAAGCCGTCCATAACTTCAGTAACGATAAGAAGTGTGATATACACTACCTGATCAGAGGTACGCGGTAACCCTGTGTGATGCGGAAATGGCCGCTACGTGTCGTGAGAGGAAGACGAAAGGACATGGGAAGTATTGTGTTGTCAGTAGAGAAGGAGTGATAGCAGGATGGGACGGTCACAGGACCTCATTGACTTGGAACTTGGACTTGTCGTTGGATATCATCTAAATGACAAATTCATTGAGGATATTTCAACCCATCTAAAGCTGCCCAAGTCGAATGTTGGTGATTTGATTGCGAAGTGGAACCGAGAGGGAACAACCGTCCAGGAAGACTTCATGTACTGAAGAACAGGTACCGCTTGGCGTTGCAGAGTATGGTTGTAAAAAATTCCATGCAATCAGTGGAAGGAACCATTTACCTGAAGATGAGGTGCGAGAGAACCCAAAAATATTTCAGGGATATCTAATGGCGTGATTGGGTGTCGAAGCGTCTTCTAGCGGTAAAACATATGTCACATGTTCTAAACGAGAATAACCATTCTAACTCTATTATAATTAGAACGTTATATATATATATATATATATATATATATATATATATATATATATATATATATATATATATGGGCTGTTGATTCAGATACTTTGGAGAGATAGATATTAAGCAGAAAGTTGACAGATAGGAAGTTAAGTCAGTTAACGAAGCTCCGAAGAAACCAGCAACAAAATGCACAGAGGAATGGAAGAGAGCCCATGCAGAAAAAAAATGAAAGCATTGTGGAGAAAAGGGAACGGAATATATATATATATATATATATATATATATATATATATATATATATATATATATAATGTTGAACCATCCACTATTTCAAAGCAAGATTGTACGCATCAAAACAGGAAACCATGGTTCCTACACATGGGTGACACATGATCACTTGTTCAGAGGAGGTGCTCCACATGACGTCCATTCCAATCCATGCCTCTGCCCTTTGGAGTAAGGACCCACGCACTCTTTGAAATCGCCCTGGTTGGTTCTAAATGTGTTGAGATGCACGTAAGACAGGAGTCTGTAGTGTCTGCACATCTTTTATTGGAGTGCCATATATCAACTGCTTCATGTGTCCCCATAAAGAGCCGTCTAGTATATTTAGGTCCGTGGAACGAGCAGACGAAAGTATGGAACCTCCAAGGCCAACCCAATGGTTATCCAACGTCCTCGTCAGATGCCGACGCACAATGTGGAGAAAATGTTCTGGTGCACTATCATGCATGAACGACATCTGCAGTCTGTCCTGGCATGGCACGTCCTCCAGCAAGATAAGCAGTACTTTATGCAAATAGCGGTTATAATGAGCCCCCGTTACTCTCTGTGATAGCTCTTATGGCCCTAGTAATCTATCACAGAGTATGCCTACCCATACAAAGACTGAGAATAGATTCTGAGGCCTTTTTTCTTGAACTGCGTGGGGATTTTCATCAGCTTACACATGCTGATTATTGAAATTTACAGTGGCATCTCCTGTAAACCCTGCTTCATCAGTAAACAAAATCGTGGAGGCAAATTGTGGTTCAAATGGCTCTCAGCACTATGGGACTCAACTGCTGAGGTCATTAGTCCCCTAGAACTTAGAACTAGTTAAACCTAACTAACCTAAGGACATCACACACATCCATGCCCGAGGCAGGATTCGAACCTGCGACCGTAGCGGTCTCGCGGTTCCAGACTGCAGCGCCAGAACCGCGCGGCCACTTCGGCCGGCGCAAATTGTGGATCTGGACAGTCTGGCAGGATGGTCTTGTGCCCTCAGGGCCTGGACGCGCCGAATATGGTACGGATGCAACTGTTCGTGAAGTACCGCCCACACCAGGCACCTTCAGATGCTGATACTCGCAGCACACTAGTTCCGGGATTGTCCCCCGCTGCATCTAGAGTATGCTCCTCTGTTTCAGGAGTGTGAACTGAACGAGGCCTTCCACTGTCTACTTTGCTGTGTGCTACGGAACCTGTTTCCCGAAGACGCTGGAACAGTCGGCTGAACAGCTTAACAGATGGTACCCTGAGTGTTGGAAATCGTTCAGTGTACAGGTTACATGCTTTCAGATTAACTCCGTTTGCTAAACCATAGTAATAAATCATGTCTACCGTTTGCCTTATGGGATAGAAGCCTTCCATTGCTAGGAAACATGCTGTACGACACCACAAACATCACAATATCATGTGCTTTAAAAGTGACCGTGCGAGAACATAAACAGATGTAACAAGAAGATGTAACAAGACTACAGTAGTAATCACACAACGTAAACGGAATAACTTACAGCAGACCACTGACCCATCTAATGCTTAAATCAATACTGCACGGCAGTATCCCAGCACGCTATTGACTCTGGTATGACACAGAGCACCAATGCAATATCGGTGCTCATATCCGCAACCACTTCTTCTTGATGCCTTCCTGTTTCGCAATATTCCACTCCAGGGGTTGTAATTAACATTAATTATCGGATATTCGTCTGTAGCAGGACTAGTAATGCCTTTCCATGGATAACATCACAAGAGCACCTCCCATGAACACGTGTTCATATGGCATATGCCAGAACGTATACTTTGTAGGATCCATGGTCATGAGACAATTCTGTCTTGTTTTGATGAACACTATCATCCCATGAAATATTGGAAAGTAGTATATATATATATATATATATATATATATATATATATATATATATATATATATATACTAATGTAATGTTGTTCAATACAATGTCATCAGTCATCATGAGAAATATTTGCACTTACACTCCTAACACAAACACACACACACACACACGGACACACACAAAAAACACAAAAAACACAAACACACACACACACACACACACACACACACACACACACATATATATATATATATATGTGTGTGTGTGTGTTTGTGTTTTTTGTGTGTGTCCGTGTGTGTGTGTGTTTGTGTTAGGAGTGTAAGTGCAAATATTTATCATGATGACTGATGACATTGTATTGAACAACATTACATTAGTATATACTTAATTTGCTGACTAAAAAAATAGTTATAGCTGTTACGAGTAGTATGTTTTTAGGTTAGTTAGCGCACAAAGCACAAGCAAGGTATTAAAGTTAGTTTTCCGCTGGGCAGCACGTCAGGTAGTGAAGTGTGGATGAGTGGTGGAGGCAAAAGTATAGTCTACACTGACAGGCATAGTTACCACTGTGTAAAAAAAAACATCAGGCATCAAATTAATCGATGTGTTTGAGGGAAGACTGTAAGATGCAGAGAAAAAACAACTTACACATGGAAGCTGGTACACATGACAGTACCCACGCACATTATCTGTACCTATATCTGTATCACCATATATTTGTATGGAATCGACTTCGAAGACATGTTGACTAGAATGTCTAATGTTCCGATAAGAGCTTATAAGGTGAACATCGGCAAAAGTAAACGCAGTGAACTGGAGGGTAGCCATTTTAAAGCAGGCATTACCGAGGAAAATAAATTAGGAAATGAGAAACCAAAAGTAGGTGATGACTTGTGTTGTTTGGGCAGCATAATACCTGACAAAGGGCTATGTAGAAAAAACGTAGGTCTGACCATAGCTAGAAACGCTTTTTAAGAAAACGGATATATGATAACGTGGGATATGATTCTAAGTGACAAGATGTTGTTTATAAAAATATTTGACTGAAGTGTAGTGTTACATGGAAACGAAACGTGGAAATAAACAGTACACTCAAGAACAGAATGTTTGCAGGATTGAATTGTAGTTGGGTACATTCGGTAACGAATGAAGAGGTAATGAACTGAATTGGGGAGAAAGATATTTGGCATAACTTCACTAAACGAGGGGATAGGTTGATAAAATACATCCAAAGGCTTCTAGCGATAGCTAATTTGACAATAAGGGGAGTTCAAAATTGTTCAAATGGCTCTAAGCACTATGGGACTTAACAGCTGAGGTCATCAGTCCCCTAGACTTAGAACAAAGGTAACCTAACTAACCTAAGTTCATCACACACATCCATGTCCGAGGCAGGATTCGAGCCTGCGACAATAAGGGGAGTGCGGGATGGTGTGGGGGAGGCGTTAAAATTGTGGGAGACCAAGGTTCGTGTACAGTAAGCAGGTTAAAATGGGTTTACGTTGCAGAAGTTAAGAAAATATAAGTGCTAGGACAGCACAGACGCGGCTGACCCGTTTTCGGACTGTAGATCACATGAACACATTTGAAATGTCACGACAGTTCTTGGCTACAAGAAATGTACACGATAATCTTCATAATATTTTGTTAGCAAGTGAGGCACGCTCACAATGATAAAGAATTCACGTATCTGAGCGTAACGAAGTGAGGTACGAAAGCTAATAGGTATGCCTGGATTGAGTACGAGTTGCGAGTGACAAAAATCGGTAATCCGAGTCATCAGACAATCGGTCCACTGAAATGAAATTCGTTAACTACTGGCTCGAACAGAATCGTGCACAAATTGCATTTGGAAAAGCAAACATGTGCCTAACGAATCGTGTTTTGTACTCGTAGTTAGGACTGATTAGGCCGGCAGTATTAGGATGGGGGCGCCACCTAGTAGGCCATGAAAGATTGCGAATAGTGAAACACAAAAATCTAGTTATTGTCTGCATACAATATAGTAGAAGTAATACGTAATTAAATATGTAGGTATACAAGGGACCAAATTTTCAAAATACAGCTGGCACCTCAGGAATCAAGGAAAACCCACACCGACCTGAACAGAGAACTGAGCTTCGATGGCAGACACACCTCTTTCTGTACAGCTTCGACCCTATGCAGAGATGAGGGAATAGAAACAGCGGTGTTAATCTTGTTATTTTTTCTCTTTACTGATCTTTGGGGTGAATACGGACGTGTCAAAATCTAGTTTGGATATAGGACTATAAGATACAAAATTTATCTGGTTCCAGAAAAGTATTATTCAATACAAAACTAAAAATATTGCATGAATTGTGGTTTTTCATGCTGTGTCCTAAACACAAATTGTTATAGCTCTAATCACTTTATTTCACGTTAAACTAATGAAATTGGTTTCTTGGTTAATAGATTACGTCTGTAACATCGTGCTTAAAAATGATGTATTTGAATCTAAAAGTCATATCGCCAGAAGAGTTTTCGAACATTACCTTGACTAAAAGTGACTCTCCATCTAGTAAAGCAAACGGGTTTAATCAGCCTTGCTTTTCAAGAAAAACGTTAACATAATCTATGGCTTCTAAAGAACAAATTTTACGTGAATACACCAATCTAAATGAGGGTTTACTTTGTCTGCATACTTCGCCCATAGAATAATCTTTCGGGTTGAGAACAGTGCTAGGTGGTTCAGTTCTGTCAAATTCTTTGTTTTCTTCTGAATGAACACTGACGATTACTGTTTCTGTTCACCCAACAAATTCAAGAAGTACAGCCTTAAATTTTGAGTTCACCGGAAGAAAAGTCAGATTAAAGCACATTTAAAGTTCTGATTAATGAAATGGGATTACAAGTTTGTCTATCATGAGCTTAAATTGAAAGAACACAATTTAGGTTCGTACTTACAAATAAAGTTCGAAGTAAGCAAATTTGGCAACGCATCCTATGTTTTTCATACAGTAAACGAAACATAAAATTTAGACTGGGTCACTACCAACCTAGAGAAACAAATCTTCGATTTTTTAAAAAGAGTAAACCGACATTTGAGTGTGTATGACTATATTTATCTTTTGTTCTATCCAGATTTGTGCTTTTATGCCATTATCAAGTACAATCCTAAAAACTGTTGGACCCTTATAAAGTCATACATGTTTAGGCAATCGAAGGCAGATAAACAAGGCTAACACATATTTTGAAGATGTAATTATCAAGGAATGTGGACTCTAGAAGAGTATTCTATAGTCCACGTTTTTTAGACTGCCTTAACATTAATGACTTAATAATGGTCCCAAAGCTTTTAGCATTGTACTTGATAATGGCTTAGAAGCCGAAATCCGGACAGTGCAAAAGATAAATACAATAATACACAGTCAAATGGTGGTTTACTCCTTTAAAAATTATTGCATGACTGTGGTTAATGCCACTGAAAACTTTTTACAAACCTTTGAATGATATTCTTATTTGTCTTCTGATACGATAAAACAGAATCATTTTACAAGGTGCGTTTCTCTTCACCTCGTTTTTATTCATCCCATTTTAAGGTACTACAACAGTTCCGAAGAGACGGGACTCGTTGTAGCAGCAGAAATATCTCGTTGAGGACAAGGAAAAAATAAGAAAGAAAATGAAAACGACGCATGAGCCCTTTTCCCGTTGTTCTGTCGCCGCTGCTCTCGTGCCGTATTCAGCAGGCTGGTAAAGCGTCGGAGCCAGATTTCTCACAAACACTTGAAAACCGGATCGTACTAGAACAGCATTTGTTGCATCGAAGTATGTATAATAATCGTGGGAAAGATGAGCAAAATTTTTAACCCGCGCATGTATGCTTCCCATGTCAGATGGCATGGCTTGACGTGATTTTTATATATTGAGAGGGGCCTCCAAGCACCTAACGCCTTAGAATATAGACAACTAACATACGTTCAAAAATGGCTCTGAGCGCTAAGGGACTTAACTTCTGAGGTCATCAGTCCCCTAGAACTTAGAACTACTTAAACCTAACTAACCTAAGGACATCACACACATCCATGCGCGACGCAGGATTCGAACCTGTGACCGTAGCAGTCGCGCGGTTCCAGACTGTAGCGCCTAGAACCGCTCGGCCACCCCGGCCGGCCAACTAATATACATAGCTGTAAGCTCTGCTTGCACACCATAGTACGCACCTGGACGTTTCGTTTCACAAGAGATCACAGGTGGCGCTAAGGAACGTGTGTGTGTGTGTGTGTGTGTGTGTGTGTGTGTGTGTATGTGTGTGTGTTTGTTGATTACCGTTATATTTTTGTTTCGGCCGCTACTGCAGGAAACGCAATAGTAATAAGGATGTCGTTGTGACGTGGGCCTCATTAATTAAATATCTTCAGAGGTTGTCATTTTGTAAATTTAATTGTATCAGCAGTATTTTTTATAGTAGGCAATTTTCAGTATTAACGATTTCACATGCCATCAGTGCCCGAGGGCTATATTGCATTAGGAATTGTTAATGAATCGATCATCACATCACGAAAATGCGATATGAAATCTACTTCCGCGCCGCTACTCTCAGAATACTTGATTCAAATGCCCATTCGACTGCAGCTTTACTCCGTACGGAAATCAGGTAGATCTCGACCGGTGAACTGCTTAGAAGATAGTGTCTGTCCGAAATGTTCTTAAAAAAAAAGAAAGAAAGAAAAAGAAAAAGAGAGATAGGGAACCAGAGAGAGAACGCCCAAGCCCAGAAGACATGGTTGGACGTCAGTGTAACTTTTTACACGCACACACCATCGGCGCATATGTAAATGATGATAGTTGCATTCTCTGTGAGAAGAAGAACGGTAGAACGGCCACTAGAGCGCATTGATACTGTTCGTGTTCAGTCTTGTCATTCATACTAGGGCGTAAGAGACCGCCAGAAGAATGTATAAACACTTTAAGGAACGAAAAGTATTACTTATGTGTTTATTTTACATTTAATAATTGATCGCACATGTTGTACAACTTTCAGTTTAGCACATGGGTACTTTAAATGTTCAACAGAACGACGAGCGTTCGCCCCAGCTACGTCAGTCAATGCCACAGTGGTTGGTTCAAATGGCTCTGAGCACTATGGTACTTAACTTCTGAGGTCATCAGTCCCCTAGAACTTGGAACTACTTAAGCCTAACTAACCTAAGGACATCACACACATCCATGCCCGTGACAGGATTCGAACCTGCGACCGTAGCGGTCGCGCGGTTCCGGACTGTAGCGCCTAGAACCGCTCGGCCACGTCGGCCGGCGTTACAGTGGAGATCGCTGCACATGTCGCTGTAATCTCCTGCCGAAGTTCCTCCAGCGTCCTTGGCTTACATCGACAGACGTTATCTTTCACATTTCCCCGCAAGTAGAAGTCCATAGGTGTTAGATCTGGCGACCGTGGAGGGAACTCAATGGTCCTTCTTCGTCCAATCCAATGCTCCGAAAAACTGTCATTCAGGAGAGCTCGTACGGCTAGGTGGTGGCACGATGGCGCCTCGTCCTGTTGGTAGAGGACCTTTTCATCAGCTCCATAAAGCGCACGTATACCTGGCAAAATGGATGTGTGTAACATTTCCATGTACACTTCTCCAGAGACAGTACCATCGAAGAAAAAGGTTCCTACTAAGCCACTACACATGAGCCCCTGGTAGATTGACCGATTTATCCACAAAAACATGCGGATTTTCCGGTGCCCTGTACACCCTGTCATGCCGATTCACAGTTCCATTAAGTTTACATTGTGCCTACACTACCTTCGTCACAAATTGTTCGTCATCAGTTACCATTTGCTGATACCATTCTTAAAATAGCATTCGGCGATCAGGATCGTCATCATTAATCGCGTGCAGTTATCGCGGAATGTAAACTTCCCACTTCGCAGCTTTCAAAATTCTTCGTACTCTTGTACTGCTCACGTGCACATTGCGTCACAGACTTCTGCGGAGAATTAACAAACGTTTCCGACACGACAACCGACGAAGCAAGACTTGTAGCTGTACGCTGACTTCCTGATCTTCCTTTGTGAATATCACAAATCGTTCCATGCAATTCAAACTTGCCAATGATGAGTTTAATTGTAAGACGGGTTGACGGTTCTGTTTCAGACTCCCGCCTCGATTGAAATTGCACTTCAGTGGCATTACCAAACTAGAAAAATCACTTCACAATACATTTCCGTTGCTCGAATGTCAAGCGCGCTCCAGTCGTCTTGTTTTCTCAATACCGAGATGAAAGTACTAACATTTGTTGAGCAACACTTGTAACTCAAATCTAACGACAATGTAGATATCTCGATCGAGCCTGACAATGCGTGTATACATTTTTCTGGCGGACTCTGTATATAAGGGAAGTGAACAGCGTCAGACGCTGGGTTATCGCTGTGCAAGACACGGGGATGCCGCGTACTTGTGTGAGGGAATATTGTCACACTTCACTCAGTTTCAGAAGGGCCTCATCATTGGTCTCCATTTGGCCGGCTCATCGACTCGCGCAATATTCAAATTTCTGAGGCGTTGGGATGTGATTGTGGACTGATGTCGGACAACACGGAAACCTGAGGCAACCCGTGCTCTTCGTCGACGTTGCTGTCGACCACGTGTGACCAACGGAAGGGAGGATCGTCGCACTGTGCACCAAGCACAGCATAAGCCCCTTACATCTACGTCTGCTATCCGAGAACAAGCAGTGGACGCACAGCAGCATTCTGTGTGATTACTCACACTCTCCGATTAAAATATGGTTGAATCTCCTCACTGTGAGAATACTGAAGGGAGATCTGTTTTAACTGTTAAGAACCATTCAAAAGCCAAGATCGCACAAACCCGTTTCAACAGTCTTAAGTGTCGTCTTCATGTCTTACAAAATTTTTTTAGTGGATTTGCACTGTTTAGTATGTGTCCAGCATACGTAAACAGATGCTCTATTGTGTATGTATTTGTATCATGTAACAAGTATCTCTGAGCAATATCTATGCAGACATGGCCTTTTGGACAAGATGCTGTGTGTTTTTAAATATTTTAGCCATAAAAGACGTTCATGATGTGTTGAGTTTTAACCATCTGACATCTTGTGCATGAGGTCAGCGTAAGAAGTACACGTTTACTAGAAAAAAAAAGTTTAAGACCTGAAGATGACAGCTAAGACTGTTGAAACCCGTTGTCTTGAAAAAAAAATTTGCGCGATCTTGGCTTTTGAATGGTTTTTAACAATTAAAACAGATCACCCTTCAATAATCTTATAAAGAGAAAATTCATTCATATTTTAATTGGAAAGTGTACAGATCGCGACTTAACAGAGACACGACATTCATCATTGACTATGGTCTTTTTATCAATTGACGCTGGTCTTTTTATCAATTGACGATGGTTTCTTATCATTTGAGGAGCGCTGAATACTTTACTTAACCACGTCAACTGTTACTCTGCGGCATTCTGTAATCTATGATATAGCATTTATATTTGCACCAGATGATGCAACTTAAAAGTTGCGAAACAGGTTGTGTATGTTTATATGTGAACAAATACACCTACAGCGGACCAGTGCATATTTCAGTCAGTTTCATATTAATAATTTTAACACGTGTGTTTTTTTTTTTTTAAAAACTGTTTGCTGGATGAACTGTCAAGCAGCCACGAGTAACTGCTTTAGCTGTGGTTGTCCCAATTTTAAAATTATCCGAATTAACTAGTTCATTACAGCAAAACTGGTTCCTTGCTCGTGCGCTGCCTGCGTGTCCTACGTGATAAAGAACATATCCCAGAGGGGGGTAGGGGGCTGAAATTTCTAACACTGCTCTGTAACTAGATCAGAAAATAGGCTCCCTGGCTATATTTAATGTGGGGTGTGACCACAAGCGGCTTAATATCTCCATTTTACTGATTTGACGGAATACCAGTAGAAATCCTGCGATTCGAAGGAACAACAAGTGTGTTACTTATATTAATAATCATTGGTGTGCTCTAGTTGTTGATACGCACCGAAATTGTTGCCAGAAGGAAGGCTCCTTCTCCACTCCCCCGGCCCATAACAGCTAGCTAGTATGGTTTGCAGCAGAATTTACAAATAACATTTCACAAAGACCCGTCTGATGCCACTATATCTGTTTCATGAATGAAGATAGAAACTCCAAGATAAAACTGGAAATAGTGTCTAAAACAAGAGTGATAACATCAAAGCAGAATATTCCGGAAACCTTGTCAACAGTAAGGAACCAATGGAAACAATGGACTTTAGCGCCTTAACAACAACCAGCTCTAACTCAGAACCACCAACCATCGAGGAACTGCCGGCAGTTATACTGAGTCTGAAAACCATTAAGGCCTTGGGAGAAACCAAATCACTACTGAACTTCAGAAAAATGTCAACGAAAGTACCATAGAGGATCTCCAAAACATCTTTGAACAAATTTATATAGATGAAAGATGGATGGAAAATGACCCTCAACCACACACTCCTGAAGATAGAGTCAACTAAAGACCCCAACAACTATAGAGAGAACTCACTCCTAGACGTAACATACAAGGTATCCTCTAAAGGTTCACTATACCACACAGAACTCCAACCGGTCCATCAAAAAGCAAGCGGGGGGGAAGAATGATCTTGCTAAACCTCGAGAATCTCATGGCCTACTAAAAATCAAGAGGAAAATAATAATATATCCGTGTCATTGACTTCAAGAAGGCATATGACTCAATATATAGAGAATCCCTCATATCTGTACTAAAAGAACTAAAACTAGACAATAAAACCACAAACCATCGGAGAGCTCCCTACCCTTTAAAGATCAAAGCTCTATACGACAACAAAACGGACTGCCGCATTGCTACGTAACTGCGTCTAAGAAATCAGTGAGTGGAACTCGAAGATCCATTACGGAATCCAACTAAGAACAAAAAAAAAAAAAAAAATAAAAGCATCAAAGTGATCTGCCTATCCTTTGCAGATCATTTGACACAACTTGCTGAGACCTGAGAAGAAGCCAAAGAACCGATCATCGAACCACAGAATCAAGCAAGTCTGAAGACGTCCTTCGAAAAGACCAGAAAAAACCTAAAAATCCCATGGAAAAATTTTAAAGCGTGTGAGCAAAAATTATCTTAAGAGTTCAAATATCTTGGTGAATGGATCAACTAGAAAGCCTTCGAGAGAAATACAGCCTGATCTAGAAGAAATAAACTTGAACAGGCCTTTCACTTCAGCAAAAAACAAAGCAAAAAGTCTGTCTCATGGTCATGAAACCGGAAATTCTATATACAGCCGAAACACTATCCATACCATCCATAGCCGAGTTAAAAGCCGTGAGACGAATGACAGATACTATGGAAAACCTGAAATCTCATATTCCATAACAACAAACAATTGATATCACAAAATATGAAACCTTTCGCCAAATAACCGAAAAAATGTCAGACGCTACGAGAGGAAGAAGAACTGATTTTTACGTACCCATTCTCAAATAAACCCAAATAGACCTGATGATAAAATCTTCTCGGGTTGATAGGCGAGCCAATGCGTTGCTCTCCAGCTGGAGAACACGCATTGACTCGGCTGTCAAATGGTTCAAATGGGTCTGAGCACAATGGGACTCAACTTCTCAGGTCATCAGTCCCCTAGAACTTAGAACTACTTAAACCTAACTAACCTAAGGACATCACACACATCCATGCCCGAGGCCGGATTCGAACCTGCGACTGTAGCGGTCGCGCGGTTCCTGACTGTAGCGCCTAGAACCGCTCGGCCACTCCGGCCGGCACTCGGCTGTCAACCCGAGAAGATTTTATCATCGAGATTCGCAGAGTAAGCCTGCATTGTAAAATAGACCTATCCACAAAAAACTAATTTGTTTCAAGGAAAGGAAAAAGTACTTAATTCCAAATCACAGAAAATGTGCTCAGAGATAACCCTACGATAAATAAAAAGTAACCAAAGACAAGATAGAGAGGTTATAAGTGAGAATCAAAAACGAACGATCAAAATCGCTGAGGAAACAATGGAAGAATGATCAGAAGGAATGGGGCTAAAAGAGAGGCACAGAGTATTAAAAAATGATTAATCTAGAGTGCTCCAAAATAGCTTTCTTGCGGAAATTTATTTGTGAATTACATCCATTTTTCGTGTTAGAAATAACGTATTTGTTGTTGTTCCACCTGGGAATAATTATTTTCGTGTGTTGTTCGACTCGTGTTATTGCTACATTGACTATTTGTAAAAATCAAATGAAAATGGGATACAGAAATTAATTCTAAAACGTGTCCCATGGTTGTATTTGCATGCACGTAAAATATATATCCTTGTGAAATTGGATGTTTCTTTTGAGAGTAAAACAATTATACCACTACACGCAAGCTAAAATTCGCTTCTGTCTTCATCATGCAGATATCTTGTGAAATTGGATGAAGATTTTTGAAAGATTTTGGATTTCAGACAGCCAAAACCAAGCATTGACTGCGAAAATCCTGAGAACAGCACAATGAGTAGAATGCCGCCTGTGGAATTTGAGTTCCTATATGATGACTCTGCATTGTGCATTGCTTACTTTTTCGAAAGTAAGTACTGACGTCATATAAATGACCTACACACCTGCCGAGCAGCAAGTTATGTATTTAGCTTTTTCTGTGTTCCATTTATTGTATATACCTTCAATTCCGTGCTTGTTTCTAATTTAAGAGGTGTAATTGTCACTTCAGAGTACTAATTCATTCAGTCTACAGCGCAGTTTTTATTGAATTGTTTGTTTTAAGAGCCAGATGCCATTAGGTTCAGCCCAGTCTGTCAGGTTCCAACTGTCGCCTTGTAAACATACGCAGAGCAGCAGGTTACGTATTTATTTTTTCTCTGTTTCCTTAGTAGTCCTGGGATGGACAGGGTGTGTGGATGTTATGTGCGGAGACTGAAGGAGCTAAACGCTGTTCAGGAAGAGGTGGATGCGATTCTGTTTACGGTCAGCCACCGTCAGGCTGCTGCCTCAAGGTCTAGCGCTGACGGAGCATCTGAAGCACTGCGTGGAACACCTCAGGTGTTGCTTCTTTCGCCGACGGCTCTACTGCCGAGGCACATTCCGGTGGACTAGACATGAGTGGGGGGGGGGGGGGGGGGCTGGAGGGTTCGTCCGCCCACACTGCAGGCTGATTGAACTTTGGTAACATGTTTGCGTTGCTCGAGTTGGAGGGCCAATGTGGAGGTTAGTCGTCTGGCGTCGGCCATTCATCTTGTGAGTCGACAGGTGGCCGCTCCTTCAGCAGTGTCCGAGTAAGAACACGGGAGAAGGCGTCTGTTAGGCGTGTTATGTGCACTCATTGCATCTGCAGGGTTGGGGGGGGGGGGAGGTCATTCGAGATGTGTTTGGAGGCCTTGCCTGCTGCAGTCGAACGCTCAGGGTGCAGTCGTCTGCAAGTTGTGGCTCATATCGACATCAATGATACCTGCTGCTTGGGTTCTGATATCATCTGCCATTCATACGGATCGCTGGGGCAGTGGCGAATACTGATGGCTTCGCACACAACGTACAAGCAGAGCTCGCAATTTGCAGCATTGTACCCAGTATTGATAGGGGTTCTTTGGTTTGTATCCGAGTGGAGGGTCTCAACCAAAGGTTTCCTCAACTCTGTGACGGTCTTGGTTCCAGATTTCCGGACCTGCGTTATTAGGTGATGAGTTGTAAGACTCCCCTTGATAGGTCAGGGGCGTTCTACACAAAGGAAGCAGCTACTCGGGTAACAGAGTACACAGGGGTCTTTTTACGCCAAGCAGTAGTTTGAGGTATTCTGACAAACACTCGGTCATCGACAAGCAGATAGTGAAATCAGACCGCGTTCAGAGTAAACACACTTCGACTGTCAAAATTTTGTGAGTTAACTATGGAACTATTAGTAACAAAGTTCCCGAATTTTCTGTTCTCCGGAAAATTTGTCGCGCTTAAATTATTCTTGGGACCGAAAGCTCGCTGAAATTCGAAACAGACAGCTCTGAAATACTTAGCGAGGCATCGAACGTATATCTGAAAGACAGATTAGACGCAATAGGAGGGGTAATATTCATTGCAATCAACTAAAATATTGTCTATAATTAGGCAGATTTTTAGTTTGACGGTGAAGTTGTAGAGCGTAACAGATCCCTGTGAAATCACGTTAATTGTTGGATGTTTTCACCGGCTACCCGATTCCACCGTGACAGTGTTAGAGTCATTGAAAGAAACCGTACGCTCAGTGGTGCGGAAACACTCAACTCATGCAGTATTACTTGGAGGCTACTTTAACCTACGATTAATAGATTGGGACGCCAATAGATACACTGCAGGTAACACGGAAAGACAACGTTGTGAAGCAGTTTCGAACACGCTTTTCGAAAACTGCTCTGAACAGTTAGTTCGGTAGCGCACACTCAGTGGAAGTATTTTAGATCTTGTAGCTACAATCAGACCTGACCTTATAAATGGTGCCAGTATAGAAGACAGGGTTAAAGTTCTCAAGGTCACTATGGCGACGAAGACCACTAAAGTTAACAAATCAACCAAGTAGCCCAGGAGAGTACTTTTGCTAGAAGGATGAGATAAATAGTTGCTAACATTTCACTTAGACAATGAATGGGCAGCATTTAGTTCCAGAATGATGGAAGTAGGGGAATTATGGTCAAAGTTTACACGTGTTGTAAGCTATTTCTTTCTCTGGTCTAAAGAGAACGCGCAGATGCCGATAGTCAAAAATTAGTAGAGCTTCATTCGTCTGTTAAAAGCTCGATAGACAAGCAAACAACAACTACTACCGTCGTATCATAGTAAAGGATGTAGCCAAAAACAAGAAAAACTCAGGTCCACGGGTCGACGGCTTCCATGCAGTCACTCGTTCACCAATCTGGCATGGGAACAGAAGGCAGCAAAGAGGAAGCTGAAGTTTTAAATTTCGCGTTTAGGAAATCGTTCACACAGGAGGACCGTACAAACATACCATTGTTTGTATACCGCAACGACTCCCGTATGGGTAACATATTAATAGGCATCCCTGGCGTGGAGAACCAGTTGAAAGTGTTGAAAACAAATAAGTCATCACGTCCGTATGGAATCTCAGTTCAGATATCAAATGAATGCTCAACAAATTGGTCCCTTACTCAGTTTGCATTTGTCACGAATCTCTTGCGCGGGAAAAAATTCCAAGCGACTGGAAAAAAGCGCATGTGACTCTTCTAAGTAAGAAGATTAAAAGAACTGACCCGCAGAATTACAGACCAATGTCCTTCACATCGTTTTCGTGCAGAATTCTTGAACATATTCTTAGTTCGAATATTATAAAGTTCCTTGAGGCGGATAAGGTACCGCCCCAAATCAGCACTGTTTTAGTAGGCATCGCCTGAGCAAAACTCAGCTCGCCTTTTTCTTACACGATATCCTACGTAAAATGGATGAAGGGCAACAGACGGTGTACATATTCGTAGATTTCTGAAAAGCATTTCACAAGGTGCCCCACTGAAGAACATAAACGAAGGTGGGAAAATACGAAATAATTTTCCAGATATGAGTGGCTCGAAAATTTCTAAAGTAACGGGATCCAGTACGTTGTCCTTGACGGTGAGTGTGAAACGTCCCCTTTGAAAAATTACTGACACACAATATTTTTTAGAGCAACGCAATCTGACTGTCAAGAATCCCTACAAAAGAATGGCCCTGACTAACATTAACCTATACCTTTCACAAATCACTTACCTCACAAAAATCTTCGTTACTCGAACTTCTGCAATACAGCGAGCGCCACTACTGACAGCTAAATAAAAGATTCAAACTACGGAAGGCACTAACTACTGATAGGCCTAGTTAGCAAATGAAAGATTTTAATAGAGAACAAACAATGTATTTACCTTAATAGTCATAATATATATAGCAGTTCATGACATCCAGTTGTAACGCCGGAAATGAATATCCTCCTATTTCCATCTATTGTACCATAATTTTTTCCTTATTTTGTTACCTGAAGATATAACATTTCTGTGTCTTTATATATTGTAATTGTTTTAATATTTCTATATATATATTTATGCATTTATGTCGATGTATAATTGGTTTGTTTTGTAAATATTATTTGTATTTTACGCTGGGTCTTGCCTAGGGAAAACTATGCTATCGAACGAATACATCGATAGGTCGTGTGAAGAACGAAAGTGTGTAGGATCTTTGGTAGTGTTAACTCTGCCGCGTGGAGCGCGGGCAGCGAGAGGGGGTCTGGCTGGGGTAGTGCAGTGGAGCAGGTGCGTTGTGTGACGCTCCCGCGAGTTGCCGCGCTTTCGGGGTTTGGCAGCGTGTAATTGCGCTCGACTTGCTATGATAGTTTCGGACATGGTGTCGCAGACGGGAAGCGTTAGCTGGCACACATCAAGAGCCCGTTTCGGCTGGAGACCGTGTCGAGAAGAAGGCGCGCCAACATCCGGCTTCTGCAACAGCGACGGCCGACAATGAGTGACTGTCGCCTCCTCCTCGATCGACGGCTTCAAACCTTCAATCAACCAACAAGCAAGACTAAAAGCACGTAAAGTTTTAGAACTGTATGGCAGACCTCAGCTTTTCAAACTTTTAAAATTGTTGCATCACAAAATTACAGCAACTTAGCATGAATCTTTGTTGCTCATTGTCCCAATTGCATTGCCAAGCAGGGTCCCTTCCTTTTCCGAAATGAGCCCGAGTGTCGTTGAAATTCAAACGCCAGCATCATTAGATTTCACTGCTTTAATTTCGAAGTTCAGTTAAGGTATTCATAGCTGGCTACAATATTTAGATTACACAAGCACAAATTAAGAGTGCGAGTTTTGTTACCGTATTTTAGCTTACCTGTGACTGCAGCTCAGCTTGGTACGTACAAAATTTTACTATTGTTAATTGTTCAGAATCATTTAATTCAAGTTCAAAGTTAAATCTCTTATTTCTAAATTGCGTAGATTCAAGTAGCTTTTGAAATGATTGTTGAGGTAGTCCATGACTAACCGTATTTTACTGAATTTCGATGTGCTTCAGAAAGAAAGCTCACTATTAATTTCAGTCACTAAATTAACTCTCAATTTTCCGGTTTTATTAATTCTTTTGCTAAATTAAGTCAGAGTGCAGGGAAATTTATTACTTCTGACAAACTTTCAGTTTTCACACTAAACGTGTCAACCTTCAGTTGCCACGCTTCTAGTGCTAATTATATGTGTAATAACCTTTCTTTTTCAGTTACTATATTAATTGTCCATAGGACTGGCGACCGTAATTTCCCCCAAATCTCAAATATCTAATTACCGCTAGTTAATTGTTAACGTAACGACCGCACATTTACTTTCTTTATTAACTTTACCCTTTTTCAAAATTAATTTCCACCAGTTTTATTTGCATTTTTCCTTTCATTTAGATGTAACCCTTTCCTCCCTCTTTACCGACAGATTAACTTCGGTGACGATTGCTTTTCCCAAATTTCCATTAGGTACACGTGGTTTAATTTTTCACTGTCATTAAGGTCGATAAGTGAGGGGGAGGTTACACGTGGCGACCTGGTGGCAGGACAATCTTCAGATTTGCGGTTGTTCTGGACACGAATTTTGTTTGGTGCAAATGTCGTAACAAAGTATTGGTTACGAACAGATAGTTACGTCAGCGAGATTAAGTTATGGGAGGAATCCTAATTAGATTTGAGATTTGTTATTTATATTGAAAATTATTAAAATGAGTGAAGGCAACAATTACCAAAATTTGGTAGACTTGGATACGGAACAATCGGTCGAACAGTGGGAAACGCGCACCGCGGTACCCATTGTTCAGGGGCAGGCGGCTAGCGTGAAAGACGCGACCGCCGAAACGCAACAAAGAGCAGAAATGGAATTCCAAACTTTAGAAAATGTTTTGGAATCGGAAGTGAAAATCAAATCTGAACCCCTTGATGACGAATACGCGGGGACAATTAAAGAGGAAGCCGCTACGGAAGTAAAACCGGTAGTTTCCGGGAATTTAGCTGATTTATTGAATGTTTTGATTAACGAAATCAAGGCTCAGTCTAGCAAGATAGAAACTCAATCGGCAGAAATTAAAGCTCAGGCTGCCAAGCAAGAAGCTCAGTCTGCCAAGCAAGAAGCTCAGTCTGAAAAAATTGACAGGAAGCTAGACAATCAGAACAAAGCTATTAATGTTGTTAACAACAATGTTGGAGTTGTTAACGCAAAAGTTGATAAAATCAAAGAAGATATTGTTGTGATTAATACCGAAATCGGTAATCTTAAACAGGAAATGATAGGCGTTCAGGCGGAAATTGCGAGCATAAATACGCGTTTTAATTCCGAAATTAGCAGAATCGAAAAAAGTGTAGGAGAAGCAATTGCTCCGATCATCGAGAATAAGGTGACGGAACGAATTCAATTAGTGAAAAAAGGGGATCAAAAGAAGGTGGAAACTTTAAAGGCTTTAGTATCCGAAGTAGATACCAAAGTGACGAAGCAGGCTAATACCTGCGAAGAGAAAAAAAGGGAAGTAGAAACGCTTGCGACAACCACTTGCCAAGTAATTACGGGAGTGTCGGAATTAGAAAAGAAACTTGACGAAAAACAGAGCTATGTGCCAATCTGTGCACATAGTTCGGAATTGTTGACGAAAGAGGAGCGGTTCGACCCCTTGAAAAAAGGCGGTATACACGCGACGGATTTCATTAAAAATTGTGAAAGAGTTTTACCCAGATCATGGGCTAATGAGAGAAAAATTAATGCCGTTATTGATGTGTTGGCTGGTGATGCCAAGCGTTGGGGCTTAAACCTCAACATTACGAACCTGACTTTTGACGAGTTTAAAAATTTGTTTCTGGCTGAATACTGGTCAGAGCAAAAACAGCAAAGTGTCTGGCGCGGATTTGTCGTATCGAGGCCTTTCGATGCGAATTCGCGCGGCTCGATGAAGGAGTTTTGTGAGGGCTGGATCCGCAAGTTGGAATATTTGTGTGATCGCCGCACGGAGTCCGAAATAGTCTGGGAACTCTACAAGAAGCTTCCAGATGATACAAAACGCTACGTAGGAAGCAATTACAGGACAATCAATGATTTCCTGGAAAGAGTTGAGGACGAGGACTATTGGCGCAATAATCGCGATAGTGGTAGAGGCCATGGTAACAAAAACGGGTACCACAGCAACCACAACAATGATAGCTATGGGAATAATGCATACCGCAATCTTGGCAGCAATAACAATAGTGGTTCGGGCCGTAATGACAATCGGTACAATGCAAATAATAACAGGAATGACGGAACCAGTATCATACTAGCGTGATACGGGCTTCGCAGAATAGTAATAACGCCAGAGTGTGTGATCAGCCGCCTCAGCAGCATCCGGGGAGCGTATCTGCTGGGACGAGACAGGGAAACCATTAGCCGCGCCGGTGAGGGGCCGACCGAGCGTGGAGAAATTTTGGAGGCCCAATAACAAGAGAAAACCCAGGTGTCGTCGTTATGAAAATTCCGTATGGAATAATCAACGGCGGGAGAGTGTGCCAGTGTTAAGAGAAAGGAGTGCGCCCACAAGTAGTAGATCAGTTGTAGACATGGCAGTAGAAAATACATTCACTGTCAGTGAGAACAATTTAAGTAGTGTTCCGGAAATCGATTATAAAGTGGCAGCTGTAACACCCACAGCGGAACTGGAGATTGAGTTTAAGAATGATTCGCAATTGTTGAGAGAAGATCAGATGTCGGATAAAACGTCCGTCATCGAGCGAGGGGATGCAGAGAGGGATGAGGTCTGGTTAAGGCAGTTCGGTCGCTTATACGACGAACTAAGAGATTATAGGGGCCTGTACGGGAGAAGTGTTTATGGGGAGCGCGGGTAGGATTTGCCGCGTCTCGTCCCGCAGGAAGATAGTGTTTGTGAAGTGATAGAAAGTTCTGGCACTAACCGGCAGACTTTATCAGAAATAGTTGATGGTAATGGGGAGCACGAGCAAGATTCGTCGTGTTTCGTCCCGCAGGAGTTGGATGTTGAAGTAGTAACGGAAAGTTCTGGCCCTGACCGGCAGACTTTACCGAAAGTTATAGTGTTAGAAGTGGCCGACCCATCCGACGCAAAGCTCCAGTTTAAACATTGAGAAAGTATTGAGGAGAAAGATTACGAAAATTTTAGTGATAGCCGGACACGATTGGTAGAAAAGCACGTAGATTACAGCGTGTATGAGGTTAGAGCTGACGTTATACGGTCAGACGGTAGCAGTGTGGGTTGCGCAGATCCAGAGGAAGTAATTGCAGATACTACTGGGCACATTCCTCCAGGTAGATTGGCAGATGAGATCAATCTGACCAAAGTGGAATCAACGAAGGTGACAATTAGTGAATTGATAGCAAAGCAACACTCACTAGTTGACGTGTTACAGGAAAAGGTTTCGGTATTGGAGGTGAAGCTACAGACTAAGCCTCAGGACAAACGCGTTGAAATTAAAACTGTATGTGAACAGAGGCTGAAAAAGCCGCCAGATAAGCCGGTTTCAGGATCAAAGCTGGCTGTTTTTTTCTGGAATGACCTGGATATAGACGAGGATTTACTGTGGGAAAATAAAGAAACAGTCGAGGACAAGTGTAGACAGATAGTAGTGTCTGTTAATATGCACGACCTACAACTAAACGTGTTGATTGACACTGGTGCAGAATTGAGTGCTGTATCTGGGAAAATATTTGACTTACTGAAAGACAGATCTGGCATCGTAGTTATGCCAGTACAGGAGTGAAAATTATCGGTGCTACTGGGAAGGCCAGTAAACCGGTCACAAAACAGATTTTGTCAACTTCGAGATATGTGGGGCACGATTTGAACAAGAGTTTATCGTCGTGCCAGATTTAACTACGGAAGTAATTATCGGGTTAGATTGGCTATTAAAGTACCGTGCAGTGATTAATTGCGAAAGCAAAACTTTGACATGTACATCACAAGATAAAGCAATAGTAGTTAGTTTTGACGAGGCAGGAGACGGTGTGCATAGGCAATACCAGCCTATACACATTGTTAACTGGCCGGATGACATTGACGTAGGAATGAATTTCAACTACTGTAATGTGAGGAATCTCGGCATTGACAAAAGTGTAGAAAGTGAATTGGAAGAGATAATCAAATTCCCTCCACGGATTGACATTAGTGTTGGTGTGAAGAAAGATCGTTTGCGAGAAGTAATGAAGCTAAAAGTCGATGTTCGCATACGTCGTCATGACGCTAAAGCGCGTTTTGCTAAGTTTGCAATCGGAGACTTAGTACTTGTAAAAGCTCATGAGAAATCGAGCGAGATAGACAATGAAATCTCTAAATTTAAGTTTGTTTATAATGGACCATATAAAGTCATTGGTATACCTCACACAAATGCTTATTGCTTAGAGTATCCAAGCTCTGGAAAACGATTAGGTATACGGAATATTGTAGACTTGAAATTGTACCAACCTGGGATCGATAAATACCACACAATGGGTAATTTGTACAGTATGTACATATAGAGTGTAAGATTTAAGGCTTGCTAGATCGCCATGCTTTTTCCTGAGCAAGAGGACATTAAAGAAGTTGTAATTAATAAGTAATTAATTTTTACTAAATGATTTAAGAGAGAGTGATTATTTACCAATTGAAAAATCCAAGCTGCTAGTTTAAGTTTTCATCTGAGTCACAGTAGATTAAGGAATGTAAATATGATTTTGTAACTAGCTGTAAGATTTCATAAATATGTGATTTACTAGTCACTGCCGATGTACTTAGACGCTGTTTTAAGTTTCAGGCTAGTACATGCGTGTGATGATGGACAGTGTTGAGTTATCCACTGTGATAGAATTAATGGACTCCTTGAGATTACTCGGGAGTAAGTTGTTCCGAAAGAACTCAGTGAAACGGACCTTCTGGAAATGCCGTTACACAGGCGAGTGAGATCAAGCGTGCCGCACAGGCGAGCGCAACAATACTGGCGAGGCGGAGCCGCTGTCGGCTCTTGTGCCGCTGTCGGCATTCTTTGTACTTTCGGGTACGAAAGGCGGAATAGTTTTTCTTCCCGGACAGCTGATGTGAAAGAATTCTGCTCTCAATATTTATGTTGTTGTCGATCTGCTGAATATTATTTTCTTGTTTAGCTTTAATTGGACTCTCATGACGAGAATATTAATTATGAAAAGGTTATATAAAAATGTATATAATATGTAATTAATCATTAATTTGCGTATTTTGATCTACCTGTTTTTATGGCCATGTCCTCTGATTAATTTTGTAAATGATATTCCATTTCTTGATAGTGTTACGAATTTTGACGATTTTAGAATAGCTAAACCATTTTCTACGTTTTCTATGAATTTTAAAATGATGTCAACCTGTTTTATTTTGTGCAAGATAACAGAGTGGAATAAGATTAGGAGTGTCCCCACTCAATTATTATGGTCTAAAAGTTGATTTATGCCTAATTAGACGAATGCTAAATTTTGATGATGTTTTGACCATATGCATTTCCGCTGTTTCTTTTTTGGGACATTTTCTGAGTCTGTTTAGGTTACACGAACATCCTCAGACAATGTGGGGCACGTGTAACGCCGGAAATGAATATCCTCCTATTTCCATCTATTGTACCAAAATTTTTTCCTTATTTTGTTACCTGAAGATATAACATTTCTGTGTCTTTATATATTGTAATTGTTTTAATATTTGTATATATATATATATATATATATATATATATATATATATATATATATATATATATGCATTTATGTCGATGTATAATTGGTTTGTTTTGCAAATATTATTTGTATTTTACGCTGGGTCTTGCCTAGGGAAAACTATGCTATCGAACGAATACATCGATAGGTCGTGTGAAGAACGAAAGTGTGTAGGATCTTTGGTAGTGTTAACTCTGCCGCGTGGAGCGCGGGCAGCGAGAGGGGGTCTGGCTGGGGTAGTGCAGTGGAGCAGGTGCGTTGTGTGACGCTCCCGCGAGTTGCCGCGCTTTCGGGGTTTGGCAGCGTGTAATTGCGCTCGACTTGCTATGATAGTTTCGGACATGGTGTCGCAGACGGGAAGCGTTAGCTGGCACACATCAAGAGCCCGTTTCGGCTGGAGACCGTGTCGAGAAGAAGGCGCGCCAACATCCGGCTTCACAAAATTACAGCAACTTAGCATGAATCTTTGTTGCTCATTGTCCCAATTGCATTGCCAAGCAGGGTCCCTTCCTTTTCCGAAATGAGCCCGAGTGTCGTTGAAATTCAAACGCCAGCATCATTAGATTTCACTGCTTTAATTTCGAAGTTCAGTTAAGGTATTCATAGCTGGCTACAATATTTAGATTACACAAGCACAAATTAAGAGTGCGAGTTTTGTTACCGTATTTTAGCTTACCTGTGACTGCAGCTCAGCTTGGTACGTACAAAATTTTACTATTGTTAATTGTTCAGAATCATTTAATTCAAGTTCAAAGTTAAATCTCTTATTTCTAAATTGCGTAGATTCAAGTAGCTTTTGAAATGATTGTTGAGGTAGTCCATGACTAACCGTATTTTACTGAATTTCGATGTGCTTCAGAAAGAAAGCTCACTATTAATTTCAGTCACTAAATTAACTTTCAATTTTCCGGTTTTATTAATTCTTTTGCTAAATTAAGTCAGAGTGCAGGGAAATTTATTACTTCTGACAAACTTTCAGTTTTCACACTAAACGTGTCAACCTTCAGTTGCCACGCTTCTAGTGCTAATTATATGTGTAATAACCTTTCTTTTTCAGTTACTATATTAATTGTCCATAGGACTGGAGACCGTAATTTCCCCCAAATCTCAAATATCTAATTACTGCTAGTTAATTGTTAACGTAACGACCGCACATTTACTTTCTTTATTAACTTTACCCTTTTTCAAAATTAATTTCCACCTGTTTTATTTGCATTTTTCCTCCCTCTTTACCGACAGATTAACTTCGGTGACGATTGCTTTTCCCAAATTTCCATTAGGTACACGCGGTTTAATTTTTCACCGTCATTAAGGTCGATAAGTGAGGGGGAGGTTACACAGTCTTACAAATTTCAAAACTCCGCCATCTCTCTCCCCACATCCACCACTGCTGGCGGCTCACCTCCAACTGCGCAACGCTACGCGCTGTTAATATCCAACAGCCCAACACTGCAATGGCAGACAACAAAGCAAACTAGCCACAGACTGCACACAGCACAGCCAGTGATTTTCGTACAGAGCGCTACGTAACGTTGCCAATAAGAAAACATAAACAGCCTACTTACGTAGCCCCCATGCTCTGTTTGAATCCCGCCAGTTCTGATGCAATTCAGGTCTGTCGTTACGATCATATCGTCTGTCGTCATGTCGGTAGATTTCATAGTTATTTTCTTGTCGGTCACGTGGTGGAGAACTTCTCCCTGAATTGTAACTGCGCGCTGAGCAGTCGCGTCTGAAGTTATTCTGTCTCCCTTGATAATAATTTTTTTTGTTCACATATTGTCTGTTTCTATGGTAATCTCTGTCATATTCATTACTACGGAAATGCGATCGTTCTCTGTAACTGTTATTACTCTGCCAGTGGTTGTCATATGGGTGGTGTCTGTTTTGGTCACGATTTGCGTTGTAAGAATAGACTTGTCGTGTCCAGTTATTGTTTCTGTCGTCACGGAATTGTGACGGAAATAACCTGTAATTGTTGTGTTCCTGTTACCGCGTGCCGCGATTGTCAGTGTCGATTTCCAGTTCTTGTAACAGTCCCTGAAAAGCTTCAATGTCATCTTTGCAACGTCCTGCTAAAATAATGTGTCGTAAATGTTCAGGCAATTTCGTTAAGCAAGTGCGGATGAGTTCTGAAGTGCTATATGGGTTTGAAAGATATTGATTCTTATGCAACACGTCTTCAAAATATTTCACAAGACTGGAGAACTCAGATTGTTCGAAATGTTTTATCATTATGATGCTATGTTTTACTCGGTCTTGTGTAGCTTGAGACCAATATTCTGAGAGGAAGGCATGATAAAATTCTCCTTCACTGTGACAATCGTGAACTATCGTTCGCATTCTTACAGCTGGTTCATTCTCTAAGTAGCCACACATAAATTCTAATCTGTGTTCTAACGACCAGTTGGGAGGAAAACAATGAGCGAATTGATGGAGCCATGCTTGTGGATGAATGTCGTTGTCAGAATTCTTAAATTTTTTGAATTTACGTGTAGTCAAAATCATCATGTCGGCGAGTCGCATATCAGTCATTGTTACGTCGTTTCGGCGGTTCCATATGAAAATTCGGTGCACCTTGCCAATTTCTTTCATAATTTCCGAAATGCGCTGTGTTATTATTTTGTGGTTGCTCCGCATTTCTATGTCCCTCTTCCCATACTGGAGTGCGAGTGTCCTCTGAAATATATAATTCTTGTATTACTTGTGTCAACTGATCTAGTACTTCCCGGATTTCTCTTTTGTACTGTGTATTGATTTGATTTTATTTTTGTTTGAATTTTCTAATTTGTTCATACTCTTCAGTGTCCGTGAAGGCTACGGGTCTTGTGTCATTCAGATCATCATCTACCTTTGTAGATAAGTTAGTGAACTGATCTGAAAGTTCGGCTACTTTATCCGATAGTGAAATTATTTCCTCTGTGTGTTTTTCTGAACCAAGTTTCAGAGTGTCCATTTGTGTTGAAATCGTATCTACTGTGTCCTTTAAGTTTTCCTGAGTTTTTGCGAGTTGCGTAACTGAATCAGTAGATGCAACTGAGTCAATTTTAGCTTGCAAGGTCTCATGATTTTCATGAACAATAGTTTGCAGTTCTTTTATGGCTGCTTCGTGATTCTGTAATGCATTTTCATGACGCGAAAAAATAGGTTGAAAATGCTCACAAATTTGTGTTTTTACGTCATTACAGGCTTTTTGACATTTCGATTCAATGTAATGTAACTCAGTAGTTAAATCTTCACGTGTTTGTTCAAGAGTTTGTTCCAATGAGTCTAACTTTTGAAGCTGTTGCTGTGTTTGTCTCTGATTTTGTTACATCGTGTCTAACTTTTGAAGATTTTATTCCATCATGTCTAACTGTTGCTGTGTTTGTCTCTGATTTTGTTTCATTTGCTGCATTAATTGCAATAAT